>NC_133756.1:95338050-95663050 GCF_036562045.2 Rhinolophus sinicus | reverse complement strand
CAATGGGATTTATAGATGATGTGATACAGAATTGTACACTTAAAATCTATGTAACTTTACTAACAATTGCCACCCCAATAAACTTTAGTTTTAAAAAAAAGAATATGGGAAGTATAGCAGGAAAACAGTTTCATTTTTATGATTTTTTTTAAAGGGCCAAGGTAACTAATTCATGACTTTTATTTGTTACATCACTTTCATAATTGCTCCGTGGAACATTTTAATGACCGTTGCTTTACAATACTTATCCAGTAATTCCAGCTTTTGTGTTATGTTGGTATTTGCCTTTGTTGATTGTCTTTTTTTTATTCAAGGTGAGATTTTACTGTTTGTGGTATGAGTAATTTTGGACTGTACCCTGAACATTTTGAGAATTATAAGATCCTAGTGTCTATTTAAGTTTTCTTTTTTAGTATGTAGTCAACCTGTTTAGGTTCAGAATGTATACATCCTGGTTCACTTCTGAGTTGTTCCAATGTCAAGTTAGTTTATAGAGCCTCTGCAGTGCTGTTCTGGTCTGCTTCAGAGTGTTTTTCCTGACAGAACTTCCCCCACCTCCTGTAGAGCCAGCTGGGGAGAGGGAATGACACTTTTCTTTACTGCAGTTGCAGACTAGAGGTCAGAATTCCATCCCCAGGCACTGCAGGCCAGGAGCAATGGCTCCTACTTCAGGAAGGGGTAGAAGTCAGAGCACTGCCCAGAGTCTCCTCCACCTGGGATCCCTCCTGCTAAGGACAGGGGTGATTCGTTACTTCACAAAGCAATTCTCTCTCTCTCTCTCTCTCTCTCTCTCTCTCTCCCTCTCTCCCTCTCTCCCTCCCTCCCCATCTCTCCCTCTCCCTTCCCCCCCTCCCCCTTCCCTTCCCCCTCCCCCTCCCCCTCCCCCTCCAATTGTAGAATCTTTTAGATTGGTAAGCTAAAAATATCTATGGACCTTTTGTAGTTTAGTTAAGTTAATAATAGTAGGTTACTGGAGATCCCTAAAAATATATTACATAAGACCCCAGAAATTTTAACTCTTTATTCATATTAGGCTGAACAAGTTAGGAATCCATTAAGAATACAGTAAGTACTATATTCAGATAAGAACCCCAAATACATTTGTTGATCAGATTAAAATTTAAAAAAGAAGTCAGTGAGTTTAACTCATTGCTTAGATCTGGGCCTTTTTGGTTTCCAACCTTCAACCTTGTTTATGAGGCTAAGGGAGGGGAATTGAGGTAGCAACTATATAGATTTAGTGCAACAATTCTTTCTTGTACAGGGGAAATTTTAACCTCTTCCTTCTTCAGAAGATTTGATCTTGCAAAGATTTTGTATTCTATAATTTTTAAAACCTATATTTGGATTTATGTGTTTCAGCTGTGTTCAAGTTGGTTGAAACTAGCGAAAGAAGTAAGTAGAGGTCATGCATTTGGGGTTAGTATGCAGCCCTTATGAATCATAAACTAGTTTTATCATAATCTTTAACAGAAACAGATAAGAATAAACTACTTCAATTTTTGTGAAGTTGTCTTGAGTTTAGGACAATAGAACTGGGAATAGGGTATCAGAATTCACATCTTTGGAAAGGGGAATATTTATCATTTGTAGATACTAAGCATGTTTAAACTTCCTGTTTTGCAAAATGTACTCAAAGAACTGGAGTCAACTGGACATGTAGCTGTCTTCTCAGATGGTGTCAGGAAATAAAAGGATTTGGAAGAAATAATGCAAATAAAATGATGATGAAATATCCCTCAATGTCTTTATGGATTGAATATAAAGATTACCTTCCATTTCTAAGATAGGATCAATGTGGTATCTTAGGCATTTAGAATAGCAAATTCCAGTTCTTGTATGTGTGTGCATGCGTGTGCTGTGCATGTGTGTATGAAAGAGAGAGCATGGTCTGAAACTAAAAACAGACCTTGTAATCTCTTACATTCATTTATTTTAAAGCAAAACACTAGAAAATAAAGCAAGACTTACAAGGACTCAGGTTAAGGTTCATTTATAGATAAACTTTTAATGTAGGAATGTGAATGATTTCTCTTAGAATGAAAAGGAACATTTTCCCACTTTTTCCTGCTGAAAGAAAATGTGTTTTATGTAATTTTTAGTTGAATATAGCTTTATGATTGTTTACATAAAAACCATGTTGCAAGGTAATATAAAGTTTTATTAAAATAGGACAGAAGTAGAATACGTGTACCATTCTTTCTTAAGGCAGTATAATGTAGTAAAGCATGGGCTGTGGAACTCCACTGCCTGGTTTTAAATTCTGACTGCCACTTCTAGATGTGACTGCGTATTTTGTTTAAGCTCTCTTTGCCTACTTGCCTGCTCTGTGAAATGAGGAAATAGATTGTTGTAATGACTAGATTGGTTAATACTGAGTACTTAGAGGTGGGCCTATCCCATGTTCAGTGCTCAGTAAGTATTAGCTATTATTAATGCAGATTTTAAAGATAATATTAGGATGAAATTGCCCTAGGGTCTCTATATTTTGGAAATTTGATATCCCTTTGATAACTAAGCAGAGAATCTAGAACAGTAGCATAAGCTTTCTAGTATTTATCTTGAAGATGTAATTAACTAAGAAGCTTATCCTAATAGATAAAAGAATAGGTAAATGTTAAGTATATTGGGTCACTTTAGAATCCGAATTAAATTGTACATGCAAAGGGTTTTCTATCAAATACTAATATAATTATTTTAAATTAATTACTTTTCTAGCATAATGATGATGATCATCATTTTTAATGAATGATTAATATATGGGTTCTGGATAAAATTTATTACTTATAGTGAGTGTTTCTATTTTGCTTCCAGTGTACAATATTTCATATATATTCATGAGTGTCAGAATGCAGATGCACGTGTGCTGCTTAAAAAAACTTGACATTTTTTTTAAATGTGTTTCATGATTCTTATAACTTATTTAGAATACTCGTTATTCTTATTATTGTCCCATTAAATCAATAGATTTTGAAAGGAAGTCGTAAATAATTTTTGATTGCATCATTCTGAATTTTTGTTTTTTATTCAGTTTTGAAAGTCAGAAATCCAGCAGACCTACTCACATTTTTATCAGGTCACTTAAGTGTTTTATTTATAAGGTGAAAGCTCAGTTTTTTTCTTTCTTTAGTTTTTTGTTTGTCGTTGTTGCCTTTGTCAAAAGAAAAAAGTTGAATAAAAAGTGTCATTTCACAGGGTATTAAATTACTTCCATATTTTTACAATAGTAAGAACTATAAAAATTAGTAACGAAATCTGTGGTATAGGAGCACTAATACTTTTTAATGTCATTAGCATTAAAGAAAATGTTGCAATAGTGCCTGGTGGGTAATAGGCACTCAATAAATATTACCTTTATTAATATTGTTGTTATACTGTTTTTATTATTAGAAAATAAAGTTACATACGTTTCAAGTATACAATTCTGTAATATATCATCTATATATCACATTGTGTGTTTACCACCCAGAGTTGGTTCCTTCCATCACCATATGTTGGATCCCCTTTACCCTCATCTACCACCCTCCTTCCCATTACCTTCTGGTTTTGTTTCCTTATTTGTTTGTCTTGTTCCTTTGTTATTTTCAGTTTTATATACCACATATCAGTGAAATCATATGGTTCTCGACTTTTTCTGTCTGACTTATTTCGTTTAGCATAATAATCTCAAGATCCATCTATGTTGTCACAAATGACACTATTTTATCTTTTCTTATGGCAGAATAGTATTCCATTGTGTATATGTACCGCATCTTTATCTAGTCATCTATCGAATGACACTTTGGTTGTTTTCATGTTTTGGCCACTGTAAATAAAGCTGCAGTGAACATCAGAGCACATGTATGTTTATGGATAAATGTTTTCAGAATTTTTGGGTAGCTACCCAGGAGAGGGATTGCTGGGTCCTTTACTAACCATTGTCATCCCAATAAACAAAGAAGAAGAAAAAAAGAAAGAAATACTGATAAACACTACAACATGGATGAACTTTGAAAACATTATGCTAAGTCAAAGAAGTTAGTCACAGAAGACCACATATTGTATGATTCCATTTTTTATGAAATGTCCAGAAAAGAAAAATCCCTAGAACAGAAAGTAAATTTGTGGTTGTTTAGTGTGGACAGTGGAGGCCAGGGATGAGGGGGACTGGGGAATCTTTTCAAGATGATGAAAATATTCTAAAATTGGTTATAGTGATGATTGTACAATTCTGTGAAAAAAATAGAAATAATATATTGTACACTTTAAATGGGTGAATTGTGTGGCATGTGAATTATATCTCAATATACATGTTTCGTTTTTTTAAAAAAGAAAATAAAGTTTGTTTAATTTACCTTTGGATAGATAGATAGCAAAATCAAGGTACAGAGAGAGTCTACTTGAGCTTAACTTTCCATTTTATTGTCTCTAATACTTCTAAACCCAGAGATTTATTGTATTATCTTCAGTAAAGTATAGCAGAGATTAGCCTACCAGAGATTAGACTAACATATAATCTTAACTAAAACTTAATAGCATTTTTATTGAATGAGTACATCATTTTTATTATTTTGGTGATGTTTACTGGTATTAGAGGGAAAAAGTCATTTTGTTGTATAATTCCATTTTTAAAGTCTAAAACATAAAAATGAAACTGACCCTCTTACATTCTTACAACATTTAATACCAGTACGAGTATACAAAACACAAATAATGAATTTTTTCTCCTTCATATCTTGGGGGAACAGTTGCTTTAATAATTTTGTGAGGTTACTTTTATTTTTTTATAGGATGGGGTAATTGTTCCCAGTTCTTTTCTTGCAGATATAGGCACATACAGTTCAGAAAGTTCTAACTTCATTAAAATTTAATGCAAAGTTCTTTGTCTTTTAATTTTTATGACCCAAATATTTAAAATGGTCGATTTCAGTAGTTCTAAGTGTTCTTTCTCCAGCCCTCTCTCACCGTGCTTCCCCTCTACCATGCCCAAATCGCTTCATTTCATACAAGCAATAAAACATATGTATTGGTAAATTTATGAGCATTATTCCTTAATAAGATATACCAGAAATCACTTTGTTGTTGTTCTGGTTTTTTTTTTTTTTTTTTTTTAATTTTCCTAGTGAGAATGAATAATACATGTGAAGTTCCCTGCTTTAAGTTTTTTCACTCTGGGAGAGTCTGCCTTACCTTTCTCTAGTTAAGGAAAGGGCTTTCCTGTTTGTTTAAAGAGAAATGTTTTCACTAACTGAGGAGCAAATATATAGCCTTTGGGAGACTAAGTAGAGAGAGATTTCAGGGCCATTGTGATGGCTAGGACTGCTTACATACTTCAGATTATTGTTTTCAAGCGGAGGGCTAAAAAACCAAATAAACATAATTTAAACACTGCTTTCAATGGGGAAATAAACAGCATGTGAATCATTTACAGTTTTCGCAAATGCTCTGAAAATTGCATCTCATTAAGAGGAACAGAATCAGTGGTATCTGGCTCAGAGGGAGTAACCTCTAATTTAAGGCAATTCCAATACATTATTTTAAATTGTTCTTCGTATACTAACATTTCTGAGGACTTTTACATCTGAGAATATCTTTATTTCATCTTCACATTTAACTGATAGACTGCGAGTATAGCTACAGATCCACTTTCAGCTTCCTAATTCTTTCCCTTGAACTCTTAGAAAATATTACTCTTAACTGACTCTGGGTGGTGAACACACAATATGATATGTAGATGATGTATTACACAATTGTACACTTGAAACCTATGTAATTTTACTAACCATTCCCACCCCAATAAATTTTAATTAAAAGAAAACATTGCTCTTAGAAAATATTTGTCTTTTTATTGAAGTTTTAATCTGATTCTAATTTTTTAAAACTGATTTTTTTCTCTAGAATATTCTTTCTCTGCCCTCCTTAAATTTTATCATCATGTATATATACAGGTGTAGATTTTTTTTTCTTTTATTCAATTTCATAGTCTGAGAGTTTACAATTCCAAAAGCCAGGCTTACCACCTATACATGTTTCAATCTGTTCCCATACCAGCTGGACTACATGCATGTAATGTCAAGTACCCTGCTGTCTGTAGCTGGTGCTTGATATTGCTTTTTCTTTTTTTTTTTTTTTACCAGCCCTGACATGGTAGACAATGATCCATTCAGGATAATGTAAAAAGTTTGCAACCAAAAACTCTCCAGCCATAGTTACTTTATCAACTGTAGGTTACCTTATCCTCCACTTACTAATTACCCTATACCTTCTGTCTCCCAGATGTTTTCCATTCTTGTGCCATCTTCTGGGTTCAGTATCCTCTTGTTTTGTCAAAGAAGTGGGAGATAGTTTGCCATTCTTTTGCCAGAAACAAGCACGACTTTTTAAACTTCATATAAACATAGATTATTTTAAAAGTTATTATATTAAATTCATAATGGCCTAAATAATCTATCAAGTATGTTACAGTTCATCCTGTTATACTATTTTGTTTTTATCCTATTTCTTTCCTGAAGCCATTGCCATAATTTAGGCCTTTGTTCTTTCTCATGAGGATTATTGCAGAAAGCTAAATTTGACTCTCCTTCTAATATTTACTTCCTCCAAATCATATTTCATATCATTATCCCATTAATTTTCCTAAGTAAAATTTTTTTCACAGCATGGCTCCACATACAACCTTACTTCTAAGCCTCTTCCATAGTGAGGCAACTTTCAATGTTATATAAACAAACCATGGTAGATTCTGTCTGTGAGGATTCTCGAAATGCTATTTCTTTCTGGAATTTCCTAGCTATGCTAAATTAATAATGGCCAGATAAAGTCCCAGCATCTTCCAGAAGCCTTCTCAGCTGTAACTCATTTCCCGTTTCATGTTTCTCTAGTAGTAATTTATAACTTACATAGTAATTCCCACAAAAGTTGTGTTTTAAACTAGGTAAGTTAATATATGGCACTTAGATGCAGAAATTCTCTTATTTTGGAGAGTATTAAAATTTATGTATGTAAATGTTTCAAATGAAACAACTTAATATCACATTCTAGTTTAGAGATTTTTTAAATCATTTTTATCAGGTTATGGTTCAGTACTACCTAAACTTAAAAGAATAATTACACTTAAACAATGAAAACAAATAAAATTTTGATAACAAGTAAATACTAGGGAGTCATCCAAGTGCTAATATCTTTTCCATTCAATACCTGGAGTCTTTAGGATTTTCTATACATAATTTCGTTTCACTGTGAATAGTTACAGTTTTACTTCTTTCTTTCCAATGTATATGCCTTTTATTTATTTTTCATCCTAATGAAAAATAGGACTTCTAGTACTATATTGAATAAAACTGGCACAAGTGGACATTGTTGTTCCTGAGCTTAGAGCAAAAGCTTTCAGCTTTTCACCATTGAGTATGATGTTAGCTGTGGGTTTGTTATATATGGCCTTTATAATGTTCAAATACATTCCCTTTTATACCCCCTTTTGTCATATGTCGCATTTTGTCAAAAGCTTTTTATGCATCTGTTGAGATAATTATATGATGATTGTTATCCTTTATTTTGTTGATGTGAAATGTCATGTTGATTGATTTGTGGATGTTGAACCATCCTTACATCCCTGGAATAAATACCAGTAATGAATGTGTATGATCTTTTAATGTATGTTGCATTCAGTTTGCTAATATTTTGTTGAGGATTTTGCATCTACATACCATCAAGGATATTGCCCTATAAGTTTCCTCTTTTGTGGTGTCCTTGTCTGGTTTTGGTGTCAGGGTAATGCTGATTTTGTAAAATGTATTTGGAATGTATTCCATCCTCTTCAATTTTTTAAAATAGTTTAAGGATAAGTATTAAATCCTTCTCTGAATGTTTAGTAAAAGTTGCCAGTGAGCTGTCTGGCATAGACTTTTGTTTGTTGGGAGGTTTTTGATTACTGATTCAAATTCAATACTAGTAATATGTCTATTCAAATCTTTTTATTTCATGATTTAGTCTTGGAAGATTGTCTGTTTCTTATATTTCTAGGATTTTGTCCATATCTTCTACGTTATTCAATTTATTGTCATATAATTGTACATAGTAGTCTCATATCCTTTGTATTTTTATGATATCAGTATAACTTCTGTTTCTGATTTTATTCATTTGAGCCCCCTCTCTTTTTTCCTTGGTTACTCTAGCTAAAGATTTTTGTCTATTTTGTTTATCTTTTCAAAGAACAAGCTCTACCTTCATTGATCTTTTCTGTTGTCTTTTTAGTCCCTATTGCATTTATTTTTTTCTCAGATCTTTACTATTTGTTTTCTTTTATTGATTTTTGGGCTTCATTTGTTCTTTTGTTTCTAGTTACTTTAGATGTAAAGTTAGATTTGAAATTTTCTTTTATTTAAATGTAGGCCTATATCGCTATGAACTTTCCACTTAGGACTGCCTTTGCTGCCTCCCATAGATTTTGGTATGTCATATTTCTGTTTTCATTTTTCTCTTCGTATTTTTTAAATTTTTTCTTTGACTTCCTTGATGTCCTATTGATTATTCAGTAGCATGTGATTTTACTTGCTTTCATCTTGATTTCTGGTTTATACCATTGCACTTGATATGAAAATGCTTGATATGGTTTAGTCTTTTTAAATTTATTGAGACTTGTTTTGTGGCCTAACATGTGATCTATCCTGGAGAATGTTCCATGTGTACTTGAGAAGAATGTGTACTCTGCTGCTTTTGGATAGAATGTTCTGATATATATATATATATATATTATAATTATATATATATAATTATAATATATATATAATTATATATATAATTATAATTATATATATAATGTTATATTAAATTATAAATTATAGTTAGATCATATTATATTATATATTACTGTGTTTCCCTGAAAATAAGACCTAGCTGGACAATCAGCTTGAATGCGTCTTTTGGAGCATAAATTAATATAAGACCTGGTATTATATTATTATATTATATTATATTTATTACATTAGACCAGATCTTATGTTATAGTAAAATAAGACTGGGTGTTATATTATATTATATTATATTACATTATATTACATAAGACTGGGTCTTATATTATAGTAAAATAAGATCGAGTCTTATATTAATTTTTGCACCAAAAGATGCATTAGAGCTGATTGTGTGGCTAGGTCTTATTTTTGGAGAAACACAGTATGTTATATTATATTATAATACTCGTATATATTATATGTATTATATAAAGTCCAGCTGATTTAGTGTGTATTTAAAAGCAGAGTTTCCTTATTGATTATCTGTCTCAATAATCTACTATTAATGGAAATGGGATGTTGAAGTTTCCCTATTATTATTGTATTGCTTCCAATTTCTACCTTTAGACCCATTAATTCTTACTTTATATATTTGGGTATTCTTATGGGTGCATATATCTTTATACGTGTTATGTCTTCTTGATAGATTGACCCCTTTGTTATCATGTAATGTTCTTCATTGTCTTTTATTACAGTTTTTGGTTTTAAATCTATTTTGTCTGATATGAGGTAGTTACTCCAGCTTTTTCTTTCATTTCTGTTTCCATGGAATATCTTTTTTCCATCCCTTCACTTTCAGTTTATGTGTGTCCTTCCTCCTGAAGTGCATTGCTTACAAACACTATATGGCTGTGTCTTCCTTTTTTTATCCATTCAGCCATGCTATGTATGTCTTTTGATTGGAGTGGTTTCCATGTACCTTCCAAGCAATTATTAAGTATGTGTTTAATGTCATTTTCTTAACTGCTTTCTATCTGTTTTTATAATTCTTTTCTGTTCCTTCTCTTTTTCTCTTCCCTGTGTTTTGATTGCTTTCTTTAGTGTTGTATTTAGATTTCTTTCTCATTTTGTTTTTTTGTAGTTATTATTATTTTTCTTTATGGTTACCATGAAGTTCATATATAACATACTACGTAAATAACATTTTGTTTTAAGTTGATAGCAACTTAAATTTGAACACTTTCCAAAGCTATTTGTTTTTATTCCTTCTTCCTCACATATTATATTCTTGATGACATATTTTATATCTTATTTTGTGCATCCCTTAATTATTGTAATTTTTGTTACTTTTACTACTTTTGTGTTTTAACCTTCCTGTTTGTTTACCTTTTCCAGTGAGAATTCTATTTCCATATCTTTTCTTATTTTTATTTAGGGCCATTTATTTTCAGCTCAAAGTCCCTTTAACATTTCTTTCAGGGCTGATTTACTGGTGATAAATTCTTTTAGCTTTTGCTTATCTGGAAAACTTCTGATCTGTTTCAATTCTGAATGATAACCTTGCTAGGTGTAAAATTTTTGGTTGGAAGTTGCTCAAAAGATATTCCTTGTGTAATAGTTAAATTTTAAAATATCCATAACCTTTTGCCCCTAGCAGCTCCATAGTCAGATAAAATCTCCTTTGAATACACTTAGCTTTTTAAAGACAAGATGAACTTTGAAATATCAAAGCCATCCTTCAGAAGTACATGATTCAGTCAATTGTATTTACTAATTTTAAAAAATGCTTTTCTTATTATAGTTGACTAAAGATATGACTGTCATCCCTTGTTAGTTTCACCAAAAATCATACAGTATAGATGTTGTAATTTACTCATGGTGATTTTAGCTATAGTTGAGTTAGAAATAATACTTAATTTGATATTTTTTGTCCTAAGATTTTGTAACACTAACATGTCATTACTGCTGTAAATCTTCTTTATATTTTGTCCTTTTAGAATGTGTAAAACATCTACACCTTTTTTTAGAGTTAGGGTTATTTTACTTTATTTTTTAATACAATTTTGTGAAGGTCTAAAGGAAATAGATCATGTTGTAAAAATATTACAATATACTTTGCAATCTTCTGCTATGTTATATTTTTCCCATTTGTTATTATAGTTATATAATATATTATGTAATACATTAATATAGGTTATTTAATACAGTTTGCATCACTATTTTTAGTTTTTTTCTTCACAATGCTTTTCACCTTTCATTAATCAAACACACTTTGAGACACAACTATATACTAGTTTTCACTCTGTTCTTCTGTTCTTATTGCTGAACTTACAGGTTTTTACTTGAAGTCTCTAGGCCAACACTCTACAATAGAAATGTAATATGAAACACAAATGGGAGTGATATATGTAATTTTAAATGTTCTAGTAGCCACATTTAAATAAGTACAAATGAGCAGGTTAAATTAATTTTAATACCATGTTTCCCCGAAGATAAGACCTAACCGGAAAATAAGCCCTAGCATGGTTTTTCAGGATGACATCCCCTGAACATAAGCCCTAATGCGTCTTTTAGGGCAAAAATTAATATAAGACCCAGTCTTATTTTGGGGGAAACACGATAATACATTTTTATTTAACCTGATATGTCTGAAATATTAACATTTCAATGTGTAATTAAATAAAAATTATTAATGTGATATTTTACATCCTTTTTCATATTAAGTCTTTGAAATCCAGCTTGTATTTTACACTAACTACACATCTCTAGACCATTGTGCTTACTTGAATTCTTGAATTTTAAGTATTCTTGGTCGTCATTTGCTTAAATAAACTTTTTTAAAAGTTCAGTCCTTGTCTTGGATTATAGGTAAATGGACTCTTGCTTGAATGATCTAAGTTTGGGTGTTTCTGTTCTATAAAGTAACAGTGAGGACAGTGCAAATTAGTTACATCACTCAATAGAATGGATAAAAATCCATAAAATCTACTTTTAAATAAAGTAAATTATTTGCTAATCTTGCTTAGTATAAGATAAGTATTTGATAAATATTTGTATACCACATATTATCCACATCCAGAGATGTTGTTTTTATATAAGGAACTATGGAAAGTCTGTAACCCAAATTTTATGTCCATTTTATTAGTTACTTGATTTAGGTTGGAGATGTGTTAAGTATTATTTATTCCATGCTCTGATTCAAATAGTTAATTCAATTTCAATTTAAGGGGTAATCCACTTAATTTTGGTAATAGTATACTTTTATTCTCTTCTAGATTCAGTTTTGAGGTTACCACCAATTATTTATTTTAGTGTGTACATTATTGTACATTTATGTGTGTGTTTCAAAAATGATTTAAGCAGCATTAATATTTTAAATATTAATAGAAATAAAAATAAAAATGCCTAAATATGAGTTCATAGCCTAAAAATCTATCTTCAATTAAATGTATTTAATGGTGATTTATTTAATGGCAGTAGGCATCCTAGATCTTATTAGATTATTTATCATGCTGCATAGATGAACAGGAGACAGTGCTCTAGTAGAACATATGAATGTGGCAACTGTTAGAACAACTGTGACAACTGTTAGAGCCTTAACTTGAACTGTAAACATAATATATAGAGAAAACTGAGATTATAGATAGTAGGTAAGAGAACAGAACTTCCGAATTTTATCTCTTGACAGTTCTTTGACACCTTAAGAATACTATTAAAGGTAATTTCCCCCCCTTAACCACTTAGGCTGTTTAGAAACAACTGGGATTCTTGAGGTTTTTTAAAAATAATTTGAGAGGCCCTAGAAATTCCATATATCAGAGCTTCTCTTATTGTATAGATGTAGAAATAAATACTAATATTTATAGGTCTTGAGTACAAGGTATTTAGTGTGGTTTTATAATATATATGCAGGTAATTTTCAAATTAAATGTCCATTGACATTTTATTTCAAAGCCATTATTCTGCTCTTTTTATAGTGGTGAGTGATAGTGTAGCTATTCTACTCTTTTCTTTGGCTTACAGTGTGCCATTCTTTTCACTTTTCCTACTCTATAGACCATTGCTTCTCAATTTGGTTCCCCTTTTTCAATTCCCACTCCTTTATCACTTAAATATTGGTGAACTCCAGAATTCCCTTCCTGTGTATTTGCAGGTTTCAAAAATTTAATCATTCATAAAACAAGCGTATTTCAAAACAGGTTACAGTAACAACAGGTTTTATTAACTTTTGAAGTGTTTTAATATATCAGTGATTATGTTACTTTCAGTAAATATGACATATTATTCTTTTAGAATTCAAACCTGATTCATCTGAAAGTGTCTCCTCCTAATGATCGACAAGAATCTCCAATATTGTCATTTATCGTTCTTGAACAATTTAATGCCATTCGCTTAGTACAAAGTGTTCATCAGTCTCTTGCTGCTCTCAGCAAAGTCATCAGAGGAACTACCTTACTGAGTTCAGAAGTGCAAAAATTGGCAAGTGCTTTATTAAACCAAAAGGTAAGCTAATATGAAATATATGTGGTTTTATTTCATTATTATAAGTTACTGTCCTATCATGTATACATTTGTCAGAAGTCTTATCATTTTAATGGTAATAGAAAACCCAAGTTAAACTAGCGTAAGCCGTATACAAACCAATTGGCTGGTGAAGGATCCAAGGGTAACTAGCATTGTCAGCTAATGCAGGAGATTAAAATTGTCTTTAGGATCTCAACTTGTATTACATAACTGTCTAGCCATATTGTGTGTTTGTTTGTGTGTGTGTGTGTGTGTGTGTGCGCGCGCGCGCGCGTGCTCCATGTTGCTATCACTTTTGGGCAAGTCCTCTACTTGTATGCATAGTGGTGTTCTAGTAGCCTGGGTCTTATATCCTCTGAGTTCCAAGTCCAACAGAAAAAATACCTATTTTTTGGTAACTCAAGCAAAATTTTTGGGATTAGCTTTGATCCAAACTCCTTGGCTTGTGTTTCATGCCTAGTCCCATACTAATTCTGGGCAGGATGTGCAAAGCTCTGGTTGGATAGGGCTTCAGCCAAATGCCACTTCAAGGAGGTGAGTATGGATTCAGCTCCATATGTAACACATATACTGCAACTGAGGGAAGGATGGTTACCCAGTAGACAATCAGGTAAAATCAGGTACTTTTATCAGATAAAAGGGAAATCAACACGTCTCTTGCTGAATAATTGGACCATTTTAAACGATAGTAAAATCCATGTATTTCAGATCTATTAGACAGAAACAAAAAATACAGAGTATCTTACATAGATTTACTTTAGCCATTTGGAGAATATACTCGTAAACCTTACAGAATGTGGCATCTAGAAAATATTTCACTGAGGCTCTAAAGGAATTTAGAAAGAAAACAGTTTCGTGGGTTTTTTTTTCCTTCTGTTTACCCTCAATATCAGAGAACCTGATAGTCAACCTAAAAGTCTTCTTTGTTCGAATATAAAAGATAGCCTTCCTAGAACTTCATATATCTTACTCACTAACATAAAAAAAGATCTGTCTTAATCAGTTCGGCCTGCTATAACAAATTACCATAGACTGGGTGGCTTATATAACAAACATTTGTTTCTCACACTTGCGAAGAACCTGGGAAATCCAAGGTCAGGTTTCCAGTAGATCTGGTATTTGGTGAGGCCACTTTCTGGCTTGCTGATGGTCATTTTGCTATGTCCTTATACTCGTATAGCAGAGAGGAAAGAGAAAGGAAGCAAGCTTCTTATGAGGGCACTACTTGTACATCAGGGGAGCTTCACCCTTAAGACTTAATTACCTCCGCAAAGCCTCATTCACAAATATCAAGGATTAGGCTTTCAATATATGAATTTAGGGGTACACAAACTTTCATTCCATCACAGTATCCAATTCTTTTCCAAAAAGACCTGCTCTAGCAACCTTATGTTCTGTTTTCCTTTACCTTGAAAAAAAATCTCACCTTTGCATTGTTTACTGAATTTAAAGTTATTTTATATATAATTATTGTTATTAATCAACTATGATTATCAGAATACTGCAGTATGCTATTGTACTATACATTGTAACTATTTTTTTTTTTTTAATTTGAAGTAGAAACTTTATCAGTCATGGAAGTTCCTTTACACAGTGAAGAAACCACTGGGAAAGCAGAACTTTAAAGAACTTTACATTAATTCATTTAATCATCACACTAATACTACTAGATGGTACTACTATTATCCCCATTTTATTGTGAGAAACCTGAGGCAGAGGGGTGTTAAATAATGTAATTGGAATCACACGAAGAATAGTTACAGAATCAGGATTTGAACCTAGCAGGTCTAGTTGCCATAATAAATGGGAATTATTTAAATTTATTTATCAAAAGGTAAATACTCATGAGAGTCTATTTCTTTAAAATGAACCATATCCTTTATAATAAGGGTAACATGTATGGTACAGGCTATGTAGGAGTAGAGTAACAATAATTTAAGAACATGACTTGTGTAGAGGAGATCAGCAAGTCCAAGTGACTGGTATACAGTGAAGTGTAGTAAAATTACAGTTAGATCAGATTTTGAGGTCTTCAAAGCCAAAGAAAGGAGTTGAGATTAAATGCTGTAGACAATAAGAGCATTTTTATGTAGAAGTAATGTAGCAACATGGCTGGGAATGTGGCCTCTGAAATAGGTCTACCTGTTTGAATCCAGTTCTACCATTTACAGCTGTGTGACCTTGGGCAGGTCACTTAAACGTTTTTAAACTTTACTTTTCTGAGTTGTAAATAGGAAAGAAAAAGGTACCTACCTCATGGGATTGTTGGGGAATTAAATTAAATCATGGATAAAGTGGTTGGCACATAGCCAGCACCCTATAAATGTTAGTTATCTTTGTTATTGTTACTTTAGCAGAATTTCATTATGTAAAGAACAGCTCTTAGAGCATTCATCTGGTAACTTGTGCAAAATGAGTTTATAGAAGTAGGGATACCATGTAGGTTACTTTTTATTCATCTCAAGAGGTGCTTAGGGCCTTTAATAGGATAGTTCAAGAGGGTTCTATGTGATATTAATAAAAAACATAAAAGGTAATCGGCAAACCTGTTTTTTGTTTGTCTGTTTGTTTTGCTTTTGTTAACCATCTGGGTGACCTTTGGAATAAACACTTGAGATAAATGAATAATTTAAATTATTTTCTATGATTATAATATAATGTAGCTTCCATTAGATCATATTGAAAGATAAAGAACTAATTCAGTTTTATTATAGGAAACACTTTTCTTGATTAACACCAAAGGGTGATACTTTAGAAAGGGGTCATGTGAATAGTCAAAGAAATTCTGAGAAAAAAGAACAAAGCCATAGGTTTCACTCTCCCTGATTTCAAATTATACTGCAAAGCGACAATAGTCAAAACAGCATGGTACTGGCAGAACACAGACCAATGGAACAGAATTGAGAACCCAGAAATAAACCCACATATATATGGACAAATAATTTTTGATAACGTGGCAAAAAACATACAATGGAGAAAAGAAAGCCTTTTCAATAAATGGTACTGGAATAATTGGAAAGTCATGTGCAAAAGAATGAAACTAGACTGGTGCCACTATACACCAACATTAATTCAAAATGGATCAAAGACCTAAATATAAGACCTGAAATAAATTCTGCAGAAGAAAAAATAGGTACTGAACTTATTGACCTTGGTTTTAGGAAGGATTTTATGAATTTGACCTTAAAAGCAAGGGAACTACAAGCATTAATAAATGAATGGTATTATATCAAACTAAAGAGCTTCTGCAATTGTCCGAGAAATGCAAATTAAAACTACAATGAGATATCACCTCACAACTGTGAGGATGCCTATCATCAATAAATCAACAAATGACAAGTGTTGGCAAAGATGTGGAGAAAAGAGAACCTTAATATACTGCTGGTTGGATTGCAAATTGGTGCAGCCATTTGCAAACATTTGGAAAACAGTATGGAGGTTCTTCAAAAAATTAAAAATACAACTAACATATGACCCAGCAATCCCACTTCTGGGTATTTATATGAAGAAATCCAAAACACTAATTCAAAAAGATATATGCATTTTTATGTTCATTGCAGTATTTTTTTACCATGGCCAAGGTATGGAAGCAACCTAAGTGCCCATCCATAGATGATTGGATAAAGAAAGTGTGGTACATATATACAATGGAATATTAGCCATAAAAAGAATGAAATCTTACCATATGTGACAACATGGATAGACCTAAAAGGTATTATAAGTGAAAGAACTCAGACAGAGAAAGACCAATACCATATGATTTTACTTATATGTGGAATTTAAAGAACAAAATAAATGAACAAACAAAACAGAAACAGACTCATAGATACAGGGAACAAGCTGATGGTTGTCAGATGGCAGGGGGTTGGGGGCGCAGTGGAAAAGGTAAAGGGATTAAGAAGTACAAATTAGTAGTTACAAAATAGTTATGGGGGTGTAAAGTAGTGCATAGGAAATATAGTCAATAATGTTACAACAACTACCATGTTTCCCCAAAAATAAGACCTAACCGGACAATCAGCTCTAATGTGTCTTTTGGAGCAAAAATTAATATAAGACCCGGTCTTATTTTACTATAAAACCTGGTCTTATATTATATGATGTAATATAATATAATATAATATAATATAATATAATATAATATAATACCTGGTATAATATAGTATAATACCCAGTATAATATAATATAACGTAATATAATACCTGGTCTTACATAATATAATGTAATACCTGGTAATATAATTAATATAATATAATATAATATAATACTGGTTAACTATTGATTTATATTATAGTAAAATAAGACTGGGTCCTATATTAATTTTTGCTCCAAAAGACGCATTAGAGCTGATTGTCTGGCTAGGTCTTATTTTCGGGGGAACACGGTATGTATAGTGCCAGGTGGGTACTAGACTAATAGAGGGGATGAGTGCATAAATTATATATATAAATGTCTAACCACTATGCTGTATACCTGAAACTAATATAAATAATATTAAATGTCAACTATAACTGAAAAAATAAAAAAAATAAAAAGATTTTATACAGCAAAAGAAACCATCAACAAAACAAAGAAGCAACCAACTGAATGGAAGAAGATAGATGCAAACAACACCTCTGGTAAGGGGCTAATACCGAAAATATATAAAGAATTCATACAACTCAACAACAATAACAAAAAAAACAAACAGTCCAATTAAAAGTGGGCAGAGGACCTGAACAGACACTTCTCCCAAGAAAACATACAAAGGGCCAAGGGATATATGAAAAAATGCTCAACTTCACTAGCTATTAGGGAAATGCAAATGAAAACCACAATGAGATAATACCTCCCACCTGTTACTAGAATGGCTGTCATCAACAAGACAAATAGTAACAAGTGTTGGAGAGGCTGTGGAGAAAAAGGAACCCTCATACACTGTTGGTGGGAAAGTAAATTGGTACAGTCACTATGAAAAACAGTATGAAGTTTCCTCAAAAAAGTTAAGAATAGAATTACCATATGACCTAGCATTCCCTCTTCTGGGTATCTACACACAAAAAAATCTGAAAACATTTATCTGTAAAGATGTATGTACCCCAGTGTTCATTGCAGTGTTATTCACGGTGGCCGAGATGTGGAAATAACTTTGTCCTTCGATAGATGATTGGATAAAGAAGATGCAGTACATACATACAATGGAATAGTGCTCAGCCATAGAAAGGGTGAAATACTGCCATTTGTGACAACATGAATATTGAGATTTTGAGACTATCATGCTAAGCGAAATAAGTCAGACAGAAAAAAGGAGAACCGTATTATTTTACTCATACGAGTCTGTGGGATATAAAACTGAAGGCAACAATTGAACAAGACAAACAAACAAGCAAAAATTCATTGATACAGGCTGGCCCGGTGGCTCAGGCGGTTAGAGCTCCATGCTCCTAATTCCGAAGGCTGCCGGTTCGATTCCCACATGGGCCAGTGGGCTCTCAACCACAAGGTTGCTGGTTCAACTCCTCGAGTCCTGCCCTTGCATGGTGGGCTCTGCCCCCTGCAACTAAGATTGAACACGGCGCCTTGAGCTGAGCTGCCTCCCGGATGGCTCAGTTGGTTGGAGCATGGGCTCTCAACCACAAGGTTGCCAGTTTAATTCCTCGACTCCCGCAAGAGATGGTGGGCAGCGCCCCCTGCGACTAAGATTGAACACCGCACCTTGAGCTGAGCTGCCGCTGAGCTCCCCGATGGCTCAGTTGGTTGGAGCGCGTCCTCTCAACCACAAGGTTGCCAGTTCGACTCCCGCAAGGGATGGTGGGCTGCGCCCCTGCAACTAGCAATGGCAACTGGACCTGGAGCTGAGCTGTGCCCTCCACAACTAAGACTGAAAGGACAGCAACTTGAAGCTGAACGGCACCCTCCACAACTAAGATTGAAAGGACAACAACTTGACCTGGAAAAAAAAAAAAAGTCCTGGGAAGTACACACTGTTCCCCAATAAAGTCCTGTTTCCCTTCCCCAATAAAATCTTTTAAAAAAATTTCATTGATACAGACAATAGTTTAGTGGTTACCAGAGGATAAGGGGGCACAGGTAGAAAGAGGGTAAAGGGGATCCAATATATAATGACAAAAGGAAATTTGACTTTGGGTTGAAGACATACAATGCAATGTCTCATACATGATTTATTATAGAATTGTACGCTTGAAACCTATAGAATTTTATTAACCAATGTCACCCCAATAAATTTTAATTAAAAAGGGGGTCATAGATTTTTAATTCTTTATAACATTTCTTCCTATTCTCTTGACCTGTTAAGTTCTGCTAAGTATTTCCATATTTGGCACAACTGCAGGACCTGATGACTTATTTCTTAATTAAAATGTGTCTTTGTAGGATGTAGACTATCTCATTATTAATTTATTAAATTATTATGTACTACAGTTTAAATTAAGAACTACAGCCTCTGAAATACCACTATTTTTGAAACGTTTTAATAATTTGCATGAAAATGAATTTGTTATAAATTTTTCAAAGAATGAAAAGTGCGTTTTGCAAAGCACGTTTAAATTATATCACAGATACTATTTTTGGAAATATTTCAGGGTGTTTGGTGAAACTCAAATGAGATTAGGCTAACTTTCACTAAAAGAAGATCGTAAAATAGTTTTTGACATTTACTTTCTAATGAATTTTACAATAAACTGTGAATTCAGTACTATCCCATTTATTTTTAGGATAAAAATTTAATGTTTTATTACAGTTGAATGTGACAAGTTCTGTGTTATGTGATATGATTTAATGTAATTTAGGAAATAGTTCAGTACCTGACATTTTCTTTACTAGTCTGACATGATTGGAGTAGGAATTTTCATAGAGAGAATTATAACTTATTTCATACTGACAATTTCTGGTGATCTACTGAAACTTTTTTTTTGTAAAAAGTCACAATACTTACAATTTGTTTGTTAGAGACAATGATATTGTAAAATATCGATATTTGACTTTTTCATATTAGGACATAGATTTTAAATCATAATTTAAAACATACAACAAAAATTGAGAAGATTCAGTGCTTCATCTTTCTTGCTGAAAAATCACTAAGGGAATTACTGTTTTGTAGAAATTAATAGATTATATTGCGTTTTAAAAATATCTTTAATAGTACCCCTTGTAAAGCAAATATATGCATTAGTTCTACATTTTAATTTATCCTGATGTGCTGAGTAGTAATACTAAATAGCTACTTAATTTTTTTAAATGAGAGAGTTCCTCAACAATATAGTGAAATTGCTAGTGGATCCTAACTTTAAAAAAAAATAAATTTGCAAACAACTGTTTTTTAACCTTGTTTGGAGTTTGGATCACTGACACCTTTGAAAATTGAAGGAGAGAGACGTAATTTCTTAAAATATGTGTGTACGTACACACACACACACACACACGCACGCACACACACACAGAGAGAGCTTTAGTATATAACTTCAGGACGTCTAAGATTTAAGATCTCCCCTGCTAGAAAGGTTATTCCTTTCATCCCTTTCTCTGTTGTGAACTTATTTATAGCAATGTTTCTCAGAGTGTGGTCTCCAAACCAGTAGCATCAGCACCATCTGAGAACTTCGTAGAAGTATGAATCTTTGGGCCCCATCCCACCCTGCAGGCTGTGTTTTCTCATGCTCATGAGATGGTTCAGTGCATTCTAAAGCTTAACAAATGCTGTTCTGTAGTTAGAATTCCCATTTAAAGGGCGTTAGCACCAACCACATTACCTTTCTGCCATCTCCAACTCCACTTTATCAACATTTGTGATCTCCATCATTAATCTTCAAGTCTTTGGGGAAAACAAAAGATGTTAATTATTATAAAATGGTTGAGTTTTTGTTTCTTCATTTGTTTGTCTTGTCCTTTGTTGTTTTCAGCTTTATATACCACATATCAGTGAAATTATATGGTTCTCCACTTTTTCTGTCTTATTTCATTTAGGATTATAATCTCATAGACACAGGCAATAGTTTAGTGGTTACCAGAGGGTTGGGGGGGAAGGGGGTGGTAGATGAGGGTAAAAGTGATCAAATAAATGGTGATAGAAGGAGAATTTACTCAGTGGTGAACACACAATGTGACATATAGATGATGTATCACAGAATTGTACACCTGAAACCTATGTAACTATACTAACACTTGTCACACCAATAAACTGTAATTAAAAAAATATATAATAAAATGGTTGAGGACTCCATATTTTCTTAAAGGCCCTCTTTTTATTAAATTTATTGGGATGACATTGGTTAGTAAAATTACATAATTTTCAAGTATACAATTCTATAATACATCATCTATATATTGCATTGTATGCTCATCACCCAAAGTTTAGTCTCCTTCGTCACCATATATTTGACCGCTTTTACCATCTTCAACTTCCTCGAACATCCTTTCCTCTGGTAACCATCATACTATTGTCTGTGTCTGTGAGTTTGTTTTATTTGTTCATTTGTTGCTTTTTTGTTTTATATCCCACTTGAGTGAAATAGTATGGTTCTTGTCCTTTTCCATCTGACTTATTTTGCTTAGCATGACAATTCTCAAGATCTATTCATGCTGTCACAAATGGCAGTATTTCATCCTTTCTTATGGTAAGTAGTATTCCATTGTATATATGTAACACATCTTCTTTATCCATTATCTATCAAAGCACACTTTGGTTGTTTCCATGTCTTGGCTACCATGAAAAATGCTGCAATGAACATAGGGGTACATACTTGTATATCTTTATGAATTACTTTTTTATTCAAATTTTTCTGGTAGGTATCCGGAAGAGGGATGCTTGCTCTATTCTTAAATTTTTGAGGAACTTTCTCATATTGTTTTTCATAGTGTCTGTACCAGTTTACATTCCCACCAACAGTGTATGAAGGTTCTTTTTTCTCAACAACCTCTCCAACATTTAACTATTTCTTGTCTTGTTGGTAATAGAAAGGCCCCCTCTTTTATCTACCTTAGTGCAAATAAGTGCTTAGAAAAGTCATACCTAAATTATTTTACCAAATGATAATTATTAATATTGAATAATTTGTATTTTTCCATTGGAATAAAGTAATACCTTATGTTTTATATGACACTTTACCAATTATAGGGCACTTTTGTAATCCTTATCCAGTTTGCTACTCTCATCATTCCTCTTCTACTTAGATTACAAAACTAAAGCTGAAAGGAGTTGCTATTCCTGATTATGTGTCAAAGCACATACTGCAGTCCTAGATCACTGTTCTTTCCACTTCATCTCTCATTGAATATTTTGTTAATTTGATCATGCAGCTAAATGATAATCATTGTTATAAGAGGTAGTTATTATCTATGAATGGGCTGAACTCCACATACTCATCTCCAAAGGCCTGTCAAATACTGGAGTGGAACTCCCCTACCTTCTCATATCTAGCTTCACTTACAGTCAAAATTGAATCATATATACATACTCGTACAAATATACATCATTTCCTGTTGATCCATGTAAGAACAAAGGTGCCTGTATATACCCCAGAATCTCTAGTCTCTTGGAATTCTCCTTTATTATCCCTAACTTAATATTATCATCATGCCAATATAAGAGACAATACTTTCTCTTTTTTTAGCAGAGTTTTTTAACTCCAGATTTCATTCTTTTATTCATCCATTTTAATTCCTTGGCAAATGAAATTGGAAGTACACTTTCATGCTTACATGAAGTTTTATTAATATTACTTGAAGGTAGACTGTAGTAAGTTAAAGATGTGTATTGTAAGTCCTAAAGCAACCAATAAAAATACTATAGAGGTATGCATAATGAGCCAATATATGACAAAAGGTGGTAACATAACGTTTACTCAATTAATTCAAAAGAGAAGTCGGGAAATAGAGAAGTCTGAAGTTACCAGTATTAGGAATAAGAGAAAGGATATCACGTGGTTCCTACAGACATTAAAAGGATAATAAGGGAATATTACTAACAACTTTATGCTCATAAATTTAACAATTTAGATGAAATGTACAAATTCCTTGAAAGACACAAAATATCAAAGCTCATTAAAGAAGAAATAGATAAGCTATAGCCTGTATCTATTAAAGAAGTTGGGTTTGTTATTTAAAACCCTTCCTACAAAGAGAGCTCCTAGAATTCATTGGTGAAGTTTTACCAATATTTAAGGAGGAAATAATACCAACTGTGTGTAAACTCTTCTAGAAAATACAAGAGGCAGAAATACTTCTCCACTTTTTGTATGAGACCGGCATTGTCTGGAAACAAAACCTAACAAAGACATCATCATCATAAATCAATGGACCAATATCTTTCATGAACATAGACACTAAACTTCTCAAGAAGATACTACCAAATTGAATCTAACAAAATATAAAAATGGATAATACATAATGACCCAGTGGGGTGTATCCTAAGAATACAAACTTGGGTTAAAAAAAATAACCAATGGTATTTACCATTTTAATAGATTAATAAAGAAAAATCATGATCATCTGAATAGGCATAGAAAAGGCATTGGACAAAATTCAACATCCAGTCATGATAAAAACCTTCATCAAATCAGGACTAGAAATGAACTTAATAAAGGGCACCCATGAAAAAGTTACAGCTAATAAAATAGTAGAAGATTGAATGCTTTCTCCCTAAGATCAGAAAAACGGCATTGAGGTCCCTTCTCACCACTTCTGTTCAGCATTGTTCTGAAGGTCCTGGCTAGTGGAACAAGTTAAGAAAAAGAAGTAAAATCATACAGATTGCAATATATGGATGATGTATTATAGAATTGTATACTTGAAACCGATACAATTTCGTTAACCAGTGTCACCCCAATAAATTTAATAAAACCATAATAGATTGGAAAGGAAGAAGGAAACCTATCTTTATTTGCAGAGGATATCATCATCTACTTACAAAGTCTTAAGGAATCACACAATAGCTCTAGAGCTAGTAAGAGTTTAAATTTAGTGAGGTTGTAGGATGCAAGGTAAATACTTAAAAAATTATGTATATCCTGGAAACAAACTTTTGAAAATTGACATTAAAAATACCACTTGCCATAATATCAGAGAGATGATGTATCTTGGGATAAAGTTTAAAATAAATGTGTAGAACTTTTCTACAACCTGCAAACTACAAAGCATTGACAAGTGAAATTAGAGAAGACCTAAATAAATGGAAATATGCAAGTTAAGACATATTCATGGATCAGGAGACCCAGTGTTGTTAAGATGTTATTTCTTTCCAAAATGATCTAGAGATTTAATACAATCCCAATCAAATCCTCTGCAGGATTTTTTGTAGGGTTTGACAATTTGATTCTAATATTATTGTTTGTTTTTATTTTTTCCAAAATTGCAAGGGACCTAATGTATTCTAAACAATTTTGAAAAAGAAGAATAAAATGGAAGGTCTTAATCTTCATCATTTCAAGTCTCATTATGAAGATATAAGTAGTGTGATACTGGCAAAAGGATGGAAATATATAGCTCAGTGGAACAAATAAATAGTCCAGAAATAGACCTACAGATATATGATTAATTGATTATCACCAGATATACTAAGGCAATTACATGGAGAAAGAAAAATCTCTTTAACAAATAGTACTTGAACAATTGAATACCCAAAACCTCTTCCTCTCCCACCAAAAAAAGCCTACACCTATATCTCCAAACATATACAAAAATATCTCCAAATGGGTCACAGTTATGAAAATGAAAAATAAGCCACAGACTTAGAAAAGATTTGCAAGACATGTATCCAACAAAGGAACATGTATCTAGAAATACTGTTTTTCAAAATCACAAATCAATAATGAGAAGACAAACATCCCAATTTTAAAAATGGGAAAAAGAATGGAATATACACTTAATCAAGATGATATACAATGACAACGAAGCCCATGAAAAAAATGCTCGGTATAGTTAGTCATTAGGGAAATGAAAATTAAAATCACAATGAGAATATCAATATATAGAAATCAGTTGGGTTTTTGTACAAATAGCAATGAATTCTAGTTTATAGCATTTATAGTATCCAAAATGAAATGAAGAAAGCAGTTTCATTTATAATAGCATTGCAAAAAAATAAATACATGGGAATAAATTTAACAACAACAAAAAAGAGCAAGACTTGTTTATTGAAAACTGCAAAACAGCATTGAGTGAAATTAAAGACAAAAAGAAATTAAAGACTAAAATAAATGAAAGCCATCTTTGTTCGTTAGGAAATGGAAAAGTAACTAGATGGGTACAGAGTATTTTTGGGGGGTGATGAAAAAGAATGTTCTGGAATTAGTGGTTATGGTTGTACAACCTTGTGAAATGATTAAAACCCAGTAAATTGTTTTCCTTAAAGGAGTGAATTTTATGGCATATGAATTATATCTCAATAAAAAACTTTTAAATCACAATGAGACAGTACTACACTCCCACTAGAATGGCTTAAATTAAAATGACAAATTGTATCAAGTGTTAACACAGAAGAAGAATAACAAGCACTCCTTAAACTACCGATAGTTTGGCCTTTTCTTAAATTTAAACTATACACTTAGCATATGAACCCACTATCCCATTCAGGGGTATTTACTCAAGAGAAGTGAAAACATATGCCCATACAAATATTTATGACTGTTCATAGCTGCTTTATTTTTAATCAAAAACTGGAAACAACCCAAAATTTAACAGAGGAAATGGTAAACAAATTGTGACGTCTCCATAAAATGGAAAGTTAATCAGCAATTTAAAAAAAAATTAACACTGGTTTATGCAACAACATGGATGAATTCAGTGTTGTGCTTCCAAATGTTAAGCCCTGATCTGCAGCATGTGCTGATTTCCATGGTGTAAATACATGGCTGATTTCAAATGACCAATGCAAGGCTACTGAATGCAGTTGAAAAGAGCCGCCCGTTAGCACACCATTAATAGTATTCCCAGTACACAGGTACAATAGAGATGCATAATCTCAAGTACATAGATAATAAAAATCATAAAGTAATTAGGAAATGATAAGGTTGGGGTACTTCTTAACTTTGTTTTAAATAAAAGTTATTTAGTTGTAAATTCCTATAGTTCTAAATAATGACCAACAACTGGCTTTCATAATTCAGAAAATTTTCAGAATCAACTGTCAGGAGACTTTATAACCTGGTCCTATTACATCTTGAAGAAATCTCAAAATCATTATACATAGCAAAAGAAGAAAGTTCAAAAGAAGTAACTTATTTATTTATTTGGTATATAATTCTAGAAAATTCAAACTTATTTTTCCCAGCTTCATTAAAGTATAATTGATAAATGCAAACTAATATATTAATAGATCAGCAGTTGCCTGGAAATTAAGCTTTTGCTGTAGATCTGGTGGATTATAAAGGGAAATAAGGAAACTTGAGTGTGAAAATATTGTTAGTAGTTTTTGGTTATATTTTAAGTTCACCCTACACAAGTTTAAATATTATTTAGAGCCTAAAATGAATGTATTATTTTTAATTTAGGAATTATTTACCAAAAGTTAGTGTAGTTTTGAAGAGTATATACACATTTTTAAACACACATGGACATAAACATAGTTTGTTGCTAAATTAGTAACTGTTATCTAGTTTGTGTTTTGATTAATAGCTTGTTAATTTGACATCAAAAGTATAACAAACTAATGGGCTGAACCCAAGTTCTTTTGTTTCACCTGATGAAATTGAATGATTAGTTGAATTAGTGCCCAGAAATTACTGTTGAGACTGACCCAGTAATTGTTTCATGCTTTCTAATTTATAGAAATTAACCACTTATTCCATGATGATGTGAACAATTACTGTTGAAAATTATTACTCCATTTTGCATTAGTAATCATTTCTAGTTTCAATTTTAAACAAAAATTTATAAATTTGTTGATATTGTTATGTCTCATTTAATATGATTATCTTGACAAATAGGGAAATCGAAACAGTATTATTAATTTTGTAATGTTCATAGATTAATATTAATGCAGACCTTCAGAAACTATTTACCTCTATTCTTGATGTGAGTTCATTTAAAAGCTATGATAAAATATTGATACAAATTATTTTAACCTTAACATGCCTACATACAGATTTACATATACACATACAGTTAAGTTTGTCAACATGATATTGGCTTAAGTGAACATATCTCAGAAACAATGCAGAAATAATCCATAAATTCTTAAAATCTCAAGGAATATAAAAGCATGGAGACTTGTTATTGAAAATTATCTTGAAGTAAATTTCACAGAAGTAAATGTACATTCAGTCTATTTTCATATTGATCATTTACCATGACTGTCCACACTCTGGCAGGCCTTGGGATACAAAAAATGAATAGTGCATGATCTCCATATTCAATGAGCTGAATATGGATAATCAAAAATTATCTAGCCCACAGTGCTGGCATAGCAGAAACTCAGAGAAGGAAACTGGTTTCTTCTTTTTCTTTCTCACCTTTCTAATGAAGTTATGTTTTTTAATTGTGGCAAAATACACGTAACAAAATTTACCATCTTAACCATTTTTTAAGTGCACTGTTCAGTAGTATTAAGTCATTCACACTGTCATACAGCCAATCTCCAGAACTCTTTTCATCTTGCAAAACTGAAACTCTAACTCATCAAACAACGTCTCATTCTCTCACCATCCAGCCCCCAGCAACTACCATTGTCTTTCTGTCTCTAGGAATTTGACTTGACTCCTCTGGGTACCTTATATAGGTGAAACTACAGTATTTGTCTTTTCACAACTGGTTTGTATCACTGAACATAATGTTCTCAAAGTTCATCCATGTTATAGCATGTGTCAGTATTTCTTTCATTTTTAATACTGAATAATACTCTATGTATAGACCACATTTTTTTTTTATCCATTCATCTATCAGTGTACACTTGGGTTGCTTCCATTTCCCCCCATTTTTATAATTTAGTGTAACCTCTTAACAAGTATTTTATAATTTTTAAAATGAAAACTAAAGTCACATATCCTGAGAAAGCAAATAATATTAGTTTCTTTGAGCAGGGAAGACACAAAATAAAAATTTTATAGTAGGATTCATATTTAAGAAGAGAATAAGTCAATTGAATAAATTTCTTGGATCTAAAAGTCCTTATGTTTTTTCTGGTGCTATTTTATAAATTCTGTCTCTGTACAAGAAAATTGGAACCTTTGGAGCCAAGCAAAGGTCTTGGTAAGATTAAATTGAAATGTATTCTAACTTTTATCACAAAAATATTGATCTTCTGAGTTGTACTTCTTATGTATAAATGGTAAGGATTCTGTTTTAAATTGTCTTACTCTGAAGCTATCTTTATCCTTCTGAAATATAATCATCTAATTATGTATATGTTTGTGAAGTAGATTTGGTTAATTAGTTGTATAAAGTTGTAAATTATGGCTAGTGTAGGAGTTAATTAGTTGTATAAAGTTGTAAATTATGGCTAGTGTAGGAGTTAGTGATAATTTGTAAAGTATACCTATTAATCGTTTCATGTGAAATTGAAAACACTATGAACTCACTGTTTTTCTTTTTTCCTTTTTCCCTTTGTTGGTTAAATGATAAACTGAATCCTTTTCCCCCCTACACACTGTAAAAGCCCAAACTCTTCTAGAGTTTGAAATGAATAGCAATGACAGTGCCGTCTCCCTGTTTCAAGTACTGCAATAAGCTTGAATCAAATGAAAGTTCTGACATTTTCAAAACCTTAAATCCAGTGTTAGTTTAACTTCGGCAGTCTGCTGATAATGGATTACTGGAATCACACTCATATTTGAGGATTAGCACCTTATTTTTGTTAGTGGGATAGTGGTGTCTGTCAGTAGTATAAATAATTTGTATATATATATATATATATATATATATATATATATATATATACTAATAATTCCAGTAATATAAATAATTACATTATTGAATGGAAAAGGGAGGAGTTGCTAAATGTAGCCCTCTTGTTAAAGTTCATACAATAAACATATTGGGGAGTGGAATTTAAACCTCCAAGATTGTACTAGAATGTTTTCTTGTATAAGTCACTTCACCTTTCTCTGCCTCAGTTTGTAAATGTTTGTAATGGGGGTCATGATTATATCCACCTCAGAGGTTTGTTGTATGTAAATGTGTTGACATAAGTAAGTGCTCAGGACAGTGCGTACATACGCATGTGCTGCAGAAGTGTTTGCAGTAGTTGTTCTCAGGTGGGTCGTCACTGATTCATGTCTATATCACAGTTTCCTAACTGACTTGCCTGAGCAGTTTCATTCCCCTAATACCTGTTCTCCCTCCTTTTACTACAGTAATCTTTCTAAAATCCAAATTTGTTTTACTTCACTGGGTAAAGTTTAATTTAGTGTTATCATTGCTTTCCAGATTAAACTCCTTAATATAAATATCCAAACACTTCCTGAGCTGGTCCTTTAATTCATCAGCCCAATTCTTTCATGTTTTCTTTATTGATGCTCCTTCCTTTTCCTGCCGTCTTTCTTTCTTTTTCTTTTTACTGTTTTTTTGTTTTTGGGTTTTTTTGAACATCTTTATTCAGTTAAAATTTGCATACCATAAAATCACTCATTGTAAGTGAACAATCCAATAGTTTTTACTTAAGTTAATAGAATTGTGCAACCATGATCACAATTCAGTTTTAGAACATTTCCATCATCCCCCAAAATTCTCTTGGGTCCATTTACAGTCAGTAGTCAGTTCCAGCTACAGCCTTAGGCAACTGGGTTTTACATTTAGGACTGTGATCCACTTGAAAAAAATTTAACAACTTTTTGAGACACAATTCACATGCCATAAAGTCCATCCTTTAAAAAGGTGAAATTTAGTGGCTTTATATATTAACAAAGTTGTATGAATACCACCATCTAATTCCAGAACATTTCATCATATGAGAAAGAAACCCCATACCCATTAGCAGTCACTCCCCGTTCCTCCCTCCCATCAGTCCCCAGAAATCACTAATTTACCTTCTGTTTCTATGGATTTGCCTATTGTAGACATTTCCTATAAATGAAGTCATACAGTATGAGGTCTTTTGTGTCTGGCTTCTTTCACTCAGCATAATGTTTTTAAGATTTATCCATACTGAGGCATGTATGAGAATTTCATTCCTTTTTTTTTTTTTTTGCCAAATAATATTTCGTTATATGGATTTACATTTTGTTTATCCATTCCTCATTGATGTTCATTGGATTGTTTCTACTTTTTGGCAATTATGATGCATGATGTTGTGAACATTTGTGTACTATATAGACTGTTTCTCTTCTGAGACTCACCTCAAACATTATCTCCACCAGAAAGCCTTTCCTGGCTTTTGTCCTTATACTGAGTTTGGATTTGGTGTACCCCATGTTTGTGTTTCACGAGCTCAGTGCTTGTCATGATCGGGGAACTTACTGTATTGTCGATGGGTCTCTCTTTTCTTTTTGATTTCCCCCCTCTTGCACAAGCTTTTATGGACAGGAAGTGTGTTACAACTTTGTATCCCCAGAACCTAACAAATGATTTCCAAATAGCAGCTGTTTAACAGATGCCTGCTGAATAATCAGTTAATTGACACTTGAAATAGTGAATGAACAAATGAACCATCTGCTCATATCCTGTTCTTCTTCTGTGATATATTTCATGAAAAGCAAGGGATAGCAAAAATATGTCGCAGTTAGGGTTAGACCAGGGTTCAAAATCTTTACCATTTAGTAAAAAAAAAAATCTTAGTTAAATAAACTTACTATAACCCTTAGTTTCTCCATCATTATAATTTTAATTCTCGATATATAATTGTCTTCAGTTGACTCTCAAATGGTGTAATATATGTAGAGCACTATAGAAGAGTAAAATATGTTGAAGGCAGTATTGATGCCGACAAACGGACTCTAGAGCCAGCTTGCCGAGGTTCACGTCCTGGCTTTGCCGTTTACCAGCTCTGTGATTTTGGGCAGGCTGTTCTCTTTGTGTCTTCCATTTTCTCTTCTGTGAAATGGAAGTTATAATGCTACTTGCTTCTCAGGATTATTGTCAGGACATATGAGCTGATGCATATTAAGCACTCAGCACAGTTACTAACACATAATAAGCACCCAATAGCTTAAAAAATGTTAGCTTAACAAATTCCCTCCAGTTCTTTCTACCTTTGTCAAAATGCAATGTTGCTTTCAAAGCTTAACAACTATCTCTTTTATTAAACCTTCCGTGATTAAATCATTTGTCCTCTCAACTCCAGATATGATATATAACCCATTATTAAAGCACCACAAGGTATTTTAGCTATGTACTCCTTTATTGGTTCTTTCTACCTTTGTTCTTTTGCTCTGTAGGTTAAAGGCTATATTTTGTTTATCATTTATTCCCCATAGTCATATATCTATATCATGTCATATCACATATATTATAATTCTCTACATAGAATTTAACGTATGTAATATTCTTCTTAAATGAATGATAATATATTTTTGCCTTTATCCCTCAGTAAAATATAAGCTCTATAATACCAAGGACCTTATAGTGCCTGTACATTGTAGACACTCAGTAAGCAATTGCTGAATGGATGAACCATAAGGACTTAACCAGTTATTAAATGAATGTGTTACACCTGACACTAATATTGGTAACTCTCTTAGCTATCTATTGCTGCAAAATAAGTTGCCCTAAAACTCAGTGGCACAAAACAACAAAACTTATGTCACAGCTTCTGTGAGTTGAGCAACTGGGTGTAGTTTCACTACGTGTTCTGTCTCAGGGTCTCACACAGTCTACAGTCGGGTCTGTCAGGGGTGCAGTTATCGCAGCTTCCAAGCACCCGTTGGCTGGCTCTTGGCAGGTCGCAGGCCCTCACTGACTGTTGACTGAACACAGCAGTTCCTTGCTACATGAGCATCTTCATAAGGGAGCTCACAACGTGGGAACTTTTTCACTTAGAGTGAGCAAGGGAGAGAGTAAGAGAGAGTGAGCTAGACAGAAGTCTAGAAGGATTTTCTAACCTAATTTCAGAAGTGGCATCCCATCACTTTACACGTTTTTTATCATTTATTTTTTATTTTTTGTAAAAGTATAGTTGACCTACAATATTGTATTAGCTTCATGTGTACAACATAGTGAATCAACATTTATATACCTTACAGTGTGATCACCTGGTATGTCTAGTAATCAACTATCAAATGTTGATAGTGAATCAACATTTATATACCTTACAATGTGATCATCTGTCATCATTCAAAGTTATTACACTATTATTGACTACTCCCTGTCCTGTACATTACATCCCTTTGACTTATTGTTTTAACTAAGTTTGTATCTCTTATTTCCCTACACCTTTTCACACATGCCCCCACCTCTCTCCCCTCTAGCAACCATCAGTTGTTTTCTGTATCTTTGAGTCTATTTCTGTTTTGTTTTGTTTTTTATGTTTTGTTGTTTAGATTCTACATATAAGTGAATACCACATATGGTATTTATCATTCTATGTCTGAGTTTTTTCATTTAGCATAATACCTTCGAGGACTATCCATATTGTTGCCAATAGCAAGATTCCATTCTTTTTATAGGACATTATTATATAAAATCTCACAACTTCTTTATCCATCCACCTATTGATAAACACTTAGATTGCTTCCATATCTTGGCTACTGTAAATATGTAATATTCTATATGTTAATTTGACGCTTTTTAAATTGCAGTGTCCTCTCACATGGCAGAGCAAATGGGAAGGCCCAGAAGATCCTTTACAGTACCTTAGAGGTCTTGTAGCTCGGACTCTTGCAATACAGGTAAGACTAAATTATTAGGTAATTGCTTGATGTGACTGTATGACTATTGTATTATAGGCAGGTGTATTGAGAGAGCCTTTTTCCTAGCAACTAGTGAGAATATTATGATTTTGTAAATAAAGCACCATATGTTTGTTTTCGATTTTATTATCTGTGTTTTATACAGAATTTTTTTAAATATGTGTATGTGTGTGGGTGTGTATATATATGTATATATATGTGTATATATATATATGTATATATATATACACACATATACACACACACACTATATACATTATATATATATATACATATACATATATATATCACACCACATATATATGGTGTGATCACAAAATACGGTGAATGTTTAAATTAAAAAAAATTATTACAGTAAAAGACACATTGCCATTAATCCACCTCAAGTTCCTGCTTGCTTGGAACACACTTATCCCATTGTTCTTGCCACTTTCTGAAGCTGTTCTGGAAGTCCTCTTTCGTGAGTGTCTATAGTTGCGCTGCCGTGGCTGCCTCGATGTCCTGAATTATTTTGACTTTGGGGAAGAGCCAGAAGTCATACAGTGCCAGATCCGGTGAATAAGGAGGATGAGGACACACCATAATGTTTTTATTTGACAGAAATTGCCATATACTAGAAGCGATGTGTTGTCATGATGGAGGATGAAGTAAAGACACTCATGAAGAGAAGACTACCAGAAGTGCTTCAGAAAATGGCAAGAACGATGGGATAAGTATGTTTGAAGTGAGGGAGAGTATTTTGAGGGGGATTAATGGCAATGTGTCTTTTAGTATAATAATTTTTTTTCATTTAAACAGTCACATCTTTTGATCACACCTCATATATATATATGTGTGTATATATATATATATATATTATATATATATATATATATAATATATATGTATTCTTTCTGCTTACTGTGTTTTTTTCATGATTTTTGAGAATTTAGAGAAAAATCTACAATACAATATAGATAGATTATGTAGAGGATAACTGAAATTGATTCATAACTGTGACACATTTGCTTTAGGATTTGTATCCCCCCCATAGAGAGTTGCTTTTTTCCTTTTCTTTCTTTCTTTTTTTTTTTAAATTAATCGAGTTTTTTTCAGAGTGATCCAATCAGGTAACTGCAGAAATATTGAATAGGATAAGGAATGATATAGAAGGAAAAAGATTGTTTTCTTTTTTAATGAAGAGCAAATGGTACAGATTAGTTGGTGCATGCAGTGTACCCCTTTTCCTGCGGTTTTGCATTGTCACCTTACTACCTTCTTCATCTGCTTGTTGCACCTGCTTCACAACTTTTTTTTGCCACATCAGCTTCAGGAGTAATTTGCCACATGAGTAATTTGATCATAGCCCTTCTAGATGCAGCAGTCTTCATCCAGGCTCTTGTTTTAGTGGTGCACATAACTATCAACATCTTGAACCTTGTCATCACTCATTACTGCTCTGCCTAAGTGTACATATCACTCTTTGATCACAACCTCATTTCACTCTTAAAATCTCGCTCGCTTAGACCTTCCAGACTCTTCCTGCTCAGTGCTCTCCCAGTCTGTCACTTTCTGTCCTGATCTGGCTCATTTCAGCATGGAATCCATGGCACGTAACTTTAACCATTCTCTTTCCAGCATCCTCAGTATCCTAACTGATTTTCAGTCATGCTTCATCCTTCCCAAAAACCATTGAACTGGTGTCAGTCTCTATCCGTACCCAAGCCGGTGAGCCTGCTAGTGACACTTCCGATACAAAGTGCCCAGTATTGCATGAGCACTGCCCTGTATTCCACAGTAACTTTCAAACCATCACTACTTTTCTGAAGACTCTATTCTGTCACTGCCTCCCCTTTCCCTTAGCAGAACACCTTCCTTTTCACTCTACACAGAAAATGCAAGCTGTGAGATACGACCACTTGAAAATCCCTACCCTTCTCTCCCACCCACCTGTTTGTCTGGACCCACCCTCATCGTTTTTGTTCTAATGCAAAGAAATTAACCTACTGCTGGTGAAGGCTCATCCTTGGAGCTGTATACTTGATTCCATCCGCTCTCATTAGACACTTCCTCCAGAGGGTCTTCCATTGTTCTTCTGTCTTTTCCTCTCTTCATACTCTATCCTGCCAACCTACAAATGGGACTCCTTGAAGGGGTGAGGACTCATCTGAATGTTTGGCTCATAGCATGACCAATCTCTGGGTTATTGGATTATTGGAGGAGAAATTACTGGATCAGAAAATGAAGTTAAAATTAGCAGGTGGAGGTTAACCAGACAGAGACTCTGAGCTACTCTATCTACTGTGTATATGCCTGCACATAATCTGTCAATAAATGCCAAAAGAATGAAGGGAGGGAAAGACAGAAGGGAAGGAGGATGGAGAAGGCAGAAAGAAAGGACAAATAGTCCATCAGTGTTCTGAAAAGAAGATAGAAATGTTCTGAAGGTCTTGGTATGTTATAATTGCATGGCTGTGATAATTTATCACTTCATATGTTTGTCAGGATGTTTGCTTTAGGTTATTTTTATAAAGGGCAGAAACTTTTATTTGCTGCAAATGGTAGCCTATATTACACTGTAAGTCCATTTAATGATTATGCTATGTGCATATAATGATGTATTGTTGATATTGAAATTAATATTTGAAACAATTTTACATGACTTATTACAATTTTTCTGGCAGGATTATTCATACTGAGTATATTGAATACTAGTCATTGAAATGGAAAACTTTTCTCTTAAAATCTTTATAGGTGTTTAATTGTTAGGCTAACCCTCAAATAAATTTCAGGCTTGACAATAGCTTATCTTCTAACCTTACAACCACAGAATATGCAATATTACTTATTTCTGTCACTACTTAGGGATTTTTTTCATTGTTTTGTTTTCCTGCTTTTATATTTTTTCAGTTATAAATGTACAGAAATATCCACCTGCCTAAGGTAAACTTTAATGTTTGGGATTCACTTTCCATCTATTTAAGGGTTTGCTAGGTCCTTTGTTTTCATAGTATGTGCATTCTCTATAGTTGCATATCCAGAGCAGCTTGTGAAGTTTAGAAGGAACAATATAGTTAACTTGGGGGAGAACAAAGGGATGAGCGCATGGGTGGACAGGGAGAATTGGAAGTCCTATTTGCAAAGATCTGTGAAAATGTCATCTTTTGGTTTCTTAAGAAACTATAATGATCAGACTGAATCCAAATGTGCACAGCAGCTTGAGCCCAGATCCAACCATAGTTTAACATCCCAGAGCCTTTCAGTTTAGGGTATAATATACAGGGAAATAGAAGAAGCTACTGAGAATGTCATGTATAGTGCCTGTTCATAACTGGGGTTTTGTACAAACAAAGACAGACTGACTGGGGTCAAGGGCGGCACTCATTTATTTATTCATTCAATCAACAATATTGTAAACAGCTACTATTTGATAGGTTCTGAGTGAAGTACTGGAGATAACTATGGTTAATAAATTGCTAAAGTGAATGAATGTGAAAAATGTAAATTCTGCCTCAAAGAATTTACATTTTTCACATTCATTCACTTTAGCAATTAAAAATTTTATCTTGGTGCCAAACACTGTGCTGAGGTTACTGAATGTAGGATGATAAACAAAATAGACATACAACATGTCCCAAGGAATGATCCTTACCATTTATCAGAAAAGATAGACAACTGAATAAACAACAGCAGTAAGAGCCAAAAGGAAGTACTTTGGGAGCAAATAGCAGGAGTAGCCAACGTACAGGGGAGCAGGGAAGGGATGCATAAGCTGAGAACTTGGCAGTAGAAGACCAAGGAAGGAAGAGAGGGAAGACTGTGCCAGACCAGACAGAGGCCAGAGTAAGGAGTAAGCCTTGTGCTTTCAGGTAACTAAAAGCAGAGCACAGAGCACAAGGGGGCGGGGGGCGGGAGGAGTGTTCAGAAATTAGGCTGCAGGGGCAGGAAGAGCCCAGTCATGATACTAAGTTCAGGAATTATATTTGATCCTAAGGGCAAAAAAAGAACCATTGCAGGATATTAAGGAGAGAAATCAGAACACGTTTTAGAGGGATAATTTTGCAATATGGAGAGAATCTTAGTCTACTGGTTGGCATAAGGTCTAAGACTGCTCTGAATGGTAATTTAGAGAAAACCAGAGAACCCTTAGGTACCCAAGAAATCTCCACCAGAGTGTCTTGCAGGCAGCCTGGCATTCATTCTCTTGTCTCCACTCAAGAACTTTTAGAGCAAGGACTTTCTTCTTCTTCTTCTTTTTTTTTTTTTTTTTTTTTTTTTAACTTCTGCTGTAATTTCAATACCTAGCGTACTGCCTGGTGAATAAATGAGTGAGCTAATCAATGAACCAATGAAGGGCCTAGATATAGCTCATTATCCTATTGGGATCCTAGAATTATTTTCCTGGCTTCAACTTTTTCTGCCTTTTCTTCAGAAATAACATCTTCTGACGATTTCTTTGGTTCTTGATTTCCACTGTTCAAATGTTTTCCGTTGGCCTGCAGAATAACCCCTGTAGCACGTCTCCCATAGATTCTGATTCTCTGTGTTGATTATTTTAAATTCCAGCGTGTTTTCTATCCAATTCATAAATCTTAGTGGTGGCAGCATTTGCCTTTGTTCCCCTGTCTTTATGTTCTCAACTTCTCACCGTTGAATCCCTTGTCTCTACACATGTAGTTTGTGTTCCATCCTAGCTCCTGAATGGATTCTGTCTAAGCTAGGAAATATGGAATTTCATCTCTAGGACCCAGTTAGGCTTGGGTATGCGAAACAGACCCAATTCTAGGCATGTTTAATGAACTCCTGAGTGTTTCGTCATTATACTTCTACTGCCAACCAGCCTTGGGGAGTGCCATGTTTCAATGGCAAGCTTTCATGCCGACTTTTTAGGGCTCAGCTTCTGCTTAGGTTCCATGTCTTTCATTTTAAAGTTTACAGTGACTTGAACTCTACTCAGTTTTTTGACCTAACTGAAGCCAGTGGCTGGTACCCTTGCAAACTACCAAATCCTGCCACCCTTCCTTCTGATGATGGAATCTTGTTGTTTATATAAACTATTAGGACCTTGAAGTCTGGGGCAATCTAAGCAATAAATAGAATTAGCTGTTATTTTTAATGCCATTCGGCATGCTATATGAACTACCTTTGAGTTTTATCAGTAAAGAAAGATAATTAAGCAACAATAATCAAAATGATAAAGGAAGTACAGTACTATTGGAGTAAATAGCAGGAGTACCGCAACCTAGAATCACTCAGCATTATCTTGTTCCCACTGTTCCCAAATTGGTCCTTCTGAATTGAGTCTCAATGAAGACTAAGTTGGGTACCATGTATTAGATGGCACAGTACCCCTTCTGCCGGCAGATGCTAATCTTACGTTGTTTCCTTCCAACCCCTCCCATCATGCTATGCTGGGAAGCAGGATTTTCCCTAGTATAGGTGTCAGTCCTTATATTAGGCTGGTGCATAAGTAATTGCGGTTTAAAAGGTTAAAAATAATTGCAAAAACCACAATTACTTTTGCACCAACCTAATACCTCTTTTAGTCTTGTGTTTTCCAGAGATTCTTTTTAGATGCTGCTTCCTGTCTTTTGTTCAAATTAAAGTTCAGGATTAGTTTCTATAATGTCTGCTTAGATGCTTGTTGTTACCTTAGCCACATACAAGTATATTGCTTTTTTAACTTTTTATGTTGCATTTTACTTCTATTGCCCACTTCAAAAAGACTGATTCACTGAAAAAGAAATCTGTTAGACTCTAGCTCTTACTTCTTCCTCTTTACCCGTGATTATCTCTAAGGAGTCAGAATGGCATTTCTAGATTGGAAATGTGTCTCAGTACACCCTTTGTAGGTCCATCTAAATAGCTCTTCTCACTTCCCTAACAGTAAAGTGTACTAGTTATCTAAATTTGAGCTTCAGATCACTTCCTTTTCTTTCAGTGCACCCTTCAAACATATATTCAAACTTTTGAAATCATCCAAATAAGGATAGAAAAAGAAAATGAACATTTATAAGAACTGAGCACCTATTGGTTGTCAGGCGTATATGTCTTTACATGGAATCTAGTAATATTTATAATATATAAGGTGGATATTATATCCACTTTTTAAAAAGGGGGGGAATAAAACCTCAAATTCAAGAGAAGTTAATTAAATAGTTTATGAAAACGAGGTAACTCACACTGAAACGTTCTTTCATAATAACATGCTGGAGTTTTGATCACACCTTATTAACTCATCAGCACCATTTAGAAAAGAAAGACACTTCCTCTGCCTTGAGACCTTTTGATAAATTGGCCTACAGGTCACCATACACTTCTGTTGTTGTCTGCTTATCTGTCTACTTCACTGTTGTTCTTCTCACTCATCTGTAGCGCTGGCCTCTCCAGAGCACAGTCCTCTGACCTTTTCTACCTCTACTGCACCCATAGTGATCTCAGGACTTTGAATCCCATCTAAACTTTGATTATTCTCAGATTTACAGCTCCAGTCCAGTCCTCTCTCCAAACTCTGGTGCATACTCAGTATTTGCATTTGGGTGTTTAATAAGCATCACAAACTTAATATATTCAAAACTGAACTCTTGCTCTTTATCAAAAAAACTTGCACTACCCACAGTTATTCCCAAAAGTAAATGGCAGTTGCATCCTTTTTATAGCATAGGCCCAAAGTCTTGGAACCATTCGTAACTCTTCTCCTGTCATACTCTGCATCCATTCTACCTGAAAAATTATCTTACCTCTACTTCCAAAATCTATCTGGAGAAACTTCTCACCATTTTCCCTGATACTATCTTGATTGAAATCATTATTAATGTACCTGTCACCTAACTAGTCCTTTGTTTCCTTTCTGGTTAGTTCTCAACCCAGCAGTCTAAATGTTCTGGTTAAAGTATAAGTCAGATTATATCACTCCTCTTTTGGAAAATTTCCCCAAGACCTCTCATCTCATCCAGAGTAACAAAAATTTACAACCATCTACAAGTGGTTGGTGGTGGTTTTCCTCTCCTACTTTTTGCTCCTTCATTTACTCTGTTCCAGTCATACTGGTCTCCTTGCTATTCAGTGAACAACGTGGCACACACCCTCTTAGGAACTTTATTTTAGGTGTTTCCTCTGCCTGGAATGCCCTTCCCCAAAAATCTACAAAGAAGTTTCCTTATCTCCTTCAGGTCTTTGTGCAAGCATCACCTTCTCAGTGAGGGCTTCCCTGACAAGCCTATTTCATATTGCAAACCGACCCTTCCTTGATACTTTATCCTCTTTCCCTTCTCTGTTTTTCTCCATAGCCTATATCTCCATGGAATATTCTACATGTTTTACTTATCTAATTTATTTTCTGTGGATTCCTCCACTAAAATGGAAGCTTCATAAGGGCAGAGATTTTTGTCCATTCATTGCTCTATCTAAGCATACACAACAGTTACTCACACAAGTAAGTTTTTCAATAGATTTCTGTTGAATAAATAAATGATTCAGTCAAGCTTAGGGCTATTCTCAAGCAAACTGATGTAAATCTTTCATGTTGCCCAATCATGATTTACCCTCCTAAGATGTATTCTATAGTGTCCATGATATATTTCTGATGTTTTAGCTTCTACCTAAATCTATCCAATAAGCATTATAGTTTATACTATTCTCCACAATCTACCATTTGAAGACTTGGGTTTTTTCTTAATATCCCAAACTTTAAAAGTAATCTTAATAAAATTACAGTTTATTTTTTATTCATTTTGGGGGGTGTCTTACTTTATTTTTGAAGGTTCTTCAATACTTTGCATTCCTAAAGAAGGAAACTGTGTTCCTAATTCATCTTAACAACTCTCATAGTCCTTAGTACAGTGTTTTACACATAGTAGGTACTCAATAAAATTATTCATAGGATGATTTACATAAACAAAATTGGAAAAGTAGTCTGTATGTAGTCTAAAAACTCCGGCATCCCTATTTTTTACATACTATACGCAACTAGAGGAGCTATCTATTTGGATATATTTTATTCATATATTATTCATTAACTTATTAATTCATTCAGTGAATATTTATTGAGCTTTTATTATGTGCCAGCCACCTCTCTAACTGCTAGAAATACACAACAGAGAAGAAAACATGAAACTCCTGTCAACACCTGACCAAAATCCTGAGATTTAAGATTAATATACAGCCAAACTTTAAACTTAATTATCACCATCATAGAATGAACTTAGGGTTTATATATGTGAAATTTTATCCAGTAAAATATAGCCATTACTACAGAAGTAATGATACAAAAATTTAGGAATCAAATTCTGTACAGACACAGTAATTTTCAACACTGTCAGCTGATAAATTCTGCGTATGGTCAACTGTTTTGCACATTTGGAATACTGACCAGTAGTCTATGGTCTATGGTGATCTGCGGTATTATAGAAGCAGTCCTATAAGCCATGCTAGTGGTACTGCTTGCAGAAGATAAATCTTGGTTCCAGAAATGTGACGATGCAACAACATAATTGGCTTTCAAGATAAAATCTTCCCTGAATTTTCATCTGTATCTCAGCTTTTATCACATGCATACAAATTTCATCCTCCTCCTGGAGTAGCATAATAAGAGGATCTTTGCAGAAGAAAACATGTAGAGCATACTTAAACTCTTATGACAAGTTTGGTTTTTTAAATAATCAGCAGGTTCTAGGAAACAAACTACTTTCCCTGCAAGTAAACAGTGAGTCTGTTAGTAGTATAATTTCTGCTGCGTTGTTGCCCTTATTTTCAAAATAGTTTTTCAAAGCTTTCCTTGGTTCATGCTACCATTTTTACCAGTTAAAGTCTGAACATACTTCATTACTATATAACAAGACAATTGCAAGGTGTCTTCTATGTAGTATAGTTTTGTCTTTGGCTGACGAAGAACAGAATAGTGTTTGACAGTGTTTCTGCTGTAGTCATTAAGTCTGTCCTATCAAATATTGTTATTATTTCTGAAAACATAATGGAAGGTTGTAAACGAAACATTGTGTACTTTTAATTCCCAAATCAGTCATAGCCTTCACTGTATTTGTTCCGTTGTCAACAATAATTGTATGCTGATTTTCCATTCTATAATGTATCTTCTATCAGATTCACTTTGTTGATAGCTATTTGCAACCAGAAAACTCTTCAAAAGCAAGGAAAGCAGTGATTGGTTTCATTGTTAATTTACATATTAACACTTCAAAAGAATTCTGGGATATATATGTTTATCTAATTGTCTATTGCACATAATTTTGAAGTAGACAACGTAATGATACTACCAATGATACTAATTTGTTTGTATATAGTATAATTTAGGAAAATATATTTCAGGAATGTGTTTTTAGGAAGAATCTTGAACATAAGATACATAACTTAAACAAATTTCATGTCTTGTAAATAAGTGATCATCTATATCAATGATCTTGTCAAGCCTATTTTTTAAACCTTCATAGATTCAAAACCTCAATAAAAAAAATTGTTCCTAAATAAGCATTCTTTAAGTGAGAAAATAAATATTTGCTGTATCTATTTTTTTCTTCATTTTCTTTTTATTTTTACATATGGATTGAAGATTATTTATATTGGATATTTTTGTGAATGATAAATAGAGGGATTTTTTTCCTCTTTGAGAAATTTTGAGATGGGATAGATAATTTTGAGATATTCCATTCTTAATTTATACTCTCAAGATAGGGAGTATTCCCAAATAGGATGTCTCTTTGAAGGACTTATAGTTAAATAGAATTAAATAACCTACAATTAAATTTTGTTCTTAAAAGTAATTTTATTTAATGTTACCAATGCAAGTATGTCAAACAATTTTACAAAGATCTGGATTTCAGCATAGTCAATTATGCATATACTTTGTATTAATTAAATTTTTAGTATATTTCTTGACTATAAAATGCTTCTAACATTATTCCTTACACTTACCTATCTATTGCTTTCTCTCTTAATATTTGTATTATTATCAATCTATTTATTGAACTCTAGAGTTCCTAATTTTGTTATAAACAGTTTTTACAATCATTTTTAAAAATTTTACTCTTGCAATAATAAATACATCCTATAATTTAGACTAAAATGATTTTAACCTATAGAGTACATAATGGGGTTATTTTTCACTCCAAGTGGCATATAAAATACCCTTATTATTTACTGTATATGATAGTAAATAATCTAATATTTAAAATAAATCTAAATGTCATGCCTTGTTGATGTTAATAACGTTACCCTTTATTAGATAGGGTAGTAACATTTGTGCTTATACAAATATTTATAATATTCATTTCTAGGATGTCAGGACAGTTTTAAAGTAGGCATTTATTTATTGGGCCTCCCAGAAGGTGAAAGCAAGTAAAAGATCTTGGTCAAATATTGAAGCTCAACTGAACTTTATTTCTAATAAATATCAGGATGTTATAAAGAAAACTGATGCAGATTAAAGGAGCTAGAGAGTGAGTTCGAGAGGGTAACACTTTATTATGAGTGGTCAGGTAAGGCCTCTCTTCATGAGGCGATATTTAAACAGAGACATAAATGAAGTAAGAAAGTAAACCATGATCATATCTAAGGAGAAAAAGTCTAGGCAGAGGAACCAGCAAATGCAACATCTTTGAGATGGGAATGAGCTTTATTTGCTTAAGGAATGAAAAAGGAAGTCAGGGTCGCTAGAGCATGACATAAGGAGCAGTGCTACTGGAAATGAGGGTACATAGGCCACCAGGGACCATGCTATAGGTTCATGAAGAGTTTGGGAAGAGACTTTAAATTTAGTCTGAGTGCATAGAAGTCAGTGGATGATTGAGATTAGGGGAGTAAAAGATTATTCTGTTGGTGTGTGATGAATAGACTGTAGGAAGGAAGAATGGAAGCAGGCTGATCCCAGCGAGGTTATGATGGTGTTATGGGTTGGGGTGAGGGATGTGGCGCTAAAGAAATGGTCAGATTTTGACATTAGAACTGTGGATTTGGCTGTGGGACATGGGAGAGAGATGTGAAACATAACTTCAAGGTTTTGGTGAGAGCAATTGGTTGAATCTTTCACTGACTTGAATGGTACTGTTGATAGAGCAGATTTCTTAGGGAAGAGGAAGATGGTTTTACAAATTAAGAGTTCTGATTTGAACATGTTAGGTTTAGATACCTTTTTCACATCATGGTGAAAATGTTACAGAAGTAAGTGAAGGAGAGAGGTTGGAGTTAACGATTTAAAATTGGGAATCATCAACATATAAAGACGGTCTTTAAAATCATAGAATTGACCAAAGAGTGGGCAAAAATGAGATTTCTCCAGTATTGAGAAATCCAGAAAAAGGGTGAGCAATCAGTAATGAAAACCAAGTAGTACTAGTAAGGAAGACAGAAGAAAGATTTGAAGACTGTGATGATCAAAAAGCCAAAAGGTCAAACTCATCAAATGTGTCAAATACCATAAGTGATGTTAGATAGTTTTTCTAGGGAGTTTTGCTATGAGGTGGCACAGATAAATAAGATGGTAGCTGGTAGAGAGAAGGACCAAGGGAGTGTTTTCAGTTTAGTTTCAATTATGTCTGGTTTTTAATATGAGAGATATTTCTCCATATCTGTATCCAATAAACATGGAAAAATTAATGATATAAGAAAAAAGGAAATAATTTTAGGAATGGAATTCTTGGAAAGATAAGAAAAAATAGGTCCCTCTGCATATCTGGAAGAATTAACCTTAAATAGGAACTTTGACTAATTGTAAATTATAAATTACAATTGATCATTAGGAAGGCACCTATAAATAGGGTAGACTGTATAGATCCCGGGTTTGCCACACTGAAAATTAAGTACTGTGCAAAAGGTCATTACTAATAATCTTGTTATGATTAGTTATTACTAGAACCTGAATGGTAGTTCAGGTTCTGCATGAACCCTGTTTGGGTTTAACTCATGCAACTGAACTCATTCCTCTTTTTGGAAAAGTCAGTAAAACAACAAAGACAATCAAGTTTTATTCTCCAGTATTTTCTCTGCAAGGTCGTAAAAAAAAAAAATCACAAGATTCTATTGAAAAATAATATTTCCTGTGTCAAACATTAAGCCTAGAAACCTCAAGTTACGGTTTTGGGTTTTTTCAAACTAAAAAATACCATGTTTAGCTAGACTTTCCAGTATTAAAATAGGTGGATACATTAAGGGTATAAAAAGAGTAAAGAGTTCCTTTTTTAAAGGTAAGATGAAGGTATATTTTGTTTCTAACCAGTTATGACCATGTCTATGAAGTCAATAAAGTAAACAAGCTATGATAGCAAAAATCATTTCATTTAAGATATTTCTAGAGGGTAGTTTTCCTCAGCGCTTTTGTATTTATTTATTTATTTATTTATTTATTTATTTATTTATTTATTTTGAGTCAACTAATATGAGGGATCATTAACAGAACACAATTAGAGAGTGGTTCAGAGTTTAAAAATTAGATCATTCGACTTTATAGTTAGGAGAAGTAAGCCTTCTAGGTATCTATAATGCTCTTACCAAATTCATATTAGAAGTTAATTTGTCCCTGAATCTGTATTCATTACAAAACCACAGTCAGATTTTGTTCTTAAAAAGTTTATTGTAGTTATGTTTTTGTTTTTTAAGCAATGAGAAATGTGTAACATGCTTCCAATTTCATAAGTACCTAGATTTACTACTAATGTTTGGTTTCTTTTGGGTATATCATTAATTTGGGTGAAGTTTTTTTGGTTTGTTCCTTCCCTGTTTTGATAAAGATTTGGGTTTGGGGTTTGTTTTTTTGGGGTTTTTGATACTTTTGATAAACGTTTTTGCCAGATATTTTTGACAATCCACATTATAACCATTAAGGTGGGGCCCAAAGTACTGGGAATTTTTGTTTTTCTTTTATATATCACTTGCAATAAATATTCAGAGAATAAACTTTAAGATACCAGTGTTATAAAGAATGCCTAACAAATAATAGATCACTTACAGAATTTGAAAACCCTTCAGAAATGTTATTTTCCACCCCTTTGGAGTAAGATTCTGTACTCACTCTGCTAAGGGTTAAAATAGGAAGAGAATACTAACATTATGTAGAAAAATTAGGATTTTAAGTTTAAAGAAATAGTAAGAAAAGGGGGGAGGTTATTATATTGTTTATAGTTTTTTCCACTGAAATAAATATGGATGTTCGTGTTGTGTCTATATTTTTCTCCAATATCATTTAGCAATACCAAGTTCTATTCATAAATTAGTGTGTGGAGAAATTTTCTAATCTAGTTAATACTGTTTCTAATATGATCTCTTACAAGAAGATACCTTATTTTTTATGGCTTCAGACTTACTGCTAACCTATCATTCACATTCTGTAAGATGGTAGCATCTTCATGGGGAAATTAGAATGAAGAAAGGTTACATTACCATAAAAACAAGGTCTCATTTCCAAATATGATTTCTGTACCTTAGGAGGGGAAATCTAGTGAGTAAGAAACCTTATCCAGCCTGCCAGGGAACCAGATCCACATTGAAAGGGGGTAGGGCAAAGAGAAATTTCTTGTGGTCTAGGCAGCTTTCAGCTATTTCTGGATGTGATAGAGATGAGATTGTCCAAGAACATCAGAATTTATTTATGAGCATATCATGTTGAAGCCCCTCTCAAAAGCCGACATTTAACCTCTCTCAGAGTTGTTTGGTTGAGATAAATTGACTGTAAAGGGGAAATTAAAATTAGGTTTCTTAGAGGATATGCTTTGAAAAAACCCTCAGAAAAGCAACACCAATGAAGTCCTTACTTTATGAAAATTTTAACCAATTCCATGAAAAATAAAATATAGCTGTTGACTTAGCTTGACCACAGATTTTCTTTTTTTACTTTCTTTATTCCTATTAATAGCATGTAAAGTTTTCTATATAAAGGTAAATTATATTTAAAAATTAGTTGTATTAAAATGGTAGAATTAAGGAAGACATCTTTGGTATCGTGGTATTTGAATAGAGACCTGAAGAAGGTGAGGGAATTGCCCTTCATAGGTCCCTGGCAGAAGAGAGTTTCAAGCTGAGGGAATAACAAGTACCCTGAGCCAGAGTTTTTTGAGAAAGTGAGGCTGTTGAAGGAAAGTAAACAAGGAAAAGGTGGTCAGAGAAGTCAAAGGTTAAAATGTTATGATTTGGGGGAGGGAGGTTGGAATTGGGGCTGAGCAGGTAATGAAAGCCTTGTATGCTATTGTAAGGACATTGGCTTCTACCGTGAGTGAGATATATGTGATAATTGTTATATAATTATGTTACTATGTTACTAAAGTGATGATTATTATTAAAGCCATAATTTTACTCATTGAATTTAGTTTTGCTCAGCTTAAACCCTTTCCATAAATAATATTAAAATAAATCGTTAAATAGTATTTTCACAAGTTGATAATTTTCAAAGCTACCCAAAATTATCAGATTGGATAAAACAAAATCCAACTGTGGTGGCTATTAGGCAGTAGGACTAGCACTTTAAATATAAACACACAAGTAGGTTAAAAGTAAAATGATGGAAAAAGATATATTATGATAACACTAATCAAAAGAAAGCTTGTGCAACTATATTTATATCAGGCAAAAAAGGTTTCAAAGCAAAGAATATAACAAGGGATAATGAGGGTAATTTTATGATAAAGTGATTAAGTCATCAAAAAACATAACAATACTAAAATTTTACATGTCTAATAACAGAGTTTCAAGCACAAAAAGTAAAAATTGATAGAACTGTGAGGAGAAATAGATATATCCACAACTAAGATGGAGATTTCAAAATACCTCTCTCAATAATTGACAGAATAAGTAGACAGAAAATCAATAAGGATGTAGAACACTTGAACAATATTATGAGCTAACCTAACTGATATTTATAGAACATTACAGCCAATAACAGCGGAATATACATTCTTTTCAAGTGCACATAGACTTTTACCAAAGTAGATCTATGGGTATACATAGACTGAACTAGTCTCAAATAATCTAAATGTATTTAAACTGCACAGAGTGCTCTCTGACCACAATACAATTAAGTTAGAAATGAATACCAAAAAGATTTGTAGAAACACTTCAAATATTTGGAAATTAAATATCTACTCTTAAATAACCTATGGATCAAAGAAGATACCAAAAAGAAATTTAGAAATTAATTTAGCTAAGTATGAGTAAAAATCAAAACAACACATCAAAATTGAGAGATTCTGTGAAGTCAATGTAAATGGATAGCAGAAATTTAACGGACAGAATTTTAACTACAATGTATTCAATACACTTTTTTAAAAGCTCTCTAAAGTTGGTAGGCAAGGTAACCTTATTAATGGAGTATGTGAGGCAAGAAATTATTTTTTTAAGGATGGTATAGTCAAAATGATTAGATCTCCAGGAAACTGTTCAAACTCAGTGTTGATCTCTTGAACATTAGACAGATTTTACATTTCATCTCAAAAGTCTATTCAAAGATAACTTGAGGTTGAGACTCAAAAGACTAAAGACATGGATGAAATTGCTTAGTTTATTTTTCTCCTATGTTTATATAATATACCAAGATTTAAGTAATGATGACATAAACCCAGGTTTGAGTTTAGGAAGAAATTAAATACAAGGAATACTTAATAGTACACCCTATTCTTGAAGTTGGTATAACAAACTCTAGAAAGAAATATTTTATTTGTCTTTAATGATTCTGAGGTTTCAATTCCAATATAATTTCTGGTAATCTACCTTTCTGATGAGCTTCAGTTTCTTACTATCTATTCATCCAGGAATTTAGAAACTTGTTAAACCTAGGGTTATTAACACGCTAATAAGTTTTAATGTTTTGTTTACTCCAGTCAAAACAATGACTAGAAGAGTTACTTATTTTAATTCTGGATATATTAGATTATAATTCTGGATGAGTTTATTCTCAGACCCATAAGCCTCCATATTTAAAATGAACAATTTTGAAGAAAAGATGAAGGAATATAAAAGACACATTGAGAAGAACGATTGCCTAAATTGTTATTTACTTTAAACACTTTTTTTCCAAGGAACACAGTGCATTAAAATGAAATAAAATGGCATCAGTTTATTAGTGCATTTTATTTTATACTAAATAGTTGCTAATACATGTGAATGAAGACAGTCATTAGTAGGCTATTGGCCAGACCCAGCTGAAATGATATATTTTGAAATGCTTTCTTCAATATCTGTTCTATGTATTCAAATAATGTTTTTACATAATTGGGTTCATACTATGTGTACATTTTTACATTCTAATAAATACGTTAGGTTTTGAACATTTTTCAGTGTCATTTAATATTCTTCAAATACCAGTTTATATTGTTATGTAATTTTGTATTGTATTGATGTACCATAATTTAATTAGCTTATTTCTATTATTAGCTAATTTTTATTTTCCCTGTTCTGTAATTTCTATTATTATGCTTCTAATTTATTAATATAATAAATTATTTTAAATGAGCAAGCTATGTATAATAATCTCTTGATTATTACCCTAATTTATATTTCAAGAAAAGGAATACCTTAGTAAAATGGCTTGAGCATTTTTAAAATTTTGGCACATTTCATCAAATTGCTCTATAGAAATATTGTACCAGCCTACACTCCTATCAAAATTTTGTCCATGGTTGCGCACTTACTGACATTTGCGCTTTATCGTTCCTCATTCTGCTATTCTGATGGGCTAAAAACATATCTTATTAAATTTTATGTAAATATTTATATTTTATAAATATAAAAACTTAAAGTTTTTAAATTTGTATAACTATTAGGATTGATCCTTTCTTACATGTTTCAATAAGCATGTAAACAGTTTACCATTGTGTTAACATTATTAATTCATTTTCTTATTTGTGGAAAACTATTATATTCAAAGTTTAATAAAGTAAAAATCTGATTATCTGCCACACTCTTAATTTTTAATTAATTTGAACATCTGCATACATTTCTGGCAACAACTCTTTTGGAGTTTTTTAATTCAAAATTAATTTTAAGGGTCTTAATGAAATAATGTAATTTGAAATAGTTATAAAGTAAATATTTTTCAAACAACTGTTTTAAAAATAACAGAAATATTACATACAATAAGAAGGGTCATGCAAGCATATTTGTTGACTATGTTTAGGTAATGAAAATAGAAGGCAGATAATATAATGAAAATATTTGATAGGGAGTAAACAGTATTTACTAAGCATAATTTTAAATTATTTCATTGAAGATAGACACTTTATGAAGTGTTATTATAAAGGATAATGTCCAAGAAGAAATAATTATACTGTGTTAAAGAGATCTCTTTTTAAAGTGTTTTCTACTTTTAAAATCAACATATTATCAATTGGTAGGGAGGAAAATTGGAACATTTTTGCGACAAAGTAGTAGTCCTAGTCAAATGCATTAAGATAAAACCCAAACTCAAGAGCTTTGATCATTTTAATTTCTTCTATTCTAGACCTAGTTGACAGATGTAAATGCTTGGGTGGATAACAGAGTGTTACAGTACATGAAACACAGACTTTCTACACCGTTGTAAATTAACACAATTTTCCCTAGACTGTTTATAAGGCATGCAAAATGAACTACTTCTGTAAATGACAATTCTGCACGTTTTTGTAGCTAACATTACTGTGGTATCATCTCTGTACACCAGCTGAAATAACAGACTGATTCAGAAATCATCAGTAAGCTATCTATCTCTTGAGGCACATTAGCACCGGCAGGAAATATTATAGAGAAATCACTTAAGGTTGCCTGAGTTTATTACTTGGCTCCAACATTTACTATGTGACCTGGCAAATGTACTGTCAAATCTGGATCTGGAACACCTGTCCAGTTTGCATTGCAAAGACTTGGGGACCCTGGGGGTTCTGGAGTTAGATCCGGATGCTCAGTATCTCCTAAGCACACTTTGAGAGGTGGGTCATTACTAGAAGTGCTGACCCAAACTGAAATGCCATATATTAGATTAATTTTCATATTTTAGATTTTTTTATTTTGAGTAGATTTTTACCAACAAAAAGTTGTTCCAGGAAGCTTTTTTGTGTGTGTGATGGATGGATATTATGTCAAAAACTATAACAGATCTCACAATGCACAGTAGACATCTTTTTTTCCTAGACAACGTTTGACAGCATTTGGAAACTGCCTTTCTCATTACAAATGACTTTTGCGTAATAATTTTTAATAGATTTCTTTATCTTTCCAGTTTACAAAGTTTTAAAATGTGTGTGTATGTGTGCATTTTTTTCTCCTTTAGAGCTGGGTAGAGAGAGCTGAAAAACAGGCTCTTCTCTCTGATACACTTGACCTATCAGAACTCTTCCACCCAGACACATTTCTCAATGCTCTTCGCCAGGAAACTGCAAGGTAATTAAAATGAAATACTTTTTTTTATTTGTCTATGAGGTAATTATACTTTGCTTTATTCACTACTGATCACATTCCCTCAGTTGTCAAGAAATAAATTTATTGTTGAATCCAAATAGTTGTGTTATTTCCTACTACTTGACTTTTAACAACACAGTTTACTTTTAGTTTAAAAATGCATTGCTCTTAATAATAGTGTGTTTTTTATTAGAATTGAAAAAGGTAAATTTTAGCATTGAAAGTTTCAATCATGTATTGATTTAGACCTTTTGTGCCCGGTATGGTAGTTAGAAGTCAAATGGAGCTGATTAAATGTAAATAAATTAAAATTAAATAAAATTTTAAAATGTGATTTTTTTTTTTTTAGTTACACTGGCCACATTTAAAGTTCAATAGTAGAGAACAGTATTTGATAGTTAAGATAAAGTTCTTTTTTGTAACAAATTTGGATTATCATAACATATGTAGTCTATAATTTTTAACAAGATAAAATGGAAAAAAGAGACATTTCTAAAAATGTACTGGACAAAATTTAGTTGTTTAATGATTCAGGGGGATTTTAATTTGTAGTGCTTCAAGATATAAATATTAATATTTCAGTTCAGCTAATAAACATTAATTGAACACCCATCATATGCCTAAATTTGAGGATGATGGTCAAAATGGAGGATGTAAAAATAAAAAAGAAAGGCCCTATCCTCAAGGAACTTACCCAGTCTTGAAGGGGAAACTGACATAACCAGTTAACTTTAAAAATTTAGTGTGAAGTCTAAGGTATTATACATAGCTTAAGAGATCTTATTACTTGCACATTGTAAACATTTTAATTTTAAATAAATAGGAATATATCTATCATCTCTTATTCTTCCTTTTTACTTCCTGAGGTTTATTTCTGACATTTGATGCTTTACTTTTACAGGACAATGAGCTGTTCTGTGGATAGCCTTAAATTTGTAGCTTCATGGAAAGGTCGACTGCAAGAAGCAAAGCTGCAGATTAAGGTATTAGACTAATTTTAAATGTTTATCTGAGTCCAACTGTGATGAAAAGATTCTGTTAACTTCAGTCTCAGTCACCTATCTTTATAGTGTAAGATCTGCAGAGATAGATTGTATTACCCATATGAAAAATCAAGGTAAGTTAAGATTTAGCATGAAACAACTTGTACGAAATACAGCCTTTTCTAATGCAAAATAAGAATCTGAGGGATATGCATATTTGAAAATGTAACTTTCGATTAAAAAAATGAGACAAATCTTGAAGTTATATTAGGTTACCTTTTCTAATGAATATTTACTGTACAATAAAGTATGTATAAAATGTAATATATGAAAATAGACCAAATCTTGTCCTCAGGGAGTTTACAATTTTGTGAGTACATTGATTCACTGGTAAAATCAAGCCATCTATGTTAAAAAATAACCAAGGCATATTTTGCAGTATAAATATTCCTATCTAACTTTCCTGTTAAAAATCCATTACTTTTATAATAACAGATAATAATAGATAATCAGTCTAGTGTTGATAACAAAACTAATTAAAAGGCTGTAATAGAAATCCTTTGCCCCAAAACTCCAAACTTATTCCCGTGAGTAGCATTCTCTACCATTCTTCTTTCCCATTCCCACGCATAGAATTGTCCTGTTAACGTTTTTCCAGCTGCTAATATAACACATTGCATGTTGTAGTATGATTACCTCTATACACCCTTATTAGTCTGACTTATGAGACGATAATGTCATTGAAGACAAACACTGTCTTATCTATCTTCAGATTCCCAGTATCTAGTCCTATGTGTCACATATAATTCAATTTTTAAAATAAGATGTAAGACTATAGTTAGTTCTTTAGCTTAGTTAACCTTAGGCAACTAACTTCTCAGAAGTTCTAGTTATTAAATAGAAGTTAGTTCCATTTAACTAACTTCTCAGAAGCTCTAGCTCCCAGTTCAACAACTTTCTTTTCGTATCACTATTACTCTCTGACATACTGTATAATTTATTTATTGTTCGATGCTTGTTGTCTATCTTGCTCCACTGGAATATAAGGCCATGAGTGTAGTCATTTTTTTCCAGTTTCATTGTCAGATATCTCAAACAATAGCACACAATAAGTACTCAATTAAACCCTTGTTGAATTGTTGACTCAAGGGCCTACATACAATGGGAGAGAGACACTATAGTAAGTATTAATTAGCATCAGCTGTAATGGTATATAGTGTGCCAAAAATTTGACCATTAACAATACACTAGATCTTTCTCTTTTGAATATAGATGGCTACAGCATTCTCTCATTGAAGCTGAAGGAATTGGAAAGGTTCTCTTTCATATCTTTGCATTTTATTTTAACCTTAGCCTCTAGCCCATAAAGAGAACTCTCTTAGCTATTACTGGTGGTCATACACTGTTGCCCAGCTGTTAGGGAGAGGGAGGGCACACCTGACAAATAATCCAGGAACCACATACTTTACTTGGTTGTGTGGTCACTAGCAGCTGTGAACCACACACACAATATGTAGTATCATTATGCAGACATAGTAAAAAGCAAGGGAAAGGAGCTTTATTCTGTGTCAAGGTGTGTTAATAGTTCTAGTACTATATTGCCCCTGTTTTTACAAGTTGGGAATAAAATTATCTACAACCAGAAAATCTTAAGCTTATACATTATGTTTTGTAGATGGTGAAAAAAGATGGACAGTTAGTAAAACAGGATGCTTATCTTAGTTCTCCAAAAAAGAACCATATTGACTTTTTAAGCAATTAATGGAGCAGTTTAAGCCTTTGTTTCATTTATCAATGGATTTAAATAAATTCCTTGACACGTTTATTATACGTTTATTACACGTTTATGTGTGTAATTTTTATTATTTCTCACAATTCAATTTGGATTAGGTTTTATTAGGCAATTTTTATTTTTTAATTAGAAACAAATGTTTTAATATAAAGTTTTATGCTTTTACCCAGTGAAGCAAGTCTTCCATTTTTCATTTAGCATTCAGAAACTAAAATATTCACTGGTAAATATATGCGTACTTAGGAACATTATAAGTTTAATATACTTAAGTTTTAAATTAAGAAGCCATCCCTACACATAACATTTAAGGTAATCCAGTAGAATTTTTCATCTCTTTGGCTCCTCATTCATGCCATCTATAAAAGCACAGTTTCTAACTTTCTTACCTGCGGTTTCCAGGAGTGTTTGTCAGATAAGAAGTCTTTTTAAGCCCCTCACTGTTTGCACTTGGCAAAATCAGTAAGTTAAACAATCCACTTAGGTTCATATTAATCATATTTTCAGCAAAAGTATTATTTCAGTAGGAGACCTTTGGATTTGAATTATATTTTAATTTAATTGTCACTCTAGAATTTAATTCATTTAGAATTTTTCAATATCTGTCACCCCAGACTGAATTAAACCAGTGAAATGTTCAAGTAAGGCTGTATTCCTCAAACCAACCAATGCCTCAAACTCTCTCAAACTATTTGAGAGACATGTATATATATTGATTTTTAGATCCGGAACGTGGCCCTCTAAAGTTTCCTTACGACCTTTATTGATTTGTTATTTGTTAAACAGAAGTTGTAAAAGTTGGTAGTGGAAAATGTATAAATCAACCTCCTGTTCAGCTTGCATGTTAGATCTTGCCCAAGGCTATGAGAAGATTGCCCTGGCAAATCAGGGGAGCTCCCAGCTCCCTCCTTTACTATTGATGCCATCACACACAAAAGGCAAAACCAGTTTTCTTCCTTGGCAAATCAGGCTTAGTAAATGTATTCTAGGCTTGTTAATAACACACAGTTCCCTAGGATACCTGGAAGCTGCTGCTCCTTTGGGACCTGGGAGAGTTGTATAGCCACTTACGCTTGCCAGTTGACCTCAGCTGTTTCGTGCCAGGCTAGTCTGCCCATGTACCAAGTGGTTATTATACTGTTCATATTTCAGTGCCCTTTCTCATAGAGCTTATCAGGAAATGGAAGCTAAAAGAGTAAAGAAATTGTACACATAGACATTTGAGGTTTCTTAAGGAGAATGTGCTCATCAGAATTAGAAGTTATGAGCTTTAGAACATCCTCTCTGAATATGTATGAGCTGCTGGTTGTAGCTTATCAGACCAGCAGTCGAAAATCTACCAGAAAATGCATGCATACATACATACGTACGTACATACATAAAACCCAAAAAACAAAACTAAAAACAAAACAAAACAAAACAAAACAAAAAAACCCTTGAACTATTAAGACATGAAATGAAAACATAAGAATCTCAACTGACCAAGTATTGGCAAGGCTGTGGCATAATGTAAATTCTCATATGTGACAAGTAGGCATATAGACTGCAGAATTACTTCAGGGAATAATTTGCCAATATTATGGAGGATGAGAATATGCTTCAATCTAGCAATTTCATCTCTATAGCTAGAGATAATCATGCAGAGGTGTATAAGGAGACACGTAACATAATGTTTATTGTAGTGTTATGATCGTAATTATATGACTTAAATGTTCATTATCAGGAGAATGGATAATTTGTTGTGTGTTAATACAGCAAAATATTGTAGTTTTTAAAAATAAAAGAACAAAATGGATGCCCTTAGACCAATGATGAAGGAAAAGAATAGGTTGAAAAATGACACAATAAAGTATGTTACCCTTTACATACAGTTTGGAAACATGAAAAACAATACTATGTATTGTTTATGGATACATACATATTTAACAATCATGTAAAACTAAATTCAGGATAATGACTAGGTCAGGTGAGAGCAGAAGAGGAACTGGAAAGGCAAGGTATGCACAGACGACTTCAGCTATACCTGTAGGGTAGGGTTTATTTGCTTAGAAATGTGGAACAAATGGCTATATGTTAAAGTCTGGTAAAAATAACTGGTAGGAACGTATAAATTTTAAAATATTTTTATGATTTTCTGTGTGTTTAAAATATTTTTTTTAACTTTTAAAAGGCGGGTTCTAGCAAATAAAGTCATATAATAATTTATCAAAACAGAACTCAGAATTTAACATGAAATTCACTGTTAAATCCAAGTTAAATTCATGTTAAAGTCAGAAGTATGCAAGAAATTCAACATCATGTATAAATAAATTAATGGCTTTAATTATGTTTTCAGTGAACAAAATCATTACTATTACTGTTACTAACCTTCTTTGAGGTGAGAAGCTAAGAGTTGATTAAGATCCTATACTATGAACAGCCCTTTCAAAATAAATGAAGTCTTGGTTGTTAGCTTTTTGGAATATACTTATGCAATCATGGTCGGCCTGATCTACACTAGCCCTTTAAATTGCAGTTTTGAAACTGTAAACAAAACCAAATTTTTTTTTTTAAATTTTTAGATATTTTTGTTGGAGGTTCAAGTGTGACTAACATTATTTGAGTACAGATTTTTTCTTTTTTGGTTTTATGATTTTATTCTATTTCTGTTCTGTTAAATTGAAATCTATACATTTATAAGCAAAAGAAGAATTAGAGGAAAGTATATTATGACAAGAGATGCACCTTTAGATGCCTTTCATTTAATTATTTGCATTCAACTGAAATAGTATATTTGTACAGATGTCAAGAGGCAGTCCGAACAATATGGTTTTTTTAATATAACGTAAACAAGTGAGCTCGATCTCAATAATTATTTATTTGCATCTAAGGGATATGTATCATGCACAGTAAGGCAGAAATGGCTAACACAGACTTCTAATAAACTTTTAGTATAAAGTATGAAGTATGCCCTATAAGTAAGTATATATGTAAGTGTAAATAACATTTTAAAATGGTTTATCATTTAATGGTGAAAAAGAGAGTGGAAATACAGCATTGATAAAATTAGAAAGCATGCTCTAACACATCATGTAGTTCTGTGATATGTAAATGAAGTGATAGTATAGACTCAATCTAGAATAAATTTGGAAAATTTTGCATATTAAATATTATAGGCAAAAGTTCTTTTGACTGGAATTATTCAAATAACTTCTGCTCAAACCTTTATTTTGCCTCACTTCAATGGATACATAATATAAAATAGTTCTAATGTCTAGAAATTAGAAGATGGATTATATTAAATGAACAATAGTAGCTAACATTTATTGAGCATTTACTATATATATCAGGTAATTTGCCAAGTATTTTAAATATACTGTTAGAGGGGAATTCTTATTTCTCACTCCTGTTGTTTCCTCCTATCTGGAGGGAAATTTAGTAATGTGGATACTTGTAGACTCTCTCTACCTTCTACCTTACTTCTTCCTTCACAGAAAAGGAGCCACTTTACCTGATTATGTAGTTTGGGTCAGGAACCCAGAGCTGAATAGTGCGCCTTCCATTTGTGCCTTACCCTTGGGTCTGCACATTCTTCTCTACTCCTTCAGGGTGGTCTGCACTTGGTACATACAGCTGGTTCTTTAGCTTAGTCCACTTGTAACTACACGTCAAGCCTGCCAAATTCTTGAGTTTAATATTAGGAAGACTATTTGCCTGGAGATATGTTATATCATCCAAACATTTTTTTTCAGTAATAATGGTAACATTTTGACCCTTTCTGTTTTTACTCCATTTTTTAATGCAAAACTCCAGTTGGAACAAGGGTACCAGTTGTTGATACCACTCCAATCCCTGATATATTTTAGTACATAAACAATTTGATATTGCTTTTTGTCATTTTTATGTTCACATTTCATTTTCAGGAAGAAGAATGTCTTTACTTTAAATTCTGCAAATTTACCTAAATTCCAAAATAGGGTAGTGATAGAAGATATGGAGAGAAAAGAAAAGATTTAGAAGATGTTTATTAGAAGTGACAGGACCTGGTAGTTGATGGCATGTGGGAAGTTTGGGAGAAGGAGCCAAGAATGTTTCCCAGTTGTCTGAGGAAGCAACTACATGGCCAATGGTGTCAATTACTGAAATAAGGCTCCAGAGAATAGTATTCCTGACCCCTCCCACCTCCTGGTTGGAAGAGGGAAGTGATGCATTTATACCTCATGTTGACTATGCATATTACATAGTCAAGTTGTGACACTACCAATAGGGACTACCTTTATCAATTTCTGTGTAGACTCATTGAGCTTAAAACTTAACAAAATTTCTGGACAAGGCCTTATTATCTTTACTAGAGGGTTTCTGGCATTGAAATTAGCAGGTACTCTCTAAATTTTAATTCACATTTTTTTCAAGGCCAAAATACTTCAACTCTTGAAGCAGCCTGTATATCATCACATCAGTAGTATAGTAGAAAGAATATTGAATATAAGGATTAAATAATTCTATTTTTATCCCAGCTATTTCATTATGAAACAATTGCTTTTTGTTTCCATGGTACAGCAACCTTACTGTAAAATTTGCTGTTCAAAACTATTTGTCAAGGTGTATTCTCCGAGTTACCTCCTCAAACCTGAACCATTCCCAAACTATAATATAGCTGAAAATGATTTTAACTCTTACATCTTAAAGTGTTATCTTGAATCTAAATTCTGTATACTTTCATTTAGAATGTTAAATCTCAGGTACAATCTAATAGGTACAATCTAATATTTATAAGATTTTTTTATGTTATCTATCAAGTTCAAATGATGGGAATACAGATGTGGCTCTGAATACAAATACTGACTCTACATTTGTTGCCTTTAGATAAACTCAGGGTAGATTAAAACTGCAGAAACTAAAAGAATGAATACTTTTAAAGAAAAAAATGTGAAAGTATGTTACCAAAATAATTATATTTACATAATTTCTTAAATATATGTTTTAAAAACATATATTTATACTAAGGTTAATTCAAAGAAAGAGATTAACTCTTTCTACCTTTTTATTCTTTTTTTAGGTCTGTATGGCATGTCAAGAATTTTTGCGTTAAATTCTCTGAACTTTTTTCAGCTGTTTAAAAAATGATGCCAAAATTCCAATCAGGGAACACATGTTCTTATTCTCTAATTATGCTTTTCTTTCCTCCTCCTGGAGAAAGAATAACTTTTTGGCTTTTGCCATTACATTTCTGCTACTCTAATGCCAAGGCACCTGTAGTTATATAACTGATGACATTTGTAAGTATTTTTTACTAAAATTTTTGCTAAAATCGAGAATCATTCCAAAGGAAATTTACAGTGAACACTAGTCTTGATCTCTACCTTCTTTATTCTCATACAAAATACCATAATTTTTGTTCTCATTATTTGGAATACATAGTCACAATGGAAAGTGTTGACTATGTTCTTAAGATATATCGTAGTACAGATATCATAGTACAGATATCATAATACAGATTTTAATGGTTGATGTGTTTTTATGGCAGATCAGTGGCTTATTACTGGAAGGATGCAGTTTTGATGGAAATCGACTTTCTGAAAACCAGCATGATTCTCCTAGTGTATCATCTGTTCTTCCTTGTTTTATGGGCTGGATTCCACAGGTAATATATTTTTAACAGGTACAAGTTTTAATTTAAACAATTCATTCTTAGATTTTTATCTTTCCAATAAGATATTCTTGACCTAAGAATAGGTCAAGAATATTTTTGTTTACTTTCTACTCTTACATGTACTTAAACAAGTTTACAGCCAAAATATCGTGTCCTTTATCATTTTTTAAGGTGAAACTGACTCTGGGTGGTGAACACACAATGTGATATATAGATGGTATATTACAGACTGGTACACTTGAAACCTATGTAATTTTACTAACCATTGTCACCCTAATAAATTTTAATTAAAAAAATGTTTAGGACATTTTTAAATCTTCAATTTGTTATGGAAAGAATAACATTATAGTTTTTAATTTCTACTTAATTTATAGCCTAATAAAAAACAAGCCTCTAATGAAAATATTCTTAGTATACAATGACTACGTTCCTGTTTTTCTCAGCAATGTGCTAAATGCTTTATATACTTTACCTCATATACCTTTCAGAGCAGCCCTGCAAGGTGGATATTATTGTTCCCATTTTAAAATGAGGAAATTTGTGCTCATATAGATTAGATGACTTCCCCATAGTCAGACACGTGGAAATTGACAGTATCCAGATGTTAATACACATCTGGCTTTATATCATACATATCACTAGGCTGCTGATAGATGGAGAAAAAATGTCTTGACAAAGAATTATTTGGTTAACTTTTCCCCTTTTAAAACCTTCAGTCATTGAAAGACCTTTCAACAATGGAACTAGGGGGATATTTGCCTTTAAACTAGAACATAGTTGTAGGTGAAGCACATAACTTTTACTTAATATAATCTTAAAATGTAAGTATGAATAAACTTTAAAGTTTTGATTCTAGATCTAATGACCAACAAAACTTTCATATACTACTTTTACTACAAGAAAATGAGTTTTTTCATTGGGAAATAGTACCTTGAATTTTCCAGTTATTATAATTCTATTTATAACATAAAAATCAAGAGCATCGGAATATTTTAAATATAAAACTAATAGAACTAGCAAAAATTAGCAGCCATTACTCAAAGAGCTAAAAGAGCATCCCCTAACTTAAAAGAGCATACATTTCCATGAAGTTCCCCAATTTCCCCCTATATCAGCTTCATTTTCTTTGGTATTAGAGTGACATATTAGATACAGAAGAGAGAAGTTGAAATAATCTTTATTTTACTTCAGTCTGGCTATTAATTCCTATAAGAAATTTCTATCAAAAAGTTGTGGATTGTAAACATTAGGTATGTGAGCTAAATTTAAAGTTATATGCAAAAGTTAAGGTTGGAATTTGCTAAGGGTTGTAACCATAACATATAAACTTTTATATGATGATAGAGATGAATTTAAATGAATCTAAATGACATGAAGTGTTAATTTTCTGGCAAACAAAATTAAAAGCCATATAATGACCATGATAGGAAAGAAAAGTAGGACATATATAAACTTAAGGAGAAATCCCTGCAGTAAAAACAGAACATGAAGAATCACTGAGGAGGCATAAATGCCGAAGAAAATGACCTGGAAAAACACCCACATAATTGACCACAAACTGCATGCAAATCAGGAATGTAATGTTAGGAACAAAGCCAGACTATTAGTGAGTTATATGAAAAGCAACATGACATTACAAGAGATTTATCCCTCCACAATATTTTACTTTGTGTATTATTTCTATCCAATTTTATTACCACACTTTAAAAAGTTAGGAGTAGAAAGCTAAAAATAATTTAATTTGAAATATAGATCATATAAAGAGAGGTAAAATGAATTGGAGTATTTAGCCAATAAAATAGATGGCTAAAAGATAATCTGAATTTTTTATTGTTTTTATAAAAGGGATTTCCACCTAGGCTTTTGTATTTTTTCATGACACGTAATGGAAGGATTTATGGCGCTTCTACACTTCCGTTTTTCCCTGCTTTACAGTGAGCCTCTTCTTTCCAAATAATCTTACTATTTTCAGACTGTCTCTGTTATCTTAGCCATGAAGGAGAGAACATGAGGCATAGTGTTTCATAATACAAAATTTTGGAGTCCAGCAGACTAAATTCCTTTCACAGCTTCCAAACTAAATGAGCTGGGTGATTTGGGGCAAGTAACCTTACCTCATTGAGCCAATTTCCTCATTTGAAGGCAAAGATAATGATATTTCTGTAGGACCATGTTGAAGAATAAATAAGCTCCTGTGTGTGTGAAGTACCCAGAACAGTGCCTCATACATGGCACGTCTAATTTATCCTGATACCAATATTTTAATATGTTTTTTATAATACGATGATTTTATAAATATACGGGGCTTCATAGTTTACTAAGTGCTTCCAACATCATTAAATACTTGTTAAATTCCTATATACCCTATATTCTGCTGAACACTGGGGTTACAAAGATAAACAAATCTCTTCCATCTGGTAACCTAAAAATAAAAAGGCGTTTCAAAGTCAGGCAACAAGTGTTTATTTGAGATGAGTTAGAATAGCTATTTGGGATGCACTGCAGGCAGAAGTCCAAATACTTCCAATTTAGGAGACTAAGGCAAAGGATATTTATGAGAAGGGAAAGGGGAACAATTAAACTATTTTGCCATGTATAATGTGCACTTTTTTGCCCAAATTTATGAGGGATAAATAAGGATGTGCATGATACATGTGTAGTACTACTTCCATATCTATAAAAATATTTTTAATTCCTTTATTTATGCTTATGAGTTAAAAGTGTAACTCTAGATATCAATAACGATATCCGTATGCAAAATAATACCTTGGAATGCAATAATCGGTTTTGTTGAATTTACCACATCTTGTAACGACTAAGAGTTCTTGGCCTTCTATGATGGGTAAATATCGTAGATTTGTTACTGGTACATAGAATTTCTTGTACCTTGTATCCGTTCTTGTGTTTTGTAATTATTTGTTACATAAAATTCTTGTACCATATATGTTAAAAAATAATTGCTAAAATTCCTTTATCATACAAAAAACAAGTACCTAAATGTAAACAAATAAAAATTTGAATTAAAAAATTAAAATGAAAGATATTTTTCCCTGAAAGTTTGGGCCAAAAATTTGGGTGCACATTATACACGGGGGCACATTAAACACAGCCGAATACAGCACATTAATAGAAAGAGGCACTTCTATTTGTGCCAATAACATAACATAGTGATGGTAATTGTAAACTGGTTTTTAATTTTCATTCCTGTAGCCATCATTCCATTAATAATAACCACTTTCTTGTTATCTTTGCAAATGGTTCTATGAGACAGACAGTGTTGCCCTGGGCCCAGTCCAAATGTTATTTTGCCCTGTTTTAGCATCCTAAAGATTTGAGGCATAAAATGTGCAAGGCGGTTCCTCTGGCATGGCAGCTCCAGCTCCATTTTAAAGTGGCTACATTTATTTATTTATTTTTTACGCATCAAAGAGTCTTATGTTGAGTTGGGGAGCAAACAGGTAAAGAAACTATCATCGTTCAGAGTTATAGTAGTTTACATAAAGTGCTTTGGCAGATGAGGAAGGCCTCAACTCTATCATGGGTGAAAAGATAAAGAAAAGTCAGTTAACCTCACAGAGAAAAGAGGTGGCTTCTCCTGGGGCTGTAGGCACAGTATGAGTAAGAAGAGTTCCAGCGCAAATTCAAAGTAGGAAGGGGCAAGTCATTCCGATAGAAGGCGTAACATATTTAAACACATAGAGATATGAAAAAACACACACAAATAAAACCTTAGGTTATTCTGAGAACTGCAAGTATGGTTCATCTGGAAACGTGTGGTTTGTATGGAAGACTGGTAGGGGATATGGGTAGAAAGGAAGGCCAAGACCAAGTATGACAAGCCACACAGCCATGCCAAGGAATTTAGACCATCTTAGGAAGTGACATAGGAAGCTATAAAGAATTTAGAACAGGAGTGCGGTAAGATCAGATTTGTAGTTTGGGAAAATTAGCCTAGCAGTGAGAGGGTACTCGATTGGCCCTGGGTGAAATACAATTAGACACTTGCCTTTCATAGTGATCCTATGAGTTTGGTAGAGCAGGTTTACTCTCTGCTTTGTTGATGAAGAAACTGAGAATCAGGTAAGTCTCACAATGCTATCTCTAACAGTTGAGCAATAATAATTAGAATTTATTGGTATTCATTATGTGCCAACCACTGTGCAAAGTATTTAAAATACAAGATATTTAGGCCTTTCAAAAATTTTTGAAATAGGAATTGTCATCTCCATTTTAAACTAAGAAAACTGAAGCTTAAAAGATTGTGTAATTTGACCAAGATAGCATATTAATAATAGGCAACTAACATTCAAATCCAGGTTATGGCTCTTAAATCTTAGGCCTAATACTGAGCCAACCTAACAGTATAAACCAGAGTTTGGAAAATTCCAGTGTACTATTTTTGTGCCACCCATAGCCATGTGAGCTATGAATGCTTTTTACATTTTTAAATAGTTGAAAAAATCAGAAGAAGAATATTTCATGACATAAAAATTGTATGAAATTCAGATCTCAGTGCACATAAATAAAGTTTTGTTTGGAAAAGCCATGCCCATTTATGTAGACGTTGCCTATGGCTGCTTTCAGACTATAACAGCAGAGTTGAGTAGTAATGCCAGAGACCATATGGCCCACAAATCCTAAAATATTTGTTATCTGGCCCCTTGACAAAAAAGTTTGTCATCTCTGTTTAAACTATTAAACCTTCCAACTTCTGCTTATTTTTTTTTAGGTCAGCCATAAATGTTTTTAGTAAGTTTTACAGAAAAGGGGGGTGGAGGGGAGACATCAAAATTTTAATGCATTTTTACTTAAGAGGGAAGGAATCAGCATAAAGTAGAAGGAAGCATCAATATCAATTTATGTAAGTTACTAAAAAGAATTACTTTTCCATTTACTCCTGTGGCTACTTTATTGCAAAAAGTATAGACTCCTTTGATAAGCTGGGATGAAATAATGCAGTTCAGAATTTTGGTGACTAACCCCTTTTAGGCCAGAAGAGAGTTTTTTCACAAATTATTTCCACAATGTTATCTGACACCTAATTGTTCTGAGTAGCTTCATTTCAGTCGAAACATGCTAAACAACCCAGGCATTTGTACAGCATTGCTATGAGGTAGACAGCACCTCCATTTTTTAAATAACATTTTAGGTTGCAGAAGATGAAGGACTTTGACATAGTTATTCATATTCTTTGTTATGTATACGACCACATAGTAAAACAAATTCTAAGACTTTCACTGGAGGGGAGGGGAGCTCTGCCATTGTTTCTATTATAAACGCAGTGTACTTTGCCACTTAACAAAATTAGAATTAGAAATTCTCAAGGACAATGAAAAGTAAACTGCTGGTGAAAATATTTTCCTAGTGTTTCTGTTTACCGTTATCTATGTGCACTAAAATAATATAACCTATACTCAACGCTGTTAATTTATACATTTATCATATATGATGAACATTCTTTAAGTTGTTCCAGTTCCAGCTCATTGCTGGTCGTAAAATTAATATAAGCCCAAATTAAGATTTCCCTAGAGGATTTTACTGAAAAAAAAAAAAAAAAAAAGCATTCTCTTTCTCCAAAGCATTTCCCAAGAAAGTGCTCTATACAACAATATATCATAATGGTTCTCTTTGAAAAATTGTTCAGCAAACAAATTGAATAAACACAGTATTTCCTGCCCTTGGAAATTCATGATGTATGTATTTGAGAGTATGAACAACTCTTGAGAAACCCCAAAGATTACCTAACACACAACTTTTTCATGCACCTACATCCCACCCTTCATCTGGATCTACTATTATACATAAGACAGTTTGGGAAATGCTGCTTTATGTGATAGAACTGTCTGAGATGATGCCCAGTTCTGACATTCCACAGGATGTGTTTGCCTTTGTTCTACCTTTTCAGTAAAGGTGCTATTTAGGGTTCATCAGCCCCACAGTAATATAGGGGCCCTGAGCTAGTCCAAACCCCGTAGGCCCAGACTTCCCAACAGGCACAGTAATTGACAATTCAACTTCAGAAACAATTTCATGTACAGGGAAAATATGACTATAAAATGATTCCATAAGTCACTCACAAAAATAGCCTTCATATTACTTTTATATATATTAAAATATTATCATCTTGTATATCAGAAGATATATGCTGAAAACTCTGTCTTGTATGAACCATGGTTGAAAAATAAATATTTAATTAATATCTTTTCTTAAGTATTTTTTTCTTAAGGACTTATTATGAAAGCAGTGTTGTTAGCATCATACTATTGAAAAATATGAGGGAACTATTTTTCTACCAAAATACATTTTAAGGAGTAGCTAAACATTCTTGACAGAGCAAATTCTCAAAATATTCATTGTTGGCAATTTGTCGTTTCCTGTTTTGAGACAATTTATTTTTTCCAGAATTGCGTTAATTATGCCACTTTTATATAGATTAAACATCTGATTTCCTAGCATTTCCTTTTCTAAAGAAGAACTGTTCCTTGAATTTATTCATAAACATTCAGAAAGCATGTGTTAGAATAAGTTAGTTGGACTTTATGCATAAACTGATGAGAAATATATTTTGGTTTACCTTCATGTATGTTTTATAATAGTGAAATTGAGTTGAAATTGGTCAAATAGTTAACATAATTAACCTAGGTAATTTTGTTTTCTTTGGAGGGTTTGTTTATTGTTTGATTTTCATTTTGTTATTTTATTTGGTTTGTTGCATAAGTGATACCTAATATCACCATTTGCCTTTGTAAAATGTTTTGTCTTCATTCACATATTAGCCTACTGCCTGCTATTTATAGTACATGTGTATTTTTAAGTTACCTTCCCATGGGCATGCGCATGAGTATGACATTTCAAATGTTAGCCTCATTATTGACTGAGCTAGGTGGACCACTTTCTAGTTTAATAAAGAAGGATATATGAACACATTAACCATTTTAGATGAATCACATATAGATTTTTATTAAATTTTATTTACATAAAGCTAACTTTTTTATGTCATGTAATATTAATATGAATTACTTGAAGTCTTCCTAGTATCTATTATTTTACATTAATTGAGTACTTAATATGTTTGTCAATAGTTATTAATAAAATTTTAATTTCATCCGAATATTTCAGCTCAGCAGGGCCTTTTACTTTGTTTGTTAAGAGAAACATATTAAAGAAGGAATTGTGTTATAAGAATTTAGTTCAGTTAAACCACATTCGTGGAACTTCTAGTTGCACAGGATACTGTGCTAACGGTGAGAATGCCAAAGCACTTAGCTTGCTACTTTGATCATTTATTTATTGGTGACCTAAGAGTAAGTCCATTCAACTATTTTTTTTTTTTTTTTTTTTACAGAAGGTTATAGCATTTACCGTGTAAGAGATCTTGAGAAATGACAAGCAAAATTTTAAGAAGCAACTGTATGTGGTGTTTTGCTTTTGAAACACTGTAGGTTTTGATAGAAATATTTGTACCCTTGCTTTAAAACAAACAAAAAAGAAGCCTACAACCAAAAGCAGGTTTGGAAGGATTTGGAAATATATACAGAACTAATAAATTGATAATGAATATGCAAAGAATGAACTTTGCATTACTGTTAAGTTCTTAATTTAACGGAAAAATTGCTTGGCATTAAAGTAAAGAAAACAGAGAAAATCTCCTGAATAGAAAGGAATAGCCTTGTAAAATATTTCAATCTGATGTTTCTATTTTCATTTTTGACCATAGAAGTTATGGGGAGCAAAGTAAATATCAGGTGGTAGAGAAAGATAATTTAAGACCTTTCCTGGGATTATAAATAAATATTCATATATTCAGACTTTTCAGTCCGACAAATGTGTAATGTTTGTATGTTATTTGCTAAAGAATTTAAAGGCAACACCAAAAGAAAGCCTGTACTATGTTATTAACTTCAAGAAGTTATAAAAGGAGTTATGAAAATTACAGGATTTTCTGAATCCTAAAGATTTGCCATTTAAGCAGAATTGGAGAAGAGGGAAGAGATAGGGCAGTGACTAATAAAATGGTTGAAAAGTCTCTTTACATCATAGGCTGTATTTTTCCTGAGGCACAACCGGGGTTCATTTTCTCTATTAATCCTTATTAGATTAACATACCCCAGGGTAGTATTTTGTTGTCTAATAATTTTTCCAAAAACTATATACTATATATGTGGTGTGTATGTTGTTTCCTAAACTAAAATTTAAGCTTCAAAGATTATTTTCTCTATTTGAATATATACTGATACAATTGTATTAGTCTTATCATTCTAGACACATTAGCACATAAAATACTATTAAATGAATGGCTGAATAACTTACAGAATCATCAGTACAGATAGAAAAATTAGAAAGATTCAGGGCAGATGGTGTTTTTATCTATTTGGGCAATGATTCTCCATGAAGAATCAATTTTATTATGTGTAAATCAGGATAAGATTTAGGAATGTTAGGAATGAATGTGTTTTAAAAAGGACTTAACTGATATATATCAAGGACCAGAAGAGTCAGAACAGTATTTGAGTGAGCAAGTGAAGGAGGGAACGAGGGAGGGAGGGAGGGAGGGAGGGAGGGAGGGAGAGAGAGAGAGAGAGAGAGAAGCATTGAGAAAGATAATAGATATTTCATATAATGGCCACTTAGACTTAAAAAAATATTTTTTCTTCAAGGAAAAATTTAAAACACTCTATTTTCATTTCTCTCTATCCTAGCACCATCTGTGTGACATGTAGTGAATGCTAAGAAGTTGGGATCTTTTGAGAATTAGTAGGAAGAAAAAGACAGGTGTGTTCAGTCCAAAGAATTAGAGATATGTGGATAAATAATACTTTGCATTTGAGCTCTTTAATATATCACTGATTCTTCATTATCTTGTTAGGTACATACGTGTTTATCTCCTTTTTGTAAAAGGGAAACTGATGCTCAGAGAGTAACCTACTTAGGGTCAAGAGTTCCTAGGGAAGTACTCCAGAGCCCCAAAATGATTTATTTCCATAAATGCTATTGTCTTCTATTTTGAAAAGTAACAGAATAACAGTATTTAGGTGCTAATATTCATATGCCAAACGTTTTTCAACTGTATTGAATATGGAGACTTTGCAACTTCCTAACTGGGTTATCATGGTAAATTTTCTATGACTTTCTGATTCGTCACCTGTAAAATTTTAGAATGTGTCTAACTTTTCACTTTCACTCTAACTCTAAAAAATAAGTAATAATCCATTAGTTTAATAAAATTATGTAAGTGCGGTGAAAACAATCCAAATTTGAATTGGAAATATTAACTTATGATTTAAAAAAAACATATTTCTAAGCTGTCTGAAAAGTCTTAGGAGAATGAGAGATCATTTCTAGTACCCAGATTATGATTACTAATACCATTTCTCATTAAAGAAACCAAGGATCTTCAGAGTAATGACTAATTGATTTCTGGGACAGGAAATCCAAAAGACGGGGTTGTAACATATTGACATGCTGGAAAGCCAGGAAGTTATTGAAGATGACAAGGAGGAACACATTAAAAAAACAAAAAGAAACAAAAAACAAACAAAAAAACTCAGGAGCCAACTTAAAAGTTCCTACTGAACAAGGATTGACAGTTTAAACATCAATAAGATAATAACATTGGATTGAAGCTCATCAAATTTGTTTAAATCCACCAGTTCATAGTAATATTTTTACAAAGGAGGTATTGGGAATCATTGAATACCTTTACATTATACTAGGGAACAAATTCTTTTATTTTGAAAACACAAAGGGAAATTGGATAGCATTTATTCAGACATTCCTATGTGAACTGTCTTTTATGGTAATCAAAAAATTGATAAGTAGATAAGAAGTTTCTTTATAGATATACTCCTGCCTGGAAATAAAGAAGGAATGATAGAGTTAAATTATCATTTGATAATCTTGAATGTACCATGTTTCCCTGAAAATAAGACCGGGTCTTATACCGTATTTCCCCCAAAATAAGACTGGGCTTTATATTAATTTTTGTTCCAAAAGACGCATTGGGGCGTATTTTCAGGGGATGTCTTATTTTTTCATGTACAACAATCTACATTTATTCAAATACAGTAATGTCATCTTATTCTGGAACATCATCATAATATACTAAATGTGTCCATCTGGCTGACGATCTTAACTGGGACTTATTTTCAGGGTAGGTCTTATTTTCGGGAAAACATGGTAATAATGATCTCCAGTGGCTCCTAATATCTAAAAAGAGAGACAACCAGAAAAGTATGCCTCTTGATGGAAGTATACAGTACCACCTATGCATTCTTTTGCCAGAAATGAAATCGAATTTGAGCTTATCTCCAAATCCAGTTTACAAAAATGTAGGGAACAGATGAACATGATACCATGGAAGTGTAGCCAATAAAAGTCAATGTGGGAAACTTTTTGGTATAGTCTCTTCATCAATTTGCAAAAGAAAAAAGGAAAAACCTATAAATTTATAAGACATAAGAGACATAGCAAAATGCTAGCATGAGCTTTATTTGAATTATGGTTCTAATAAAAATATTTTTATTAAATGTATTGGGGTGACATTGGTTACTAAAATTATATAGTTTTCAAGTACTATAATTCTATACTACATCATCTATATATTGCATTGACTTTGGGTGGTAAAAACATTTAAAATATTATGGAATAATGAGATAATGGATATATATATGACATTGTTAATATTTTATAATGTTAATATGTTATAACAGTATCATGGTTATATTTTTATGCTTTATTTCTTGCCATATATTTATAGATTAAATTTTCTAATGTGTAGATTTGGTTCAAAACACTACAATACTTGCAGCTATGGGAAGATTATTAATGAAACATTGGCCGTGGGTTAATTATTGCAGCTAGATGATGGGGGGTTATTATGGTAGTTTATTTTAAAACATTTCGTAATAAAATATTAAGTAACACTTATTTGAGAGGGTTTTGTGTTTGTCTTTTTTTGTTGCCTAATCATCAGCTTCAAAACAGTATATTGCTGTATTTTAAAACAAAATTCTTTTTAAACAGGGTTCATATGGTCCATATTCCCCTGATGAGTGCATATCCTTGCCTGTTTACACAAGTGCTGAACGGGATCGTGTGGTAACCAATATCGATGTTCCGTGTGGAAGTAGCCAAGACCAGTGGATTCAGTGTGGAGCAGCTCTATTTCTAAAAAATCAATAGGATCTAATGGCAATAAAAACTGTCTTAGCAAAAAGAAACATTGATTACTTGAGTTTTAAATACACTATGTGGTCAGTCTACATTGGAAATGTTAGTACAGAATATTAGCATACAGTTGCCCCATGTTGTTGATCTCATTGGGTTTTTATTTCAGTGGGTAATGACAGCACAATATACCTTTTAAAGTAGTACTTAATGAAGTTAATGTTAAAAATGGAGTATTCCCTTTATAACATTAAATATTCCTGTGAGACTGTTCACTCTTTCACTGGCTCAAAAATTTGTTTTAGGGAATATGTTCAAAATAGTGTATTTAAGGAATCAGTAAGAAATATTTTGTCTACTGTGCATAATTATTTAATAAAATATAAGATAATCATTTTTCAAGTGTTAAAGGTCTATTTTTTTTTTCACACGACGAACCACAGTTTAATCAAGTAGCTTAAACCACAGTTTAATCATTTGTAGACTCTTTTCCAAAACCAATGGGTGGTATGTGACCAACATATAATGACAATAATAACTAAGGCTTAGCTAGCGCTCACTGCACCGTGCTAGGCACTGCTCCAAGTGATTGACTGATAGGTAGGTCGGTGGAAGGATGCCTCAGTGAATGGATGTTATATTCATGATGATGTTCATTTTACTCATGAGAATAATGAGCAACTGGTTAAGAGATTTGCTCACCAATAAATTGGCAAAGTAGCAAGGGAGAAAACTCACTCTTTCAGCTCTCCTTCCCCTCAAGAAAAGAACAAAGTCAGCAAAGCTAAATTCCCTAGCACATATCATCGTGGAACTGCGTGTGCTAAAAAGAATGAGCAGGGATTTTCAGCACCACATGTTGATCAATTCTTCAGGGTGACAAATATTTGCTACAGCAGAGTTTCTGGTAAAAAGATAAAATTAATTGACAGTGCCAGTCAAAATACTTGTTACTTTACATATTTTCACTGAAAAGTTACCTCTATAAAACTTAAAAAGAGAATATGGGGGGAAATGTTTTGAATTGTGAACTTAGCTCTAAGAACTATCACCTAAGCTTCCTTTACTTCAAACACCGAGTACCCTCTGCATGTACAGCCTGTTCTAGGGCCTGCAAGGGTTTTCTGACACTGTCTCCTTCTTCACTATAGTAAAGGAATATTAAAATCAAGGCCACTTTTTTTGTTGTTTACTTATAAAGAACACTGAAATATTTCAAACACATATATATATATATATATGTAGTGTATATATACAGTATAAAGAATAATAGAATGCATCCTGTAGCTAAAACAGCTTAAGGAAAAACATTACTAACACCACTTAAAGCTCCTCGATATATTTTCAGTATTTCATTTCGCGCCCTCCACCCAAGACAACAATTACCCTACTTTTTATTTTTATAATTCCTTTGGGTTTCTTCATAGTTTTTCTAATATGAATGAATCTCTAAATATTTCATATTTCTGCTTAACTTTAAAAATATTTGCTTCTAATCTTGGAATCTCCCTATCACTTTTACACAATTTTTATTTTTATGTAAATGGTGTGTATTTTGTGACTCTTTCAGTATGAATTGACCAAAATTTACTTAGCCAGTCTCCTCTGGAGGAGCATTTGGATTGTTCTGGTTTTTTTAATACTACAAAGTATGCTGCTGTAAACATTTTTAGTGAGTCTCCTGACATGTGTTTATAAGACTTGCTCTAGAATAATACACCTAGTAAGGGAATTGCTGAGTCTCCAGTAGGTAAATCATCAACTTAATTAGATAATACAAAATGATTTTCCAAGTGATTAAATGACTTAACACATATAAAGCACTTGAAAGAGTGCCTAGCACTAGTTTTATTATAATTATGATTAGTAATGTGGTTGAACCAATTTATAGTCCCAGCCGCAGTATATTTGAGTTCTTGTCATTCTGAATCCTTATCAATACGTAGCATTTCTGCAAATCTGGTAGATAAATGACATTGCATGGTAGTTTTAATTTGCATTTTCCTGTTTACAAAGTCAAGCAACTTAATGTTTATTGTCCATTTGTGACTTTTCTTCTGTGAAATGCTGTTTTTATCTTTTGCCCAATATTTCCTATTGTGTTGTCTTTTCTTATGTTTTATTTTGAGGAATAAAAGCTTTTTACTTCAATGCAGTAGCATTTGTAAACCTTTCCCCTGCTTTGTTTTCCTAGAACAGGGTCATTAAGATGACATAATTGTTTCCTTACAGTTTAAAGTTTTCCTTTGTGTTAGTAGGAAGACCCCAAACAGTAACCTTAAGTCAGATAAAGCCATGTGCAAATCCAAAATTCAGTTGCATGTCATTTTCTATATCTGTAACCATTACATGATGCTAAGAAAATGAAAGGATGCAAGAGTCCATCAATTTTTGTTAAAAAAGAAATGAAAACTCTTAAGAGAGCTCTAAGCAGACTTTTAAAGCAGACTTTAACAGCTTCACGCAAACACACTTGAGATGTCTCTGTGGGGATAGATAGGCTTTGGGGAAAGATTGCTGATGCATGGTTTTAAAGCCAAAAATCACAAATTGCTTCAGGTCCAAATTAGGCTTAGAAAAAAGGGTTATGTCTAGAAGGTACAGTGACGTAACAGGCTTTGCATAATCATAAATTCACTAACAGTCTGTTTTGCTGCTAATTCTATTCACTCTTCTAAGAAACGATTGCCTAATTTCCTAACCGTCTATGAAACCCATCCTTGCCTAATCAAATCCACTCCTCCTGCTCAAAGGATATGGATGAGAGACCCGTATTAGACTTCTCATTGAGTCCATTTTATTAGTTTTGCTACTCATAGTGATTATACTTTTTGTTAATATCTAATCCCAAGTGACTTTTGAGGCACCCTGCATTCTATGGGTATTGATTGGTGCCCACAGCTGAGAAACAGCAAGACCTAGAAACAGAAATTGGATATAAATGCAGAAATCAAGAATGAATTTTACAGTGGCTGTATCCTGGTTGCACAACAGAGTCACTTGCAGAACTTTTAAAGAAGATCTGTGCCCGTGTCTTGTTCCCATCTTGGATCAGCAAAGGTGGTTCCCAGTCCTTGTATTTTTAGTAAACTCAGTGAATCCTACTGTGCCCCAGGATGGAGAATCACTGGAGTATTGGATAGGTAGGGGTCACAGTTAAAAGTGTAACGGGTGATAAAAATTAACTGGTTTGAAAGTGGTAAGAAAATTCATCTTTACATCACACTAGGAAGACTTAAGTAGAGAATATGCCATGCCCATGCCTCTGAAATAAAAAGACTGAGGAGTTTTAGGAAGGCGGATGTAGAAGATTCATTTCTAAGGCTTGTTTTTCCTTTTTTTCTTTTTTTCTGAGTTGCAGTGTTATGTAATTCCCCTCCACTGACCCAAAACTTTAGCAAAGTTTGCTACACATCCTTGAGTAGGTGTGCTTTAAGAGAGAGAGATGATCAAAGGTTTGTCCAGAGGGTCACAAGGTGTAGAAAACTGACACCAAGCACAGGAGCAGTAGTTGAAGAAACAAGAACTTGGAACAAAGGAGAGTTGGGAAATCTCAGCACCCTCCTTCCCCCATTTCTGGACCCCCCCCAAGCATACCTAGAAATACTGATTAGAAAGCATATCTTACTCAAATAGCAATAAACAGCTAAACTCAATAAGACTTTTCAGTTATAAATACAGAGTTTGGAAATATACAATTGAAATAACAATAAAAATGTTTCAACTTTTTCTCAGAAGAAAGAAAAATTTGTAAACCAATAAGAAATGTATTTCAGCATTAGCTAAAATAAAAAGAATCTCAGTCAAGAGCAAATTAAAATCAATGTTATCTTTTTTTTTTCTTTTTTTTTTTTAATTAAATTTATTGGGGTGACAATTGTTAGTAAAATTACATAGATTTCAGGTGTACAATTCTGTATTACATCATCTATAAATCCCATTGTGTGTTCACCACCCAGAGTCAGTTCTCCTTCCATCACCATATATTTGATCCCCTTTATCCTCATCTCCCACCCCCCACCCCCCGCCCCCGTTACCCTCTGGCAACCACTAAACTATTGTCTGTGTCTATGAGTTTCTGTTTCTCATTTGTTTGTCTTGTTCTTTTGTTGTTTTTGGTTTATATACCACATATCACTGAAATCACATGGTTCTCTGCTTTTTCTGTCTCACTTGTTTCGCTCAGCATTACTCTCTCAAGATCCATCCATGTTGTCACAAATGTTCCTATATCATCTTTTCTTACTGCCGAATAGTATTCCATTGTGTATATATACCACAACTTCTTTATCCTAATACAATTTTCTCAACTGGAACCTCAGCTTTCCTAGGTTGAACTGCAGGAACAAGCTCTGGTGAGATCTAAAGCAAAATAACATGATTGATTCTTTTATTACTAATATGGGGGTTAGATGGAGCCTGTTTATGTCGCCAAACAACATTCAAATTAGCTCTTTGGTCCATATTTTACCAATAACTTTGTCTAAATATAAAATAATTTCATTTTTATACTAAACCATTTTTGTGTCATAATAGAAAAGTTTAAAACTTTTCAAGTGGAAAGCCATGAGCATTCATGAGGATCAAGGCAACACCAAGTGAGAAAAGAGGAGTGATTTAGAGAAAATAAAAATGAAACGAGTGGATCCAGACCATATTGAAAACAAAGCCATTCTAGGATGTAGACAGACACCAAAGTTAGCAACCTGCCGAGGAGAGCAAGAAAGAAGAGTCCAAAAGTTGGGGAGTGTCAACAATAGCTGTGAAAAACATCACTGATGAGGTGACATTTGAGTCAGTGCAAGTCTGCCATGCGGATGAAGGTGTGTATATTGGGGTGGAGGTACTGAACGGAGTGGGGACAGGCATAGGGACATTCCACCACCGCCAAATGAGAGGCATGAAAGTTATAACGTCCCTTTGTGAAACAGTTCCTGATAGCGCCTCTGTCTTAGGTTCCTTATGTTATATATTCCCCTACATGCATAATTCATGGTAGTACTTAGCGCAGCAGTGTATAATAATTCATTTGATGACTGCTACCGTGTTTCCCCGAAAATAAGACCGGGTCTTATATTAAATTTTGTTCCAAAAGACGCATGAGGGCTTGTGTTCAGGGGCTGTCCTCCTGAAAAGTCATACTAGGGCTTATTTTCCGGGTAGGTCTTATTTTCGCAGAAACATGGTAAGTATGGAGGAAGCTAAGATTTCTAGTTTGGGTGACAGGTGCTGTTTCTATCTGAAATGGAGTATATAGAAAGAGGGAACAGGTTCAAGGCTATAAGAATCTGGCTTTGGACATGTTGATTTTGAGGTGGCAGTGAGGTATTTGTGTGTAAGTGTTTAAAACACCAAGGAAAGAGGGACCTGGGACTCAGGAAAGAACTTGGAAATCACTGACAATCAGTGACAGCAAGACCACGTGTTTTCAGGAGATTGGTCAAAGAGGAGCCAAAGAAAGACTGAGAATGCAGCAGTAGAGTAGGAAGAGAATTAATAGAGCATATTTCTCAAAGTTGTCTATGGCCTCAAATGTATCTAGGTTGCTTGTTTAAAAGATCAGATTCCTAGGACCAGTGCAGACCTTCAGAATCAGAATCTCTGGGAATCAAATTTGTGATGAACTTCACAGGTCCTGACAGTCACTGTAGTAGAAAGAAGTGTTATATAAGCCGAGGAGAAAACATTTTCAGGGAAGAAGTGGGTAATATTTTCAAATTCTGTAGAAAAGTCAAATGCCATAGAAAAGTCAAATAAAATTTGAAGTGAAAACCGGCCACTGGATTTTGCAATTAGTTGATGATTGGAGTCCTTAATGGGAACAAATGTTGTCAAACAGTGGAGGTAAATGGCTAGATTGCTTTCTAGATTGTAACCCCTTTTTTTCTGAAAAAGAAAAAAAAAATAGTAAAAATTTCTGAGACTTTTACAAATCTATGTCTCTCTGCTACTTTTTAGAAATTTCATTTTTATTCTATGGCATTGTTGTGTCACAATCTCCCTTAAGAAATGTCAAACCTATTTCCTCTAGTCACATAGATGTTAAGGTACCTTTTTTAAAAAAAAATCACTTTTGCAATATTTTTCGTTTAGATCAAAGATCAGAAGAATTTCTTTTTCTTAAAGATTAAGAATGCCACTAAAATGTGTTCTGATGCTAGAATCTGCTTATTTTTTTTCTTCTGGAACCTAGAAATCAATTTTAAGTTTTTAAGTTTTCAGAGTATTTTTAAGTTCTGGAAAGTTTTCTTCAATTACACTGTTGATAAATTTCTCCCATTTGTTCTGTATTCTCCTTTAGGAAATTCAATTAATCTTGCGTTGCTTCTTTGTGTACTGTCTTCTATAACTTTGTCATCCTCTTGAATTGTCTTTTTTCTTTTTGCGGTCTGTATACGTTTACAGAGTCTATTTTCTGTTCTATTAATCTGTTTTTGAAACATTAATTCTACTACTCATGATTCCAATGAGTATTTGTTTTATCATAGAATTTGTCCTGATCTCTTCTTGTTTCATAACATTGCTGCCATCTTCTATCTCCCCGAAAATAGATTATAGATCTTCTCATTAGATTACATGCTTCATTCTTCTGTTTCATGAGGACAACCTATATGATGGATGAGAACTGGTTGAAACACAGATTTGTTTCTGCGACCGTGTGTGTCTTTTGCATTGCCACTTCCTCGTAGGGGTCAGATTGCTTTTTCTTCCTTGCTCATACTTCCTCTAGTTTACTTTGATATTCTTGGCTACTTGGCCAGGGCCCTTGACTCTGGTGGGGGAGGCTGTGCTGGCTGAGGGGGCCTGAAATCCAGCTTGCACCCAGCTTGCCCATCTGAGTACTTGGGTGGAGTTGCAGCCCCTGGAGAAAGAGGATCTTCCTTCCAATTGTCACAAATATTGTAATTCTCACAGTGCTAACCGTGGCTCTTGTCGCCATGTGGAAAACTGCTTTAAAATTTCATTCTTCTTTTGCTTTGAGTAGAAGACGACACATTTGAGGCTGGACTTCCCTACAAGCTGTGTAGTAGCAGATCAATGACCAGGAATAATGGCAGAGAGCCACTGACTTCCCAACACTTTACCCTCTCAACTGTCAACCAAGTGCTTCCTGCAGAGGCACACTTTGTTTTCACTTTGTTCATCTGTTTTAAGAAATTTGAGGAGCATTTAAAAAATTAACATCAGCTGTTCTTTATAAGAACACTAATCTCATTCATGAGGGCTCCACCCTCACGACCTAAGCACCTCTCAAAGGCCCCACCTCTTAATACCATCCCATTTGGGCATTAAGGTTTCAACACATGAAGTTTGAGGGGACACAAACATTCAGCCATAGCACCATAATAGAAAGTAGATAAGCAGTTGCCTGTGTTTCAGTGGTAGTGGAAGGGTAGAAAAATGGAGAGTGATTCTTGATGGGTACAAGTCTTCTTTTCATGATGATAAAAATGTTCTGGAATTAGTAGTGGTGGTTGCATGAGTCCCTGAATATACTAAACCCACTGAACTGTACACTTTAAATGGGTGAATTTTGTGGTCTGCAAATTATATATCAATAAACCTGTTAAAAATGTAAGGGGGATCGAATATATGGTGATGGAAGAACTGACTCTGGGTGATGAACACACAATGGGATTTATAGATGATGTAATACAGAATTGTACACCTGAAATCTATGTAATTTTACTAACAATTGTCACCCCAATAAATTTAATTAAAAAAAAAAGTATCATGGACATTTCAAAGGTCATTACATGTAAAACTAGTGCATTGTGATTGCAAAAGAACATTCTACAGACTACATTTAGTGTAATTTATCATTCCTATTTAAATGAATGCATGTATTTTCCAGTTTTTTTCCTGATAATGCTGTAGGTGTATGTTTTCACTTCTCTAAATTAGATAACTACAATTAAAATTGTTAAACCAAATTTCATGTACCTATTTAATTTTAATAGATGCTGCCAGCTTAATTTACAAAAAGAAAATAGCAATTCACCCTTATACCAATAATAAATGAGACAGTTCATTTTCTTATAACTTCAACCAGCATTGGATGTAATCAATCTTTTTAACTGTTGCAAATATGGTGATAACAAGTAGTCATCATTGTTTTAATTTGCATTAAAAGACTGTTAATGTGATTAAACACATTTTCATATATTTACGAGGTAGTTGTATTTTCTCTTATGTACATTTTCATTTTTAATACTTTGCTAGATATTTTACTAGATTTTCTTTTTTAATCTTCTTTACTAATATGAAGAGCTTCCTGATATATAGTTGTGCTTTCACTCTTTGCTTGCCATATGTTTTCTAACTATTTTTTTTCTCCATTATCGCTTTTGTTTTTCGCTTTGCTCATTGGTCTATTGCCATATGAAAAATTTCAATTTATCAATATTTTCCTTTAGAGCTTCTGGGTTTCCTGTCTCACTTGAGAACTATTCTACCCTCTTCATCTCAACCCTCAAGGTAATATTGATAGAAAAATTATACTATATTTTGGTTTCATTTTTCACAGTTATTTAATCCAAATTTTTGTATGTGATGTGGAATACATGTCTAATTTTTAATTTACCCAGATGGTGCATTCCTTTACCCAGTAAGCAATAAATGTAGCCTTGTCTTATCAGCACGCTGGGCTGATAATATTTGAGGAAAAGGCATTCAACATCACTAAATCCAAAGACTGAGCCCCAGTCTCCATCTTCTGCCATCTTTTGCCTGCATTTAACACATTGATCATTTTTTTTTCTTTTGTTCACTTGGCCTTAGGGATACAAGAGGCTTTTGTCCCACTTCACCGACCCCCCCTTACTAGTCTCTTTTGATAAAAGTAACTTCTCCCAACCTGTAAAGAAAAGTAGGATTGCCAAGTTTAGTCCTCTGGTTTCCTCTCTAGCTAATGACTCCCAAATTTATCCCTTGCGTCTGAATTCCAGATTCATATTTAATGTTTCCTCAACATCTGTCTTGAATGTTAGAAAGTCATCTAATGCTTAAGTTAAGATTTTGATTCTGACTGAACTCTCCAACTCCTCTCCCAAAATTTAAAACAAACAAACAAACCCTATTTCACCCCTACGTGCTCCATCTTATAAAATGTACCATCATTCACTCAGTGGCTCAGTCCAGAATCTTTGGAATCAATCCCCTGATTTCATTCTGTCTCTCAAACTCTCAAATACCACATCCAATCTATAAACCAGTCCAGTTGGTTCTGCCTTAAAAAAAAAAAAAAATCCAACAACTTTTCACCATCTCTAATAGTTAGTCCAAACCACCATGTTTTCTTTTTTCTTCTGGAATGTTGCAGTAGATTCCTAATGGGCTCTGCATTTCCATTCTTGACTTCCTACAGTCTACTCACCATAATACAATTATAGTGATTCTTTTACAAAATAAGTTGAACCTTCTTCTCTCACCCAGCCCCAGGAGCTCCCCATCCCTATCACAGTAAAACCCAGCAAAGTGTGACATTTTCTGATTCTGGGCAACATTCCCAGCTTCCTCGTCTATGATTCTTGCCCATTCTTATTTCTTTTCTTGAAGCATGACAAGATTCACCCACCTTTGAGTTATGGTGCTTGCTTTATTCTATTTCAGAAATACCTTTTGCTCAAATATTTGCAAGAACTAACCTTTCCCTTTGCTCAGGTCTCTGTTATATATCACTTCCTCAAAGAGGGTGTCCTGATTCCTCTGTTACTCTCCATTTTCTTAACATGCTGTATTTTTCTTCATAGTACTACCTGGTAATACTTCTTATATCTATTTGTATATTTTGCTTACTGTCTGCCTTGTCTACTAGAATGAATATTCCCTAAGGATAGACTTATCTTGTTCTTTATTGTATCCTAGTACCTAACACTTAGTACACATGCACCAAATAGTTTTTGAATTGATTTATTAATTTAAGAATTGTTGGTTTGAATAATGTAGTTAACTGAAATGTCAATTTTTTTCATCCATTAAGTTACTTAGATTTGTTTCTGGACATTCTGACCTGTTCCATTGATCTATTTCTATCTATTCCTGAGTCATATTCTTTTGATTACTAGAAACTACTGATAAGGTTTCGTATTTGGCAGGGTAAGTCTCCTTTGACTATTTGGGTTGTTTTTTTTTTTTTAATTTTCTTGTCAAATATTCCATGTTGATGATCAAATATGATCTTTATTATCATTTTGTACAGTTATATAAAATATACTTTTGGAATTAAGTTTGTATGTTAATTGAGAAAGACTTAACAATTTCTCTTAAACATTAAATCTTCCCTTTCAGAAATATACCACACTCAGTATATTCAGGTCTTACTAGTTTTATACATTTCATAATTTTTCCTAGATATTTTAGTAGTTGCCACTATTGTTTGTTTATTTGGTTTTTATTTTATTGTTAATATTAATATAACTCTTGATTTTTAAATTCTTATTCTTGTATCTACCTAGATTAACATTTTTTTAATTAGTTTTAATAGGTTTTCTAAAAATAAACTTTTTGTCTTGAAATGACTTTAGGTTTATAGAAAATACACACATCCATATCCGGTTTCTCCTACTGTGGTACCTTACCTTGCCATGCTACCGTGTCACAACAAAGAAACTAACACTGATACATTATTATTAATTAAAGTACAGACTTTATGTGGCTTTCCCTAGTTTTTCCACTAGTGTCCTGTTCTGTTCCAGGATGTAATCCAAGGTGACACATTACATTTAGTCACCATGTCTTAGTTTCCTTTGGTCTGTGACTCCTTCTCGTTCTTGTCTTGTTTTGAGGAGTATTGGTTAGATATTTTCTAGAATGTTCATCAATTTGCATTAGTCTGAGATTTTTGTCATGATTAGATTAGGGTCAGGACCCTTCTAATCATATCCTCCGGCGGTACGTGCTATCAATACGACGTAGTGGCAGTGACCTTGATCAGATGATCAACGTAGTGTCCCAGGTTTCTCCACTGTAAAGTTACTCTACCACCCCCACTTTTCATACTCTATTTTTTAGAAGGAAGTCGCTAAATCTAGTCCACGCTCAAGAAGGAGGAGAATTTAAGCTGCCTCTCCTTGAGGAGAGAGTACAGATCTTACTTGGAATTGTGCTATAAGGAAGATTGTTCTCTTCTCCCTATTTGTTTATTTATTCATTCCATTAATCATTTACTTATATAAAAATGTACTCATGGATATTTATTTTAGACTTTGGGTTATAATACAATGGTACACGATTTTGTTGATCACATGTCCATTTTAGCCATTGGGAGCTATTTCAGGTTGGCTCCTGTCTCTGTTTGATATGCACCCTCTAACAGGTATTTAGCTGAATTGTTGGGATTTTGTTACATGTACAATCACATAAACTTCAAAGAAGTAAGATTTGCCTCTTCTGTTCCTGATGTTAATGGCTATCTCTGTGTTTACCTGCCAGAAGTCTACAAAGTTTCAATACATCCTAGTTTCCGGTGTTGCAGATGAGAAATTTGATGCAATTCTAATTCTCTTACCTTTGTAAGTAACCAGTTTTCTCTGATTGGAAACTTGTAAATTTTTTCCTTTGTCTTTGGAGTTTAAGAATTTCACTAGGATATCTAGGTATGTGTCCTCTTTCATTAATTTTGCCTACGATTTGATATGTCTGAAATCTCAACATTTTTTAGTTCCAGAAATTTTTCTTCTATGTATTCTTTGAGTATAATGTATATACTGTGTGTCGTTCTACTGCCAAGCTTCTAGTTTCCTACATTAGATTTTCTGAATCTATTCTTTATGGCCCTTATCTTTTCCCTCATGCTTTCTATGACTTCTTATTTATACTCTCTGTTGTGGTGTATTTCTTCTGTCTGATCTTCCAGAATAGGATAGTTTTCAGCAATGCCCATTCTTTTTTTTAACATCACTCTTGATTTCTTAAAATTTAAAAATATTTTTTAAACTTCCCAGAAACCCTTTTATGTTCTCTATTTGTGTCACCGTAAGGAGTGGCTTTTATATTATTAGTGTAGTTCTCTTCTGTTTATTCTCTTCTGATTTTGTAGGAGCCACTCGTCCTAGATATTTGGTGCCCTTTCAGCTTCCTTCCCCTTAATTTCATTACTAAGCTATTGTCTCTGGGCTCCAAGCCCACCCTTTCTATTCTTTCTCTGTGAGTTGGGCTTGGGCCTCCACATGCCACAGTTTTTCCTTTGCAGGTGGCTCCCTGTTCAGTTTTGCCATCAGGACCTGAGAGGGAGACTGCGGGCTTCCTGTTCTCATCAGTGTCCTCACCAGCCATGTGGCTTTTTCTTGAGAAGGGCAGTTGGTTTTAGTAACTGTTGTTGGTTTCAGATTTCAGTTTTATTCACACTCCCAGAATCCTTCTCATGGACCTCTCACAGACTCTAGTACTAACTAGGTAATGCTTTCCTCCCAGCATTTTTGAGTCCCATTTCCACAGGGCCCCTCTATCAGCTTTTATGTTGAATCATATGAAATTGCTGGGTTTTGAACATTTTGATCTAAAAAGAAAGCTATTTTGTACAATTTAAATCGGTACCAGCTCCATTATTTGTGGAGCCTGGTGCAAAATGAAAATAAGGAGCCCCTTTGTTAAAAATATTATTAAGAATTATGCTAGGTGAAAAAAAAAAGAGAATTATGCTAGGTGAAATAAGTCAGACAAAAGTCGAGAACCATATGATTTCACTGATGTGTGGGATATAAAACTGAAAACAACAAAGGAAAAAGACAAACAAACAAAAACTCAGACACAGACAACAGTTTAGTGGTTACCAGAGGGTAAGGGGGAGGGGAGTGGCAGATGAGGGTAAAGGGGGTCAAATATACAGTGATGGAAGGAGAACTGACTCTGGGTGGTGAACACACAATGCGATATATAGATGATATATTACAGAATTGTATACACGAAAACCTTTGTTGACCATTGTTACTCCAATAAATTTTAATTGAAAAAAAAATTATGAGATGATGACAGCAGAGCATTAAACCAAGCATGAGGCTGCTCTTTGCAGGGGCTGCTGTGCGACTGCCTAAGTCACACACCCATGAAGCCCGGGTTCAAACTAATAGGTTCTCATAAGCCCAACCTCTTCCCTTAATTCCCCTGGCCCCGTGGAGTGGCAGCTGCCTTAAGTAGTCTTTTTCTCTGTTATTTCTGTCTTCCCTTTTTCGCTATTTCGGTTCTCCAATACCTGTTTTAAAAATTCCTCTTATTAAATTATGTTTACTACAATAATTGGTATGGTTTCTTTTTCCCTGAGAGGACCCCAACTGGTCCCTCTTGAATTTTTTATGATATTTGACCTCGACTATCTGCAGTTGTATAAACAGGAATGCCTCTGTTAAGGTGGGGGTGGTGTGAGCATTTAGGGGATATCAGGAAAGGATATCAGGAAAGTCCAATTGTTTTTCTTTTGTTTTTAATATATATATATTTTATTTGGAGAATATTGGGGAACAGCGTGTTTTTCCAGGGCCCATTAGGTCCAAAGTCGTTGTCCTTCAATCTAGTTGTGGAGGGTGCCCCTCACTGGCCCATGTGGGAATTGAACCGGCAATCCTGTTAAGCGATCGCGCTCTAACCAATTGAGCCATCCGGGCGCCCCCAATTGCTTTTCAATAAGAGGAGATCAAATCATCAGACACCTATATATCAAGGCATATTTAAAACAGTTTTAAAAAATAGGATTCAAATACATCTTTGCTCTCCCCTAGTTCAGATTTTAGTATTCTGTTAGCATGTCTTTTCTCCAGAAATTGTTCTACCCAAACGTAGATTTTATGCTTGGTCAAGTTGTGTTGACATTAAATTTCAGTGTATGTATAAGACTAACAACATTACAAACTTTTAAAAGACCTTGGTAAAACCCACAGACCTCCACCAAAAATCTCTTTATATGAAATACCACGGTTATTCTAGAGGGAAACAATAGTACTGTTAGGTGCTTGTGTTGTGTAGGGCTAGAATGCAATATTTGATTTCGCTCTTAAAAAGAATGTTAACTTCCAGAGCTTTAGATGGGGTCTGTGTTTGTTGCTAAACAATTAGACACATGTTGGCTTGCATCCCCATGCTACCCCCACATTAATCACAGCCTGTTATAATTTAACTGCTGATTGTTTTGAAGGATATGGAGAGTGCATCTGTGTTCCAATGAATCCCATGCATTCAAATTGCCCTTAAAACAGCAGAAGCTAAGTCAAGGCAGCTAAAATGCGGCAGCTCCATACCTGGGAACCCTGATATGCATGAGCATAACCCCCATATGGATGTTCTTGGTGGGGACATGTTTTTATCTTGTTAGCGAGCACACATTAATGCAAATTTGAGAATGAGAAGTTATCATCATTAAAGGCAATTCCCTTTCTGAGCTACTTATAGAGACAGACCATATCACATAGCCTTTATAAAACTGTAAATTACATCTGATTTGAACTTCATTTGAAACTCCAGAGTGTAAGAGAACTCTGAATTTTCCATTAAATACAAAAGCTTAAATGAGAATTCAGCACCCAGGAGACAGCTGACTGACAATTCACAATCTCAGTGAAGCTTGAGTGGGTACACACCAGCACAGTTAATCAAAACTCCACTCAGCTGCCAACTCTTTATGCATTCATCAAAGCCCAGCAGAGAGCTTTCGGGACAGAAGACTCGTACTCAACACTTCAGCTCTGCTTTCCTTGACACTCCAAGACGATTAGTGCATGACAGATTTCTGCAGCCCAGTCGCTGGACCAGCATGAATAGACGCTAGAGATGACAAGCAAATCTGTGACATCAAGTGTCACGGCCTCTTGTTCCATCAGAACTGGTAATGCTGCAACTGAGCTTATTGGAGTCATGTGGATTGGGGAGAAATATTTTGTTTCAAACATCTGTCAGAAGAGAGAATGAGTCTACTTCTCACTGACATTTATAGCAGAGTATCTATCAAGGCTTCACAACCAACAACATCTACAACTCCCTGACGTTTATATTCATAGTGTGTGTGTGTGTTTACTTTAGGAATATAACCAATATCTTTGTTCCTGGTCTTATTAAATCTAACGTCTACCCTGAGCAAAATTTTACCTACAAAATTGCTACACTCAGATATGCCTAATAATGTCCAACACCTTTGAATGCATCACCTTCTTCATAAAGTAAGTGCATATTGCCTTAGAACCATATGAAAGTTGCACGTCCTCACAATAATTTTTTACTTGTTTAAATGTAAGACCACCAGATTTTTGTTTTAATGGAATAGAAGGATTCAAATGAAGTAAGCACGTACGGATTCAATTGTACAGTTAGTTTTGCCCCGACTCTCTGTTTGCCTTGCTTTGTAACCCACTTATGAGCAAGTCCCGTGTGTCTTGGCTGACAATAAACTTGCCAAGGCTTTATTTGTTTGTCTCAGCTTATGTGTCCTGTTAATGTCTTACCGAGCTGTAAAGAAGTGCCTTCTTCTCAGCCTCACTTTAAATTGATTTTTGAGTACCTATTGTGTGTGGACAAGGAGCTTGCAAACTATTGAAGAACACATAAATGGAATTACTCAAGCTCTTTCTACTCGAATAACGGATATTAAATCACTACTTTAAAACACTATTTCCATGGTGGGGAAGCTCTTTGAAAAAAGAGTCAATGTGGCAAATACCAAAGTACCTGAGATTGGGTTGCCAAGGAGAGTTGATACAAAGGTAGTGCTCTCAAATGTCTCCACTTCTTTTACCTAATAGGAACTGCCACAGCTGGAAACACTTGTCAAAATATTTGCAGCATCCTTTCAGGATGTGAGCGCTTCAATGTGTGTCCCAAGTGAATTTGTGCTAGTTGGTTCATGTTCTGCCCTTTAATGTCCATCCCCTCTCTGCCTCCCAGTTTGTAGAAACAATGATGCCTTGTTTGAAGAGCATTTTATGGTTTTCAGTGGTTGGATCTACTTTTGAGGCAGAGTCTGTATTCAAAGCCCAGCCCTGCCCCTTATCAGCTGTGTCACTTTGTACAAGTCACTTATCCTCCACATACCATAGTTTGCTTGTTTATAAAATGGTGATAACATCAGTACCTATGTGATAGGGTTGTTTATAAATCAAATGTCATATAAAAAGCACTTAGAACAGTGCCTGGCACAGAGTCTTATATACATGGTAGCTATTAGTGTTATTTGATCCTCTTAATAAATCAATGAGGTAAATTTGAATAATTACCCTTTTCGAACGAGGAGACTAAGGTTCAGAGATGTTGAATAAATGCTTCCAAGCTCATTTCTAGAAAGTGTCAGTATCAGAACCAGAATCTGGGTCTCCAGAGGAGAGAATGTGGGGCCAGAAGCTGACCTGGCGAGGATAGACTGCTCTGGGGATGACTCGCCATGTTTTCAGCATATCATTCTGCTTTCTCTCCTCTCTTTCACTGTCTGTAACCCTTTGGTCAAACATGACCTGGTACAAAGGGCTGACGTCCTTTAAGGAAGCACCAATGTGCTGCATCGAACACCTGGGCTCTCCTGAACTAAAGGCACAAACCCAAGATTTTAGGAAGACATTTAAATATTAAATCTGTGGGGTGTAAGTTCCACATGCACACATCCCCAGGTTATTCAGTCACCAAAGCCTGAACAAGGATGTGTCTTGTCCCTGGGCTCAGGAACACTCTGGCCTCCCTGCTCTGTGCCTGTCCTATATCTCTCTTATCATGCCTGGAACTCTCTTGAAGCACAGTTTTCATCTTTCCGGGGAGTGTCACTGTAGGTTTGTGTGAACACACAGCCGTCCACACTGGCCTTCAGCCACCTTCTTACTCTCTTGCTTGTAGCTCAGCCCACCCCTTACAAAAGCCAACACTGCTCTCAGTGAGGTGTCCTGGGAAGAATAATGTAGTGTCTCTGCTTTGGGTGTTTCTCAGCCAAATCACTCTCAGCCATTCTGCTGCCCTAGGCCCTACAGTTCTAATGAGTAATATAGTCTTAATTTTATTACATCAAGAATGCAACACTCCAACCAATTGCTCTAAGCTTTGCATTCTTTCTTTCTGCTTAAAGGAGATTAAAGACAAAGGACTCTATATTAACTATTGAAGGAAGAAAAATAGGGTGCGTTTAGGTTTTTAAATGTTTTATTTTCTTTTACAGTATTTAGTTATTAAGGTCCTATGCTAACACAATTGTAAAACATGTTCTTTGCCCTCTGTTACACCGTACTTGGAGGGGTGCCAGGCTGTGGTGCTGTGATAAACAGCAGTGAGACTAAAAGGTATTCCCCATCGTGCGGGATAAAGTTCATAAAACATAATGATTGGAGCCATTAATTATGTGTTTATTATTAAGTGTGTCTTATATAGAGCGGGAAAATAACATCACCGACACTGGGAGGACATGAGCTGGGATATGGAGAACACAGAACTGGTCCTGGGGTGGACACGTCTCGATCACTGTCACTTGTTTCATGTGTATAGTCATCCTACTCTGTTCCCACAACAACTCTGCAAGGCAGGCAGTGTTATCTCCATTTCACAGAGGAGAAAATGAGTGATGTATTCATGCTTGCAAAATTATAAAGCATCAGTGTGAACGTTCCAGGTCTTTCTAACGCTAAGGCCTGATGCCTTACAAGTAGGCGCTGCTGCAATCTGAGTGGCCCTGGCTGGTAAGAACAGAGGGAAACACTACTCCCTTATCTCTGTGGGTTTGGTCTTGGTGGAATTTGGGTAGGACATAAAAGTGTTGGATATTGCTTTCCCATCAAGATTATTAGGAGCAGAAGGGAGGGGTTAGCAAATGGTCTCGACAGAGTGAAAAATGCAACAGTGGGCAATGTATAGTTTATAGGAGGGATTTTCAAATGGCCATTTACAAGACTTCATTCTCTGGTTATTGTAAATCACGATCTGCATTAGCACAAGTGCACACATGCACACACACACACACAAATATACATATTTTTAAAACCCTGACTTATGCAGGAAATCGAATGAAAAAAAGTTTTCTTCCCTACTGATGTAGGAAAACGTTCATCCTAATTTTGAGTTATTCCATGTTATGGTTCCTCATACATCTTACCACCTCTAGATCTGTATTAAGTTTTCCTCTTTCCTTTTTCTCTTCATTCAGTAAATGTTTGTTGAATACTTAGTATTTGCCAGCCATCAGCAGATTTAGATGAGTCAGCAGGATCCTCACCCTCAGGCAGCCCTGATTCCACTCACTCTCCCAGAACTTTATCATCTTTGTCTATGACATTTCTTCCTCTGGTTCAGGCCTCTCTCCTGCCTCACCAGATACCCATAATAACCCCCAACATGGTCACCTGCCTCCATAGTCTAAATTTGGATGTTATCATGTCCTTTTTCCACTTAGAAACACTTAATGGCTTCCTACTGCCTAATGAATTGAGAGGAGACCCCTTTTTGTGCCATTTAAAGCTCTCCTCAATCAGTTTCTGACTTCTCTTTTTGTATCAACTTGTATAATTGCCCTTCTCCCTTTTCTGGAATCCAAAAGAAATACTCTTCCACAAGTCTATTTTCTCCTTCTCCTCTACTTTACCTGTAAAAATGGCGTGGTGGCAGTGCAGATGTTACCTTTGATCTTAGTCATGTATCCTCAACCAACTATCTAGCCCTATTACCCTCTGTTGTGTAGGTAGCACTACGTATGTGTTCTATAATAGTTAATGGCAGTACTATGTGTTCACTTTATCTACATTATTTCCTTTACTCCTATGATAAGACCGTGAGGTAGGTGATTTATTCTGTCCATATTATATGAGGTAACTGAGGCTGGAAGACATATTAACAATATAGGATAATATAGACATATATCCCCAAATAGTCTCCTCTCAGACTGAATTCTTACCTTGGTTTTTGGACAAGTAACTTGTTCAAGGTCACATCACTAATGAGTAATGCAGCAGAAATTTGAAGCCAGACTGTCTGATTTCAGAGTCTGAATTGTTTGATCACAGTCTGACACTCTAACTAGGCTGTGAGTGCCTGAGTTAAGGTGTTGACTTACTTGTTTCCAAATTCTTAGCACGAAAAAGAAAACCGACAGAATGAACGGGTGAAAAGGAGTGAGGTAAAGTTTGAGTGGATTCAGAGTTCTGGAAAACTTCAGGAGATGTGAAAGAACAGGTTAAGGGGATATATGTCTCATTCTTGACCTTGGTAGTTTCTAAGTGAGATGACATTCTGGCTTGTAAGCAAGAATTCTGGGGCAAATGAACATGAGATTTAACTTCCCAAGTTTTCATTAGTCTGTCAGTATTACATGACCCAAAAGCCAAGGTTTGAGTCCTCTGGAGAAAGATTATTTTTGACACATCACTGTGCTGAGCTGTATTGGCACCACACACCCTACAAGCCTTCTTTCTTCTCAGGCCCTGCTCTCAGCAAGTCCAGAGGACTCTAGGAGTGCCATATGTCCTTGTGGACTTGCTGAACTTCTGATCCTGAGAGAGGATGAAAGTTGGACAGCTGAGGGCCTATCCTTCCTTCCCCCAATCTGAAACGGGGCCTGAAAACTGGCAAAGTAACCCTGACAAAGTTGAGGGAGACATCGAGAAAAAGATGAGTACTTTTCTTTGTAAAAGCTAAAACAAAAATTGCCTTAATATTAACAATACACAAAACTTTATTGGCTGCCAGGAATGGATAGGTTCCTTTCTGTTTCATTAGAAATATTCAAGATAAATACCTTAAGTAACATAAAATTGACAAAAAATTTTAAAGGTTCTAAATGGGGAAATATGCATTTGAACCATGCCTTTGAAATGTGCCTGCAAACGACTGTTAGACTCAACTCTGGGGACTCCATAGAGGAAAGAAAATGTATACCACAGGAAAGAACAGAATGTGTCTTTTTCATGTAATGACATTAAGTGCATTAGCTAGATTATTTAAACTGGGCCCTATTTTACTATAGCAGATACTAAGTAATTTATCTAAGTTGTGGGTGTATTGTTAGAAATTCATCACGCAAAATGTAGTATAGATCTTCTTTTAACCTTTTCATGTTTCAAGAATGGAGGTATTCCATTCTAATCCCTCTAAAAAAGGTCCTACATGGTGTTATACATTAGCAATTCCATTTGGAAAGAATTACTTTGAAAGGAAGAGTAATTGTATAAAGAACCACAGAGTTTTAATATAAATGACTGCAATGTGGTGTGTGATGGAGGGAGTGGAGCAGAGAAACGTATCAGTATTGATGGATTTCTGAAGTGATAGAGTGGTAAAGCCAATAAAATTATTTTTACTTATATTCAAAAATATTTTAGGGCGGCCTGCTGGCTCAGGAGGTTGGAGCGCCGTGCTCCTAATGCTGAAGGCCGCCAGTTCGATTCCCACATGGGCCAGTGAGCTGCACTCTCTACAATGAAGACTGTGAACAATGGCTCTCCCTGGAGCTGGGCTGCCATGAACAGCCAGAGGTCGGTGTGAGTTTCTGTGTACTGCCGTGGACTGCGGTGTGGTGCCGTGGGCTGCTGTGTGTTGATGTGTGCTACCGTGAGCGGCCGGTGGCCGCGTTGGGCAGCCGTGAGTGGTCAGCAGCTGTGAGTGGCCGGCAGCCGGCGAGAGCTGCTATGAGCTGCTGTGAGCGGCTGACAAATGACCAATGACCAGCGACTGACTGCCCCAGCCGGGTGGAGCGCAAGGCTCATAATACTAACATGGGCCAGGGAGCTGCACCCTACAACTAGACTGAGAAACAATGGCTTAAAAACCTGGAGGCAGGGGCAAAAAAATTTTTTTAGAATTAATTTAGTTGAAACCATTTAACAAACAAAGCCTACCAGCATGCTATGAGGTTGAACATCACAGTTTTTGATGGGGAAACAGAATAGCATAGTGGTTAAGAAAGCAGGTTTGGAATCAGACTAGACTTACCAAATCATTATTTGGTTAATTATTCCTTAAAATAAATACTCAATCTTTAAGATTTCTTTTTTTCTTTTCATTGCAAGATGGCCTCTTGTTGTTTGACAGTGGTGCTGGAGGTGGGGTTACTGTGTGCTCATGACGCACTCTGCATGCATTCTCTTACTTAATCCATAACCTTATGGAGTCTCGAGTTTTATGATCCCCACTTAACAGTTTAGGTGTCAAAATATGTGCAAGACAGCTCATGAGTACTACAAAATATTTTTGAGAGAAACTGAAGAGAACCCAAATAAATGGAGTAATTATTATGTTTATAGATTGAAAGGCTTTGTTTTAAGATGTCAATTCTCTCCACAGATCTTTAGATACAATGCAGTCCTAATTAAATATGAGCAGACTTTTTTGGTAGAAATTTTAAAAATTCATCCTAAAACTTATGTAAAAAAATGAAAAGATTTAGAACAGTCTCAACAAGTTAAAAAAAAAAAAAAGAACAAAAACCAATGTTGGTACTCATATTATTTGTTATAAAGATGTAATAATCAAAATAATATATGTAATGACATAAAATAGATATATAGATCATTGGAACAAACTACAGATCTAGAAATAAACATGTAAGTACACAGTTCATAGATTTTTGAAAAAGTCATCAAGGCCATTCAATGAAGAAAGAAAAATATTTTCAATGAAAGCTATGGGACAATTGGACAGTGATGTAGAAAAAACAAAGATCATTGACCCTTATCTTTCTTTAGGCACAGAAATTAACTAGAAATTGATCATAGACCTAAATGTAAGTGCTAAAACTACGAAACTACATAAGAAAACATAAGAGCTATTTTTAGTGGTCTTGAGTGTAGCAAAGATTTTATAAAAGGGCACAAAAACTTGAACAGTAAAATAAAAAAAGTTCTTTAATTGGATTTCATAAAGGTTAAAACTTTTGCTCTTCAAAGACACTATTATGAAAATAAAAAGACAAATCTTGACTTAAGATAAAACACTTGGAAAGCATAAATTTGACAAAAGACTTAAAAAATACATAAAGAACTCTTACATTTCAATAACAAAAACAAATTACCCAATACAAAAACAGATAAACTGAACAGACACTTCAATAAGTAAGATGTACAGATGGCAAATAAGCATATAGAAAGATGCTCAACATCTTAGTTATTAAGGGAATTATGATTAAAACCATTAGAATTTCTCAATTTAAAAGGACTACTCAATTGGTTTTGAAGATAGGAAGTACTTAGGATTCTTAGTATATAAACTGCTAGTAAGGATGTAAAATGATACCACTTTGGAAAACATTTTGACTTTTTCTTAAAACGTTCAACAAACCTACCAAATTACTCAGCCATTCCACTTTTAGGTATTTATCCAAGCAAAATGAAAACACATGTTCACATATAAACTTGTACTCAATTCTTTATGGTAGCTTTATTTGTAATAACACAAATTGGAAATAATCATGTGTCCATCAAATAGTGAAAGGATGAATTAATTCTGGTATATCCACACAATGGAGTAATACTCAACAACAGGAATGAACTAATAATACATGCAATAACATGAATGAATCTCAAAGTCATTATGCTGATTGAAAGAAATCATACCAAAAAAGATATATGTTTTATCTGTATGTTTCATTTACATAAAATCCTAGAAAATACAAACTAATGTATAGTGACATAAAGCATACAGTTGTGGTTGCCTTTGGGTGGTGGTGGGGTGAGGTAGGAAGGAATGGATTTAAGGGGCATGAGGAAACTTTTGGATATAATGCATATATGTTCATTATCTTGAATGCGATGGTTTCACAGTTGTATACGTATGTCATACTTATCAAGTTATACACTTTAAACATGTGAAGTTTATTGAAGCTCACTAATTAATAAAACTGTAAATTTTTAGAAAAAATGATTCATGATAATTTTGTCAAAGGCATATTTTCTAAGTCTTTAAAAATGAATTTGTGTTTACATGATTAATATTAACAAGTTTTCTGCCTTTTTTCTTTAGCAATATAAAACATTCCTAGTATCATTATAAATTCTCTCTAAACATTCACATTGAAAGAATCATACTGTGGTAAATTGTATTAGTCACTGTGCCAGCACTGACTTCCAGAACTGCTTCAAAAAGCAGCAAGAACGATGAGATAAGTGTGTTCAAAGTGAGGGGGAGTATCTTGAAGAGGATTAATGGCAATGTGTCTTTACTGTAATACATTTTTTTTTTAATTTAAACATTCACCATATTGTTTGATCACACCTCGTAAATATACAGTGGTGAAAAAAAGACATGATCCTAGCTCTCACGGAGCTTACTATTTACTGAAGGAAACAAAAATATATGCCAGCAATTTGATAAGTTTTGACAATTGTATGTCCATATGAGCACAACCCGATCAAGACAGAGAGTGTTTCGAGGTGGCTGGATGGCTCAGTTGGTTAGAGCGTGAGCTCTCAACAACAAAGTTGCCGGTTCAAATCCCACATGGGATAGTGGGCTGCGTCCCCTGCAACCGAAGGTTGAAAATGGCAACTGTACTTGAAGCTGAGCTGCGCCCTCCACAACTAAGATGGAAGGACAATGACTTGACTTGGAGCTGATGGGTACTGGGAAAAACATACTGCTTCCCAATAAAATCTTAAACAAAGAGAGAGAGAGAGAGAGAGAGAGAGAGAGAGAGAGAGAGAGAGAGAGAGAGAGATCTTTATGCCCCCTTCTAGTCAATCCCCTTTCTTCATAAGTAACAACTGCTCTGATTTCTATAGTTGTAGATTAGTTTTGCCTGTTCTTAAACATCATATGAATGGGTGTATTCTCTTACATTATCTATCAGTCTAGCAGTGTTGTATGCTTTTCCTTTAGCTGGTGCACTAACCTCTATGACACCAGCAGTAACACACCCAGTCACTGCACCCTTCTGTTTCACTCTTTCCTCCCAAACTTCAGCTCCACACACACAGGAAGAGGCCAAACATGTAGACGTGCCCTTCGCAAGTCTCTAAGCTCAAGTCCTGCTGTTTGCCTTTCTGTCTCGTCCTGGGTGAGCGGGCCCATCTTAGACTGGAAACTGTTCTGTGAGCTTGTTGTAGACTCCACATGCAACAGGAAATGTACAGAAGGTTTTGAATCATTACCTATGCCTACAGGGAGAGAGAAGCAGATGCCATTTGAAAGGGGCCTGATTACAGAACATGTTTGCCGACAGTGTACCTGATTGGCATGTGTGGCTTTGCAGCCAGACCATCTGTTTTTGCTAATGCAGCCCCAAGTGCGGTGCGTAACAAAGTGAGGGTCAGCACTGCTTTGTTCAAGTCTGTGGCTCCTGTATGCTGCCTCCGGCTGGGTGAACAGTTGGACAGCCACTGCCAGGACCATGAGGGCAGGGGAAACTTCTCTGCCGATGAAGTGGGTCAGAGATGGGCTCCAGTTGTGTATTTCTAGGGGGAAGCAACTATGGAGGAATGCGGGGTGAGAGCACTATATAAACAAGTGGTGAGAGTTAGTAGTTAAGAATAAATGGTTTTGCACATGGGAAGAAGGAACTTTAAAAATAAGAGAAAAATCAAGACGGACTCACAGGAAAAGAGAAAGACAGAGACAAATATTTACAATTCTGGGGCAATGTTTCACCATATATACAATGGTGATTTTTGCACGTCCAACTCACTCACAGCTCACATACAGTAGGTTTGCTTAGAATACACTAAAATATTACACTTGAAACACACTGAACACACCCGTGGATTTTATAATGATTTTCTCTTATCCTGTACCCCCTGAAATCCTGTCCTCATGCAAAGGCCTGGGTAAGATTCCTGGTACATTTAAACAATCTCTCTACTCAAGCTTCAAAGTAGCTTATTTGACAAATGCATGTTACTCTTGCTTTTATATAATATATGACATAAAATTTGCTGTATCAAATTTGATGCAACTTAGAAATGCCCCCAAAGGGCCATTGTTTGAGAATAGAGCAATATTTCTCAACAGTTCTTAATATTTAACCTTTTTGACAAACACAAAATATCCTATTCATATTATTTGAAGTTTAAAAATGAATTAGTGTGATTAACAACAAAGTAAAGCCAACTTTAGAGTGTGCTTCTTAAACTGCACTCCCAGCCAGCCCAGCGGTTCCTGACTTGATACACAATGGGTTTAAGTCAGGTATCCAGTGACAAGTATGCTTTTCCCAATTTAATTTTTAGCATTCCATGCTAGATTAAGCCTTTATATTGATTTTTTTGCTGTCTTAATAAATATGCTATTTTAAAAAAATACTATATTCTGCATATGTATAGCTTTGATCTTTTTCTTAAAGTATGTACTGTCATTCAGAATAATCATAGCTGAAAGAGGTTTACCCTATTGAAGTCAAAATACCCAATGTCCCCTAAATACTCCCCCAATTGCAAATATACTTTATGGACTAATCTGCTGAACTTGCGGTGTGATTATGGAATGGCTTTCTGGGTCCTCCATATTACAGGCTTCTGACACCTGCCCTTTCACACATTGTGCTTTGATACCCAACTACCATTTGTGGAAATTCAAATGTTGGCCCTTAGCTGATAAGCATTCTGAGCTATCACGTGGTTGATCTCTTTGTTTAGCAGTATTTGTGCAGTTACCTGGATATTTCAATGCCTCTTGCCCTATTATTTTACTAAAATAAGTGTACAAAGGGAGAAATGAAAGTGCTTACCCTAGCTTTAAAAAGCACAGTACTTATAAACTCAAGCTAATTGAGATCATTAGATGAGCTGAAGTAGTGACTTTTTAGCCTCAATTAGATGCTTAATGAATTCGGCTGGCTGACTATATTAATTACGAAGAAAAGGAACAAAATTAAAGTTTAGAAATAAGTGAAATGTTGGAAATATGTGTTGAAGATTGTTTCTAAAAGACAAGGCATTATTAAGATTTTTATAATGTTTTAGTTTCATAGAAAAAACTCTAAACACTTTGACTTTCAGAAAGTCGCTTGTTAAATATATTTTAAGGACACATTATATAACAAAGATGGGAGTTGCTTGTATATCTTACTCTTTAAAAAGAAGTCTAGGAAGCCAGAACCTACTTTGTATGCTTGGTATATAGCATTGTTTGCATGACACATATAAATAAATAGATGGTGTCAGCACTATATTTTCCCCATGCTAAGCGTACTATTCAATATATTTAGCGATAGATATAGACATACCAGTGCTATTGGTTATATTGACTTCAAGAGAAGAAACTTCTTGAGATGAAACTACAGTGTATCTTAAAGATCTCTTAAAGCCACAATGTAACTATTGTATTCTGTAAATGCTTAACAGAGACTGTAAAAGAAGACTAACATAGCCTTGTGTTCGGATCTTTACAGATGAGCATATTTCAATCAATTCTACACTATAAGAATTTGTGATTTTTAATCTAGTCTCTGTAAATGTATTTGTGGCTATAAAACTTGAAATGTTTCTCTTCTCTTTGCATGATTTGGCTTTATTAAGGGCGTTGGTGAGGCTACAATGACTTCCTCTTTTCCTGGAGTCCTAGACTCTACTTCTCCTGACTCTCTGTCTCCATTACCATAGACTCTTCATGTTCTCCAAGTCCTGGGCTCTCAGCTCTTCCTAATCACAATGTTGCTACTGCCAGTTGACTTCACCAACTCTCATCCTGTTTCCAATTTCCACAAGGCTTTAGAATAGGAAGATCGTGGCCATAGCATTGACTAGATAGAAGTTTGGTCACCAAAAGTAACTTATCAAATGGGAATACTAACTGTGATAATTAATTTTATGTGTCACTTGACTGGGCCATGAGATGCACAGATATCTGGTCAAACATTATTCTGGGTGTCACTGTGAGGGAGGTTTTCAATGAGTTTGACATTTAAATCAATAGTCTGAGTAAAACAGATTGTCGTCTCTAATGTGGTGGGTCTTATCCAATCTGTTGAAGGCCTGAATAGAACAGAAGGCAGACTCTCCCCCAAATAAAGGGGATTTCCTTCTGTCTGAATGCCTTGAGCTGGGATATCAGTTTTTTTCCTGCTTTTGGACTGAAACATTGGCTCTGTTTTGGTCTCAAGTCTGCTGACCTACCTACAACATTGGCCCTCCTAGTTCTCCAGCTTGCTTACTGCAGCTCTTGGGACTTCTTAGGCTCCATAATTGTGTGAGTCAATCCCTTATAGTACATTTCTTTCTATATGTTGTACATCCTACTAGGTCCTCTGGATAAACCTAATACACTAACATTGACAAATAGAAACATTTTATGCACTGAAATTGACCACAGATCTGGAACTTGAAAATAATAACACTCATTTTATTTATATTAGAAGTTTGTTCTAAATCCCGTGACTCTTTCCCCCTGCTTCTGCGTCCACTGCTCTGGGTATGGCTACAAACTTGTTCTGGGCCACAGTAACCTATGCGTCTTCTACATGTGGAGAAATTCCATGCTTTTACCATGATGTCACAGAGGGCAATGCAATGTAAGAACCCCAGAAGGGTAGCTGAATTCAATTGCTCTCATGTTTGAATCAGAAACCACATTCCTTGTCTTGATAAGTACTTCTGCTGGGCTCTAGGCTGGAGCTACCTTGGGGGTGATCAGAAAATTTACCTTCTATTGATCTCTACCTACACCTGAGATTCCTCAGATGACTGTATGACATTAATGCATTACTACATTTTTACCAGAAACAGAAGTTGGTGCCATGTTGGAGACAAACACATGTAGACAAGTGGAATTTTCAAGGGAGACGCTTGAACACATCACTTTTTAAAGTTTTAAGGGAGTTCACATTCCTCAAATGTATTGGCCTCTTATCTAGTCTTCCAAGACACGGCAGTTATAACTTAGTGTGACGGTTGTGAAAGAATATGTTACAGATTCATTAGGAGATACAAAACTTGTATCTTTCTTCAGCTTTTGAGGTCAGACTGATAAATACCTCCCACAATAAATGTTTCTTAAGCTCAATTTTGAGACTTTAGTTTCATCTTTGATTCATCCCTTTCATTAAGTGATTTCAATAGTTATCAGTTCTATCGATTTTTTTTTTCTTCTCAATGACTCCGTGTACCCTTTTATTCCATTTGACTCTGTAATGAGTAATAGTGGCTACAGGGTTTAAAAATATGCCTGAACAAATAGATCCTGTGGTTAAAATGGTGAGGCCAGAGACCATAATCTGTGTGTGGGAGGTGAAGAACAGTGGCTTAGCTGGTTCAATGGCTATATCCAGTCACACAGGCAGTTCCTCATTCCAGAATAATCTAAATAGGATAACTAACAGCTTCCAATTATAGCTTCTAGAAAAATAACCAACCCTGATTCTGTGGTTTTCCAAGTTATCTCTGTCTCAAAGGCTTTTCTGAAATCCTACAAATAGAAAGCTATAAGTAAAATGAAATTAAACAGAAAAAGGAAGACATCTTATTCAAAAACATGATTGCTAGCTATAGAAATCATGTTTTATGTCTGGCACAGCATCTAGCACAGAGTGGGGCAGACATAATTAAGACCCACTATAAACTCTCTTTGTGTGTGCAGTTTTATATGTACCCTGCTCTCATTTTAATGTCACGTAGCCTGAGATTTGGTGCTCATGATTTTATAGAAACCATTTCCAGGATTGATTTGTTTTTTTATTGAACTAAACTAAAAACATGAATATTCAATTAGTATAGAAAAAATGAGCCTCCTCACAAACAGCTGTTTGGTATAAATTAAAAAGTTATTCCTAAATCATAAAAAAACCCACTTGAGCTTTATGTGATTGTAATGAAGTCCAAAGCTCTATCGAGCACCCAAATTTAATTTATTAGTATATGAAACTGGCAATGTATCAAGGATGTTGATTAATTAACCTGATTTTTTGCAAGCTGGGCATGGGCTATGAGTGATTTTCTTTGACAATTTACATAAAGATTGCAAAAAGAAGCCTAGCTCTGTGATCTGCCCTAGTCAGAAGAAGCGCAAACAGAACCTGTTTTAATTATGGTAGTGTGCACTGTCCCGCCTCCCATTTAATTCTTCTAATTTACTCAGACATAAATGGAATTTGGAAACGTTCAGGATCTATAAATTCTTCATTTCTTTTCTTTCATCTCTTGTTTGTACTTCAGATCATCCAAAAAAATGAATTTAATTAAAAGTTTGACACAGCTTTGGTCATCACTGAACAATTCAAATGTCAATCATATGGAAATGGAATCCTTTTTGATGAATAAATAAGGCTAATATTTAAACATTTGATGACCTTGCAAATTCCAGGACATGAGTGTGGCAATGATTCATTCTCAAGTGATAAAAATTCATTATCTTCAATTAAACACTAAGATAATGCATATTAAACTTAGCAGAAGAGCTAGAGATGCATAATGAAATAATTTCTTTTGTCATCTAAATACTTTTAAGAGAATTACGCAATGCCTTGCCGTTGATACTTCGTCTACTTAGAGGCACAAGTTAAATGGAACATAGTTTTTGTTTGAAATCATTGTCTAATCCATGATTACCAAATGAAGTTTAAATAATATATGGAATGTGAAACAGAACTACTATATCCTGTAGCTATATCATGGATTTTATTTTCTAGTGGTTTAGATTTCCATCTTATTATTCAGTATTTTATGTTCATCTCATTTCCCTTCTCAATCCAACTCCATCACCAAATATTAAAATTAACCAGAGAAATTTTAGCTCTGATAATTGATCCAAATAAATCAAAGGAAAGAGGTACAAGGTGTTTTCTGGATTATCAGCCTTTCCAGAAAGAAACATGGTTCCAGAACTATAGGCTGTGTCAGTAACCCGTGCGGTGGTGGTGGTGTGTGTGTGTGTGTGTGTGTGTGTGTGTGTGTGAATTCAGCATGCTTCTTTTGGAAACCTTATAACATGCTGGGCAGAAGTGTTACATATGGGCAACAAGTTCTGTCCTCAAAAAATTCAGTGCCTAGTGAAGACAGGTGATTGATCTAGAATGTAGAATAGTGGTCCACAATGTCTTATCTGCAGTTCTTAAAGCCTATTTATTTTCCCTATTTATAGTTTGCTTAATGTGAATATTTGTATATTTCACAGCTGAACTATTTCTGGTTTTAATTATAAGGTGCTGTTGTGGACCCAACTGCAAATTTTATGTAATATCTATTATACATACCACATCACCTTTCTAAAATATGAAAAAGTATAAGTTGTAAAACACATTTGGCCCCACAGTTTTTAGATAAGAAGTATAGGTCTGAACAGCATGGTACGTGATGCCCACAGTGTTGCAGAACAGAAAAGAGGGATACTAAACCCAGATGTCGGGGGAGAGGTTTCGGGCGGAAGAGGAAGTGACACTTGAGATGTCTCATGAAGATCAATGAGTTAGAATTGGAAGACAAATGGGAAGGGGAAGAGGTTCATTCCAGACAGAGAATACCTCATGTGCTACGTGTGGTGAGGTGGAGAGAGAGAGAGAGAGAGAGAGAGCGCAAGAGAGATAGGTCAAAATTCTGATTATCCATTGCTGTGTAATACACCATCTCAACATTTAGTGGCATAAGACAACAATCGTTGGCTTTGCTCATAAATGTGTGAATTGATCAAAATGTGTTGGGGAAAGCTCATCTCTTCTTTATGTGGCATCAGCTGGAGCAGTTCAACTGGGTCTAGAGAATCTGCTTCTAAGAGGACTCACCCACCTGGTTGGCAAGTAGGTGCTGGCTACTGAATAGAAGTTCAATAAATAGAGGCTGTCAGCTAGGCAGGGGCCTTGGTTCCTGTCACCCAAATCTATCCATGGGACAGCTTAGGCTTCCTCACAGCATAGCAGGTGGGTTTAAGAGCATTTCCAAGAGCCAGGAAATTGAAGTTGCTATTCTCTTAAGGCTCGGGCTCAGACATTGGCACAGAACTTCTACCACAATCTACGGTTAAGCAGTAATAGAGGAGAAGGAACATAGTTCTCCTCTCAGTCGGAAGAATGTTGCGAATTCATGGCTACCTTTAATATTCCACAGTCAACCTGATTGGAGCTTAAAATAGGACAGTGAAATAGAATTAGTGGGGGGGTGGGGTAAAGGAATGAGGGAAGGCTATTTTGTTATTCCACAGATTCAGCTCTACCCCAAGAAAGTATATCTCTAACAGAAAAAAAAAAAAAAAGCAAAATAAAAGCAGTTGGACTTCATGTTACTTCCATTCTTATGGCTAACCCTCTCTCCCTTCCATTTCCGTTCCTGCCCCCCCACATAAAAAAGGGATGGAGATGGAGAAAAGGGAGGAAATTATTTAATCAAGTTTGGGAAAGCACCTAGAACTTGAATCCCTTACATTCCTACAATAGAATAATTTCATTGAAGGCCACTGTAAGTGGGGTCTCCATGAGACACGGTTTGCTCCAGCCAGCTTGTACCACTTTGTGAGGGCTCATCGTGCACATCTCTCCCCAGTTCCACATTCAATGATATCACATTGGTAGGCAGAGTCACTCTAGCTATGGTGGGGATATTTACACCCCATAAATTGGCACACATTATGAATCAGGGCTTTTTATTCCCTCCAGAGAATGAAATTTCCATCATACTGCTCTATCAGCCTGACCATGGCCAAGGAGTTACAGAAAGCTACACAAAACAGAGTCCTGCCTTTGGAAACACAGTTCAGCTTTCTGAGTGACTGTTACTTAGCGAAAAAAAATTGAATGTCAGAAAGAATAAAATAATGTTTCAGTGTTGAATGAACAGCACTGACAAGGATAAATTAGGTAAAATAAAAAAGTGGAGAGGCAATGGTACAGCCATGATAGAGGTTAAAAACAAAACCCATCCAGGTTGCAGAAGTGGCTGAGGAAGTGCTGGGTGGAATTGCTATAGGAAGGAGTGGGTATGGCCTTCCAGAGGTTGGGAGTGGAGAATGCCTGCTTACTGCCGGTTACAGGTACACTGCTTGGAGCTAGGATTTCTTTAGGAAGACAGCCCAGGCTCTTCTCTCTTTCCAATTTCCTTGAAGCATACAACTCTTAGTTGCATCTTTCCCCCAGGTGTCCTTGGCTATAGGAGATTCTTCCCCATCGCATCCCCCTTCTTAGAAGGAGGCAAGAGAAGCTTTAAATTAACATTGTGTTTCCGTGAAAAGAACAAGATTGCATTTGGAACACTATTCACTTCCAGCTAAAAAGAACAGCTCGTAAGCTGTAAACCAGGAACTGCAGTGTCAAAACAGATTTCCAGGCGCTGGAAGCTTTAGCAGCCAGAGTGCTCGCTAAGCCAGTTGGAAGGAAATTGCACATTTCTGTATAAGCAGAGAACCTGGCTATGTTCTTGGGGTCTGGAGAAGGAAGCATTACTGTAGATAAAGATAAGGGTTTTCACTTGGTGATATTGTTCCGAAAAGCAATTACATTAGTATTTTTTTCTACTTCTGCTCTCAATAGGCCTCAACTCTGTTCACCACTGATTACAGCAGCATTATCAGCTGTGCCACAAATCTTGGCGTTCCAGTGAACATCTCCATGAAAAGCCATATTAAATAACACTTGTTTCTCCAAAAACAACTCTGTTACAAATAAGGCCATATTGGGAAACGTTCAGCCGCCTGTTCTGCAGTATCCCTCTGGCATGGAACTTATAGTCTGCATCTTAAACTAAAAATTTGCAGATTCCTGCAATTATTCAGGAAATGTGGCTAAACCATTTCCTCCTTCATTCTCTCCTTCATTCCGAAACATAAGAGGATAGACTTGATTGCAGAATCCAAGGTAATGCATTTTAGATGCAACATTTTTATGTTTCAGTTTTGCTGCAGGAGAAACCAAGGGGAAGATATCAGGGCAGCTGAAAACAGAATGGCAGACACTAGTTGGGGGAGAGATGGTTTGGGTGGTGGATGTGTTGTTAGAAATAAGGCCACCTCAGGAATTTAGAATTGGTCCCCAGGAATAATAGGACATTTGCTGCCTCCCATCCATGTCATCAGGGACAGCTGACCTATCCTCTTTCTCTGAGTCATTGGTGAGAAGTTTGAACATTCTACTTAGCAGAGCACTTGAGAGGTGAGGGTAAAAGTAGAGGTGAAGACCTCACCCCCATCCTCTTCTCTGTGATCTGGGACATAGGGCATGTTAGTCAGGCTCATGGAAAAGAAGGTGATTGTTTTTCCTAGGAGGTAATGGGTTAGAAAGGACACAGGTTTTTACTGAAGTATAAGCTCTGTCCAATTCACGGTAGCTTAGGACAGAGCGAGAAAGGTTCCTTCCCCCGTTGAGAACTTCTTGGCTCTGCAGTCTGTTTCTGTCCTGGGACCACCCATCCAGCCATCTGGATCCTTGCTGAGGTAATGGGGTTCACCTGAGTTTGTTAATTGCCAAAGTTTGTTTTATAGTTGTGTTAGGGGATAATGTAAAGGTCACCCCCCAAATCAGATTTTCAAAAGAAAACAATCACTTGCCTCTCTGCGTTGTATGCACCAATGGAGGCAGGTGCAGGGGCAGGATTGCCTTGACAGAGAATAGAGAATTACAGCAGAAAATCTGTATAGAATACTAGTAACCGAGGAGCAACATGCGAAAGAAAAGGAAGCAGTGGTGTGTCCAGGGATTTGTTATCTGTGCAGTGTTTTCTGGAAATACTTGGGAATTCAAAAATGGTGACAAGGTATTTTCTCTAACCTCTCAACTCCAAAATAGAACCTCGAAGGAGGAAGGAATGAGGGAGAGAGGGAGGGAGGGATGGAGAGAGGGAAGGAGAAAAGGAGAAAGGAAGGAAGGAAGGAAGGAAGGAAGGAAGGAAGGAAGGAAGGGAGGGAGGGAGGGAGGAAAGGAGGAGGGGAAGAAGAAGGAAAGGAAAGAAGAGGAAAACCAGTTTTTGTTTGTTTTCAACTCTTGGATGGAAAATATCAGTCTCCACCCATCATCTTGAGACAAAACTCCAATTAGAGGTTAGGAACCACAGCTCCTCTAAGTATAATCATTTCTCCATCTAAAAAAGAAGTAGTATTTCTTGACTTCCTGCCACAGTCAACACATAATTGTATTGTGCTAGTTGAGTTGTGAGGCTGACCCCCACCTAGCACCACAGAGCAGGACCCTCAGTTCTGAGGAGTGAGGTCAGCCCCGGTGACGACTTTCTGTGGTCGGTCTTTTATACACAGAAAAAATGTTCATAGTTAGAGAACAGGGCTTCAGGGATCAAGCAGCTGTTTATTTAACAACCTTCATTCAATAAATATTTATTTTGTGCCAGCATCATTAATTTAGGGCAAAACAGTTTTGGTTGGTTAACCCGCATGGAGGAAGAGGGTAGATAGGAAGTGAGATTTTGAAACGAGACAGAATAGTATATATAATGCTAAGAAATTTGGAATTTAGGTATAATCTTCCTTTTTACCTTGCCATCTACCTTTCCTTCCACCAATACTTTCTGATGTCCCATTACTGTGCCAGCAAGGTAATATGGGTCACAGGTGGAGTCACTGAAGGGGGAAAGAAAGAAATAGCAGTTGGAGAGAGAAAGGAAACCAAGGGAAAGCCTGAACATTTGTGTTAGATATCAAAGAGAGGGTCAGTGGGAAAAGGTAGAGGGTTGTATTGGGTGTTGGATTCTATAAGGAAATTTTAATATTTCTGTTTGTAAAATCCAAACACTGAATTGCATCACCCTCTCAGAAAGCTTGTAGCGAGAGATCAAAGAAGTTGAGACAGAGGGCTAGCGACCATGAATATGGCTAAGAGATGCTGCCAGATGACGTGTGTACAAAACCACAGGGTGCTGTCAGCATCAGCATGAGTTTAAGGGCCAAAGAGAGTTTTGTTAATAGCGAGGCAAGATGATTGCAATTAAACCAAAATCTGGCTATCCCTTAGTAAACCCACAGTAAAACTTCAGCTATTTTTTAATTCCCCATTTATTACAAATAATCTGATATAATACTGAATATAACTCCCAACTACAAAGGAGTATGTTTTGATAATCCAGTGGTTTGCATTGTTTTCATAAGCAACGACAATGAACACAACTGTCAAGGTTTATACCTAATAGCTTTCATTACTTTTACTTTGAGTGTTTATTGTTTTACTACTGTGTGCAGGTGTGGATTTGTTTTTACTTTGTTCTGCTCAAATCTTGGCAGAAAAATGTTCCTTCAACCTAAGACCTATACTTTCCATAACTTTTGGAAATTTCACAGCTATTATCTCTTTGAATATCACTTCTCTTTCATTTTCTCTATTTTCTTTTTCAGGAACTTCAGTGTGTGTTTGTGTGTGTGTGTAATTAAATATAATGAAAACAACTTTTTCATTACATTTTCTCAATCTTTTAACTTTTCTTTCATATTTTTATCTATCTCATGTTAGATTAATATGTTCCTTCTAATTCATTAACTCTCCTGAATTGTATTACTATAAATACCATTAGAGGTTGGTTTTGATTTTTATTTATAAAATTTATATTTTGCTATTTTTCAAACTGCATATTTTTTCCATACTGCCCTGTCCATTCACATGATTTTTATTTCTTCCTTTGTCTCTTTAAACATTTCAGGATACTTATTTTAAAGTTCTTTCACATAATTCATCTTCAGATCTTGGGGTACCTGGTCGTGTGCTTACTTTTATAACTTCTTACTTAAAGCTGTAATCTCCTGTTCTGCCTAGTTGTCTTTCCTGGAGGTGTGGAGCTGTGGGACTGTGCTCTCAGCATGTTCTGAATTTGCCCCTGCTTGGGGCACATAGACTCCCCCTGGCCTGGACAATACTTTAATTTTGTATTAGAAGAAAAAGATTAATTTTGACCATTTATCCATGTGCCTTGATGCTGTGAAACTCAGGCCTTAGCAGAAAGCTTAATTTGGTAAGTTTACTTTTTTTTTTTTTTTTTTAATTTATTGGGGTGACAATTGATAGTAAAATTACATAGATTTCAGGTGTACAATTCTGTATTACATCATCTATAAATCCCATTGTATGTTCACCACCCAGAGTCAATTCTCCTTCCATCACCATATATTTGATCCCCCTTACCCTCATCTCCCACCCCCCAGCCCCCTTACCCTCTGGTAACCACTAAACTATTGTCTGTGTCTATGAGTTTTTGTTTCTCATTTGTTTGTCTTGTTCTTTTGTTGTTTTTGGTTTATATACCACATATCAGTGAAATCATATGGTTCTCTGCTTTTTCTGTCTGACTTATTTCGCTCAGCATTACACTCTCAAGATCCATCCATGTTGTCACAAATGTTCCTATATCATCTTTTCTTACCGCCGAATAGTATTCCATTGTGTATATATACCACAACTTCTTTATCCATTCATCTATCGAAGGACATTTTGGTTGTTTCCATGTCTTGGCCACCGTAAACAAAGCTGCAATGAACATTGGAGCACACGTGTCTTTATGGATAAATGTTTTCAGATTTTTTGGGTAGATACCCAGGAGAGGGATTGCTGGGTCATATGGTAATTCTATTTGTACTTTTTTGAGGAACCTCCACACTGCCTTCCATAATGGCTGCACCACTCTGCATTCCCACCAACAGTGTATGAGGGTTCCTTTTTCTCCACAGCCTCTCCAACACTTGTTACTATTTTGTCTTGTTGATGATAGCCATTCTGAATGGGGTGAGGTGATATCTCATTGTGGTTTTTATTTGCATTTCTCTGATGATTAGTGATGTTGAGCATTTTTTCATATATCTATTTGCAATTTGTATGTCCTCTTTGGAGAAATGTCTCTTCAGGTCCTCTGCCCATTTTTCAATTGGGTTGTTTGTTTTTTGGTTGTTGAGTTCCATGTATATTTTGGATATTAGCCCCTTATCGGAGGCACTGTTTGCAAAAATCTTCTCCCATTCAGTTGGTTGCCTCTTTATTTTGTCAATGGTTTCTTTTGCTGTGCAGAAGCTTTTAATTTTCATATAGTCCCATTCGTTTATTTTAGCTTTTACTTCCATTGCCTTTGGAGTCAAATTCATAAAATGCTCTTTGAACCCAAGATCCATAAGTTTAGCCCCTATGCTTTCTTCTATGCAGTTTATTGTGTCAGGTCTTATGCTTAAGTCTTTGATCCATTTTGAATTAATTTTGATACATGGTGACAGATAGCAGTCCAGTTTCATCCTTTTGCACGTGGCTATCCAATTCTCCCAGCACCATTTATTGAAGAGGCTGTCTTTCCTCCATTGTATGTTTTTAGCTTCTTTGTCAAAAATTATCTGTCCATATTTATGTGGTTTTATTTCTGGGTTCTCAATTCTATTCCATTGGTCTATGTGTCTGTTTTTCTGCCAATACCATGCTGTTTTGATTATTGTAGCCTTGTAGTACAAGCTAAAGTCAGGGAGTGTGATACCTCCAGTATTGTTCTTTTTTCTTAAGATTGCTTTGGCTATTTGGGGTCTTTTGTGGTTTCAAACAATTCTGATGATTTTTTGTTCTATTTATTTAAAAAATGCCTTTGGGATTTTGATGAGGATTACATTAAATCTGTATACTGCTTTGGGTAATATAGCCATTTTAACTATGTTGATTCTTCCAATCCATGAGCACGGAATGTCTTTCCATTTTTTTTTGTCTTCTTCAATGTCTTTCAAAAATGTCTTATAGTTTTCAGCATATTGGTCCTTCACATTCTTGGTTAAGTTTATTCCTAGGTATTTTATTCTTTTTGCTGCAATTGCAAAAGGAATGGTTTTTTGTATTTCTTTTTCTGAGATTTCATTGTTAGTATATAGGAATGTAATGGACTTCTGTATGTTGATTTTGTAGCCAGCAACTTTACTGATTCGTTGATTGTTTCTAATAGCTTTTTGGTGGAGTCTTTAGGGTTTTCTATATATAGCATCATGTCATCTGCAAAGAGTGATAATTTAACTTCGTCATTCCCAATTTGGATGCCTTTTATTTCTTTCTCTTGCCTGATTGCTCGGGCAAGGACTTCCAACACTATGTTGAAAAGCAGAGGTGATGGGGACAGCCCTGTCGTGTTCCAGAATGTAGAGCAAAGGGCTTCAGTTTTTCACCACTAATTATAAGATTAGCTGAGGGCTTGTCATATATGGCCTTTATTACGTTAAGGTATTTTCCTTCTATACCTATTTTATTAAGTTTTTTAATCATAAATGGATGTTGTGTCTTGTCAAATGCTTTTTCTGCATCAATTGATATAATCATATGATTTTTGTCCTTTATTTTGTTTATATGATGTATCACATTGATGAATTTGCAGATGTTGAACCATCCTTGTGCCCCGGGGATGAACCAAACTTGGTCGTGATGAATAATCTTTTTAATGCATTGCTGTATTCGATTTGCTAGAATTTTGTTGAGGATTTTTGCACCTGTATTCATCAGAGATATTGGTCTGTAGTTTTCTTTTTTTGTGTTGTCCTTACCAGGTTTTGGTATCAGGGTAATGTTGGCCTCATAAAATGAGTTAGGGAGTATTGTCTCTTCTTCAATTTTTAGGAAGAGTTTGCGCAGGATTGGTATTAGATCGTCTTTGAAGGTTGGGTAGAATTCACTAGTGAAGCCATCTGGTCCCGGACTTTTGCTTTTGGGAAGGTTTTGGATGACTGATTCAATTTCGTTACTGGTGATCGGTCTGTTTAGATTTTCCAGTTCTTCATGGTTCAGCCTTGGAAGGCTATACTTTTCAAAGAACTTATCCATTTCTGCTAGGTCATGGAATTTGGTGGCATATAGTCCTTCATAGTATTCTAGGATGATCCTTTTTATTTCTGTGGTGTCCCTGATAACGTCCCCTTTTTCATTTCTGATTTTGTTAATTAGTGTCTTCTCTCTTTTTATCTTAGTGAGTCTAGCCAACAGCTTATCAATTTTGTTAATTTTTTCATTGAACCAGGTATTTGTCATATTATTTTTTCTAATGTCTTTTTGTTCCCTATTTCATTTGGTTCTGCTCTGATTTTTATTATTTCCTTTCTTCTGCTGACCTTGGGTTTTATTTGTTCTTCTTTTTCTAGTTCTTTAAGGTGTAACGTGAGGTTATTTATTTTGTATTTCTCTTGTTTCTTGAGCTAGGCCTGTAATGAGATAAATTTCCCTCTTAAAACTACTTTCGCTGCATCCGCAAAATTTTGGTAGGATGTGTTTTCATTCTCATTTGTTTCTATATGTCTTTTGATCTCTCCTCTAATTTCTTCTTTGACCCAGTCGTTCTTTAAAAGTATGTTTTTTAATCTCCATGTATTTGTGTTTTTCCTGCTTTCTTTTTGCAGTTGACATCCAATTTCAAAGCCTTGTGATCAGAGAATATGCTTGGTATGATTTCAATCTTCTTAAATTTGCTGAGGCTGATTTTATGTCCCAATATATGGTCTATCCTTGAGAATGTTCCATGTACACTAGAAAAGAATGTATAGTCTGATGTTTTAGGATGAAGTTCTCTATATATGTCAATTATGTCCATTTCATCTAATGTGTCATTTAGGGCTGCTATTTCATTATTTATTTTCTGTTTGGATGATCTATCCATAGCTGTCAATGATGTATTTAAGTCCCCTAGTATAATTGTGTTTTGGTCAATTTCTCCCTTTAGTTCTGTTAGTAGTTGCTTGGTATATTTCGGTGCTCCCTGATTGGGGGCATAAATATTGATGACTGTTATGTCTTCTTGTTGTATAGTCCCTTTACCATTATGAAATGTCCATCTTTGTCTCTTGTTATCTTTTTCACCCTGAAGTCTGTTTCATCTGATATCATTATGGCTACACCTGATTTTCTCTGGGTACCATTTGCTTGGAGTGTCAATTTCCACCCTTTCACTTTGAGTCTATGCTTGTCCTTGTAGCTGAGTTGTGTCTTTTGGAGACAGCATATGGTTGGGTTTAGTTTTTTGATCCAATCTGCTACTCTGTGCCTTTTTATTGGTGAGTTCAGTCCATTTACATTTAGGGTGATTATTGATATGTGAGGATTTCCTGTCATTCTATCTTTAGTTTTCTGGTAAGGCTGTGTCTCCATTGTTTCTTTGCCTTTTTGTTGTTGTCTATTATTTCTGTGTGGTGGTATTCTATGATGTTTCCCTCTGTTTCTTCTTTTATTACAGTATATATTTCAGTTCTGGATTTTTTTGAGTGGTTACCCTTAAGTTTATGTAAAAGAAAGTTTGATATTTAGAGTATTCCATTTTCTTCAGCACGCTTACTTTCTCCATTCCCATATTCCAGTTCAGGCCTTTACTCTCTCCTTTTTATGTTTTGGTTGCCACAAATTGTCCCTGTTGATGGTGGTCAAATAGCCTCCTTTAGTATTTCTTGTAGTGCAGGTCGTGTATTAGAAAATTCCCTCAGCTTCTGTATGTCTGGAAAGGTCTTTATTCCTCCTTCATATCTAAAGGATATCTTTGCTGGATATATTATTCTTGGCTCATAATTTCTCTCTTTCAATAGTTTGAATATTTGGTTCCACTCCCTCCTGGCTTGTAGAGTTTCTGCTGAAAAATCTGATGATAATCTAATGGGCTTTCCTTTGTAGGTTACCGTCTTCTTTTCCCTGGCTGCCTTGAGGATTCTTTCTTTGTCGTTAATTTTAGACAGCTTCAATACAATGTGCCTTGGAGAACGCCTGTTGGGATTGAGGTCATTAGGTGTTCTATTTGCTTCTTGGATTCGAGGATCCAGTTCTGTCCACAAGTTTGGGAAGTTCTCATCGACAATTTGTTTGAATATATTCTCTGTTCCCTTCTCTCTTTCTTCTCCTTCTGGTATGCCCATTATTTTTATATTGCTCTTTCTGATGGAGTCAGAAAGTTCTTGTAGAGTTCTTTCATTTATTTTAAGTCTCAAGACTCTTTCTTCTTCCATCTGTGTAATTTCCAGGTTTCTATCTTCGATGTCACTGATTCTTTCCTCCATCTGGTCAACTCTACTACCTAAGATGGTTATTTCATTCTTAATTTCTCCTACTGAGTTCTTAATCTCCAGAAATTCTATTTGGTTCTTTTTTAAAATTTCAATCTCTTTCATAGAATTCTCATGTTCTTCTTTTATTGTGTTTCTGAGTTCATTAAACTACCTTTCTGTGTTTTCTTGCATCTCGTTCAGTTTTTCCCCATATTCTGGTTCAAGCCTTTACTCTCCAATCTTGAAGAGAACTGCAATCTTGAATTCTCTGTCATTTAAGTCACATATTTCCATATCTTTAAGTTCCTTTTCTGGAGACTTTTCACTTTCTTTTTGAGCTGTCTTATTGCCTTGGTTATTTATGGCAATTACTGATTTATTATTTCTTTTCCTAGACATCTACAGGAGTGGCTTCTGCAACAGGTTAATAGGAAGAGGTCTTTCTTTTGTTTTCCAGTACTTGTTGGTAGAATGTTTTATTATCTCTCTGACTGCAGCCTTTATTTTCTCTCTCACACGGTAGTGCTATGTTTTCTCTGTACTATTCCATCTTCTCACACAATGGGGGGATTCCCTGGGAGACAGGCTTCTCCTCTGTTAATAGTTTGCCTGGGTCACAGGACGCAGTGTCCATGTGGGTATGTGGAGAGCTTTTGAAGTTTCAAAGCTCTACCTGCACCAGATTCAGAACACGTGTGTTTCAGCAGTTCTGTTTACTCCTTCAGGGATCCACCCAGATAGGTGGGGCCGGGGGTGGAGTGAGTTGTGAGAGGTGGCCCAGAGCAATGGCAGCGACCACCACCACAGCCGGTCCTGCTTCCACAGCTCCCTCCCCTTTGCTGGAATTAGTTGGGCTGCGAATCCGTGTCCTCGGTCCACAGTTCTCAGAACAGCAGATATTCTGTTCTTTTGATCTGACATAGCTACTGTTCCACTTCTAGCACCGGGCAGGTGGGGGCGGGGCGAGCTCTGGGAGGGTAGGGAGGGGGCGGCTAATCTTAGTGCCTAAGGCTTCCATTCTCTGCTCGGCAGTGCGGGCTTAAACCACCATTTTCAGCCTTCTTCCCTCAGTCTTTTCTCCGAGGTCTCTGCCGTGAGCGTTGGGTTCAGCAGTGTTATATGCTGCCCCCTCAGCCTTGTGGGCCATAAATGGAGCCCTAGCCATCCGAGTTCTTCCCTGTCCCGCAGCTGCAGGAGTTCCGAGATGCAGCGAGCTCGGTGCACTGAGCTAGGTCTGTGTCCTGCTCCCGGGCGGCTCCGTCTCCGCACTTCTCCCTTCCCTCCTCTCCTGCTCACGAGATTCGCCCACCTTTAGGTGAATTCAAGTGGGCCTCTTTGTCTTGCCTGTCTGCTGTGCAGGGAGTCCTTTGTGGAGTTATTGTTGTTTGATTAGTTGTAAATTCCAGGGGAGCTTTACAAAGGCTCACCTCACACCGCCATTTTGATATGTATTCAGTTGGTAAGTTTACTTTTTAAGAGAGATATTTTATAACATCTCAGGGGTAATTATCATTTTTATTAAGGTCCTGATTTGATAGCAAATGTCCAAGTTCTTTTCTTGGGTGGCAAACAGAAGTCTTCTAGAATCCAGTTCACATATGGACCAGCGTTACAGGACTGCTGTATTTACACAGATAGCTCAGTTCCATGGCCCCATAAGCAAGGCACACTTGCTCCTATCAGGTGGTGTTTATAGTTTAGGCCTAAATCTCCTGTTAGGACCTCAGCTTTGATGCTGCTTATTTTTCTGGCTTTGGGTTTCTTCTTCATTTCTGGTACCTAGATATTTATTTTTCTTAATTTTGACCTCAGTACTATATTTAATTAGGGAGGGCATTATATTTTATTTAGTATTATTATAGTTGAACACTATTTTAGCCTCCCAAATTGACTGGACTGTCCTCTGATGATATACTCCTTAGATACTGAATCATTTAAAATATGCTTGATGACTGATGACTGCTTTTTTTTGCTCCACACACCTTTACTTAAGAAGTCACTCTACCAATCAATAGATCAGTTTAGTGCCTGAATTGCATCAGACACTCCCCTCAGAAATGTGCTCCCACTTGTCATCGGGAAAATAATAACCTAAAGAACCTATATATGGATGAAAAATCTGTGTTTGTTATGTGATATTCTATAAGGCACTTCTTACCTGAAAGCACTTTCAAAACCATTATCCGTTCACTTGCTTTTAGCTTTAAGTGTGCAACTCACTATCCTTATGTAACAAAGAGGCCAGAGGTGGGATAAACCTGAGGCTGATTAATTCAGAAGTTTAATGATGTCATCAGGGTTCTTAGTGTTGGGGTTTTTGGAGAAAAGAAAAATTGCACTCTTTGGTCTTCATTTGAGTTTTTAATTAATAGAGATATCCTTGGGAGTAGGACAAATGGAGACACATTTCAGCTTTAGCATTTATTGATAGTAACGGTGAATGTGACTTCGATGAGTGACTGTCATGGGTTCCTTAAGTATGGGTGTGAGATAACACAACCTTACTACCATTCACTAGACAAGCCCAGGTCATGCTCCCCCAGGGGCATAGTCACTTCGCAAAAAGAGGAAGCAGAGCAGAATATCCCATTACTTTCAAATTTCAAAAATTAATTTGATTGGAGCAAATCAGAACTTATTCAAAGCACTTATAACATTTTATACTTAAAAGTATAATTGAAATATTTAGTTACTTTGTACTTCAGTATGTTAATATTTCTGAAAACACATTTGATTATTAAAATATCCACCTCTAAGCAAAGTAAACACATTCAACATCCCTTCTTTCTGCATGTCTTCTGCTTGAGTGCTAGAGACAAACAGATTAAATTTGGAGAGGCTCGCTTTTCTGTTTTAGTTGAGGATTTCTTTTTCCTGTTCACATAAATAAAAATGAAGACTGATGAATCATGTCTTCTAATCAAGACCCATGTCTGAGATTGTTGCCCTGACTTTGGAAAATTTGTGTCTGTGCAAATTCAGGTCTCAATGAAGCAAATATAAATAGTATATAATATTTTCTAGGAAACAAAGGTTTTGCCTAGTGAAATCTAGGAAATCAGCTGCCAGAAAACTTCCAACTCTTTGACTTATAAACTTTTCTGCAACACATTTTTAAATAAATTTTCTTGTGGTAAATAATGTTAAAATTTCCCAGCTCTTTCTGGAAACACTAACAGCATAGAAAACATATAAAGTTTTCTGATAAATACTTATATAAATGCACTTTGAGACCATCTGCCTCTCTTGGTCTCAAAGTGGCACCTGATGACATTACAGTTGTGGCTGGAGAGTAAATAGAGAGATCAGTTTTCTTTTTCATAAAACTTTCAACTTCAAAAACATAGGATAGAGACAGATGGCAAAACTTGGTACCAGAATTCCAGTTAATCAGAGAACACTGCACATTTGGGAACCAGGTCTTCCTAAGGAGAGCTGGGTTCAGATCCCAGCTTGTCAGGGCAAAGTCATCTTGGTTCAGTCGAAGCCCCAAACACTTAGAGCCAGCCTGAGTTAACAATTTCGCATATAGGGATGATCCTCTGATTAGAGGGCCACAATGTTAATTGCAAACATATACTGAATAATTATTATATGCAAGCCACTGTTCTAGGTGCTTTCCATTTATTAACCCAATGACCAAAGCCATGATTTGAAACCACATAGCCATCAGAAAGGCCATAAAATCATAATATCTGAAGTGTATTCCACACCTGCCGTGTGCTTTGTTTAAATATGTTTCGTTTAAATTATGTCACGTGCTTTACACGCATTACACCATTTAATCCTCAGTGAGGTATTTAGTTGTCAATAATAGAGGCTAGCTCTGACTTCACAGAAAAGGATACTATTAAAAAGAGGTCTAACATTTTGTTATACCACAGAGATATTTAGAGGGTTGGAGAACCAGGCACAAGACTTTGCTACTTAGAACAATCCCCACACCACATAAACTTCTGATGATTAAAATCACAGCTACTGCTATGAAAAACTAGGTTTGGGTCACTAGCAACTCCTATGCTAGAAAATGAAATTTATAGCAGAGGCTCGCACCATTAATGTCACTGCCATTTCTGCTTCATGAAACTTCAACAACTGCTGCATCGCCAGTTCTTGGGAGAACGGAAAGACAGTGGAGAGCTGACATCATTTGGCTCTATCCTTGCTGCAAAGCTGTTTAGAAAAATAACTATCTAGCATTTTCAGCTTCTACCTAAGGAGACAGTTTTTATTTCCTACCAATTTATTAAACTAAGGAAAAAGTTCAGAGAAATGACATATATCCACTCAGTGTTATTTTGCAAGGAAAGTTATATTAGCCTCATTTTAATGGTTTATGAGACTAAGATCCTGAGACGCTAACTGTGTTAGATCGGGTTCTTGCAAACAAACTCCAAGGTGGAAAATTTTATACAGAAGGTTTATTAGAGAGTACTCCCAGGAGATACATTCTGAGGAATTGAGAACAGAATTGAGCTGAGGGAAAAGCTAACCATCAATGCTATCACCACCACAGAGGCCTCAATCCTATATATACGGAGCATCATTGCTGGGTGACAACAGATTGTACCAAATTAAGGCAAGGGGGCTAAGCTTTGTATCTCTGGATAAGTCAGTTTTTGACCGTGGACTGTCTTTTGGATGGGACAAAACCTCAGATGAAAAAGTTCCCTTGGTTGACGGAAAACAAATTGCTTTTTAATAGCAATGAAATCATCAATTCAATACTAATTCCCACAAAAATATTAGTAGAGAAACAGTGCTGTTCATCATCTTTCTTCCTATGGTATAATCTACATTAAACATATTTAAATATTTTAAAAACATAATATTTGAAACTAAAGATGGACTAGTCAAGTGTTGTTGAGGACGTGCAGAAATTGGAAGCCTCATACATCGCTGCATGAGAGTGTTATATAAAATGGTGCAGTTGCTTTGGAAAGCCTGGCAGTTCCTCATACTGGAAGCCTGGTAGTGGCCCATCATCTCCCTCTCCTTCAGTGAGTCTAATGATTTTGTATTATTTAAATCCCTTTCTACTGAAATATCTAGGGTAATTTTAGTTCCATGCACTGATACCTGACTGATATAACCTGTAATGCCTAGAACGAGGGTGATAATATTACTTCTTCAGGTAGACCCCTTCATTGGTTTCTGGGTATTACGCTGTGAGGAAAACCGGTCATTGAATCCACCAGATAAGGGTGACCAAGGTGGAAGAAACTTGAAACCATGCCAGTTGAGCAAACATTCAAGGCACTAAACAATATTTATGAGGAGCATAATGGTTGTTTTCAAACACTTTAAACACCCTATGTATAATAGAAGAACTCTGTAGAACATAGGATTAAGTAGGACAATTTGGGGGACAAATGTAAGGAAGAAAGTTGTGGTAGTCAACTTGCCTTCCCAGGCATTAAGACTCCCATTGCAGAAGGAGTTAAATCAGAGGGTGGATGACCACTTGGTGGAAAAGTCATAGTGGGGACCCAAGGATTCTGAAGCGAGTAAGTGTTACCAGATGATCTTAAAATGGAGATAGCAAGCCAATAGCTTATGGCTAAATCTGGCCTACATGATGCTATAAGACAGATGGATTTAGTTCTCAAATATATGTCATGATTCACATAAAAATCTGAAATTTCAGGTTTTCTTAGGGAAAAAATTCAGTTAACACTGAATTACAGTAACACTGGATCAGCGTTCACATCTGGCAACAATGGGTGTGGCTAAGAACAGATCACTTCCTTTACAAAGAGCAAGCACCTTCTATTTCACCACAGTTCCAATATTCCCAACTGTTTTGGCTTTAGTGCATATTTTTTACTTATGCCACCTGCCTGGAATCTGAGTTTCCCACCTCTGGGTCCCCAAACCTAAGATTCTCTGATTCTTTGATGCCATGATTCAAAATCCAGTTCAAATGCTCTCTCTACTAGGATGCTTTTCCTCTTCACTCCAGTTAAATGCTTACTTTCTTCCCTGAGCTCCTCTGGCTCATAAGGCATTTACCACAACTTTGAGTTTTTTCTTGCAACTTTCCAATAAGCTAGTTAGATGCTTGAGGCCAGAGGTCTCACATAGAAGAAGCTTCTATAGATATTTGTTCAACAAATGTCCTGCATTGACTGTTAATGCTGCCCTTTGACAAGCTGATTAATTTCACTGCAGGTTAGAAATAGCCTTTTCTACACAAGGGAAAAGCTTGCCTGCTTTCATTTTAAACTGCAAAGTTTATTTTTGAAATTGAGCTTTATTTCTCCCTTGAATTTTAGAATCTTGAAGCAAGTCTGAAGGAATAGTTTAAACTATAGACTATGGAACATCATAGTTGTTAGTCATTTTACTAGGCACCATCAGAATCTACATTTGTCATGTAAATAAATTGCTATAAATTGCTGTCTTTCCTTCCTTGCGAGATTAAGACTTAAGACCACCTAATCCTTTATAGCTAAAGTTTACATCTGAATTTATAATTGCAAATCAATTTCAATATTACTGCTAGACATTATTTCTCAAATCATTTCTTTTTACCGGTGAACAGTTTGTTATCTTTGATTTAATAGGGACTATTAAGAATACTAGTACTAACGCTTGGTAATATACCCTTTAGATCATTAATGTAACATTGACATATTGAATGTGTGAGCTTTTTCCAAATACTAGTTTCATGGAAACCCCCAAAAACACTTCATTAAAGAATGGATCACAAACTTGTATGATATCATATGCAAAATAGACTGAATCACAATATTTTTGAAGCTATAAAAATTTTTTGAAATGGCACAAGAATTTCTGCTTCCGAAGGTAGACTATTCCATTTATTCTGGAAATTACTTACCACCTTGATTCTTTTAAATTATACAGTTAAAAAAAGTCTAGCTCCTAATTGTACTTCTACTTAGGAAAAAATGGAGATGCCTAGATGTCCCAAGAAGTTGCTGAGTAACTGGCCTCTCCCACAAAAGATTGATTCATGCAAGGAGCTCCTCAGCGGTAGCTTGAGATCAGTCCTTGTACTATAGGCTTTCAGAATAGCCCTTACAGTGGCAGTTGCCATAATATATGAGGAATGTATAAGAGAGGAATACTTTTTTGAGGACAGAGTGGAGTACTAGTATTATTGCCACTGGAAGAGACAACTATGCTCAGTATGAACATAGAGGCAACAATGGGTTAATTAAAAGACAAAAACCCCAAGGAAATAAAGTTAGTATAGGAAAGAGAAGTTAAAAATTCTACATAGAAGGTTTCAACAGGATATTTCATCATAAAATTAGACTAAAACTTTATAAAAAGTAAAACACTAGAAAAATCTTGGAAATTTAACACACATTATTACCTCTTTGCTTAAAAAAAAAACCCAAAACTTAGTATCTGATATAACTGCATGAACAGAAAACAATTGTTTCATAATCATATTTGCAATCCATAAATGAAGAAGAGGAAAGATCAAGGGCAAATGAGTAGGCCATCTAAGTCAGCCTATTCTTTAAATAGCTTTCCCGGAAGCCTTGTCCAGTGACTACCACTTACTTCCCATTGGCCCAAAGTGGGTTATATGGCTACTTTAACAGCATAGGAAGCTGGGAAATGTAGTTCCTAGACAGGCACATTGCCTACCACAGTGTAACAGCATTTTGTTATTAAGAAAAAGGGAGAACTGCTATTGGATGGGCAAAGAGCAGTCTCTGGTACTGCTAGATACAAAGTAGCAGTATCTAGTATATATATTTAAATCAGACTGAACCATATATATCACTGAGCCAAGAATGTCAGCTTAAGTGAGTCATACTGCAAATACTGAATGATAAAATAGTTCTTTTTAGGACAAAATTAATGCATCAGCATTTTGTTAATGAAACATAAAAGTTATTGTTCTTTTTTTTCTGTTGTTTAAATGAAATACTTGGCTCAATTCCAGTTTTAGAAAGTAGGCCTTAGAATTGGCCAATTTTAAATTAATTCTGCTTTAGTAACATTTCATAAAAATGAATATAAATCAGAACAAAACCTGTAGGGTACATACCAGGATTCAAAATTTCTTTACAAAAACAGCAATGCACCAGTAACCACAGAGCAATAAAGAAAAATTAGAGAGGTATATCACAAGGGAAGAAATAATGGAAATCGTTAGAGAATCAAAGAGCAGAAAGGTGCCAAGAGAAGATTGATGGTTCTACAATTTTATCATAATTTTCCAAAAAATTACAATAATCCACCACGTAGTGAAACCATTCAGTAAAGTTGCTGATACAGACCAATTATGCTCCACAAGAGATGAGATGATCAGTTCCCTTACTGAATCCAAAGAAATTAGTCGGGACATAGGCACATTCTGCCAGTGAAAACTTTGAATGGTGATTATAAAATATTCTTCAGCATGGAGTAATGAGTCTAACTAAGGTTACACACAATGAAGCGAAACTTTCTTGACATTCTAGCTTTAGGAAACACTATAGTCACTGTGGCTACAGAAATTCTCTGTGCTATCTTATAGTAAAAGCAGTTGACAGAGTGATGAATTGCTTCTTCCAGATTCTCATGGGCAGGTGTAGGGGGAGAAAGTGACCATTAGTGTGAAGATTAGAGATATTATTGGACAAATTCATAGGGTATAACTGAAAATCCTCATGGTAAAAGGAAGCGTGTAGACCAGGTGGCATTCCAGGCATGACTGATATTTCTGTGTTTACAGAAAAATATCCCAAACAAAACCCTAATCAGTGGATCCACTTTGGGGATGAAGAGTACCCTCAGTGAAGTGTCCAGGAAGGTGAAGCTGCCGACTCTCCAGCTGCAGAACAGAGGATGCACTTCTGCTTCTTCATGAGGCCAAGTCATTCTCCTGCTTTGTCCCATATGTATGAAATAGGGTCCTCTCAACATGTGACTAACTCGAAATGTGAGTAGAAGTAGCATGTGTTGATACATTGCTTCTGAGAGGAAGTTTTAATTACCATTGTGAAACCTGCGACATTCTTCTCTTGCCATGGTGATTGTGGAGTTTGGAGATGGTGTTTCTCTCAGCCTGTCTCTGGCTGACCACAGTGAGCAGAGAGCCCCTGCTAATCCACATTGTACAAGTAGAGGGGTTTGTTTGTTCTGTAGCATAACCTCCTAGCCTATCCTGACTGATGCACTTTATATCAAGTCATTTAAATTATTTATAGTACTGTTCATAATCTGTAATCTCTTTATGTGTTTAGTCTTTGTTCTCTGCTCTTGAAATACAACCTCTAGGTGGGCAGGGAGTTTATCTCTCTTGTTGACTGTTATATTCCCCTGAACCTAACATATTATCTGGAGAATAGTAAATGTTCAGTAAATATTCATTCAATAAATAAACACAATCTTTAAGTAAGAAATAAGCATCCCTAAGCCAATGAACTAACATTTCTTAAATGCCTTAGGTATTTAGAAATCCTGGGTACATACCTATGTCCACATTTGTAACACTTAACATCTGTGTGACCTCGGGGAAACTACTTCACCTTTTGTATCTGATGCTAAGTTCATCCATAAAAATGGGAATAATCATAGAAATCTCATAAGATTGTTGTGAACACTAAATGGGTAATACAAGAAAAACAATGAAGCATATTAATGAAGATTTCCTACAAAAATTGTTACAAAATAGACATCCAAGATAATGTGTGCGAATGACAAACTTTATTTTCTATCTTTCCTTGTAGCTAAATATGGTTATGTTGTGATGGTTTGGGTAATGAGATGTAAGTTGAAATGTTGTGTGGGACATTTGAAAAGATGGCTTCAAAAGTAGGAGGCAAAGTCTCTTCTTCCTGCTGCCTAGAATATAGACGTAATGGGTGAAGCTCTAGTTGCTATTCATCCTGTGAAAAGTGGAGGCTGGAAGCCACACATGGTGGAGCAGAAAATAGGAAAAGTTAAGGTCCCTGATGATTTTGTGGAGCTGCTAATGTACTAGTCCTAGACTATTAACCTTGGACAGTCTGCCTTCAAACTTCATTTCTATAGGAGAACAAGACCTTTACTTGTTTATGCCACTGGAGTACTTGTAACTAACAGATAAATTAAGTTTCTAACTAATGTGCTCCTGTTTATGTTATAGTTTATTTATTTTTCCCAGTTGAGAGTCTGTTTGTAGGCTTGTGTGTGTATGCGTGCACAAGAATGTACATATGTATACTTTCATGGTAAAAATTTTTATAGCAACATTTTTTCACTTTTGTACCAAGTTCTCTGCTGAGTGAAATGGCAATATATCAGATGGCAATGAGTGACATAAACCTAGACTTCTTATTGTGCCCTTGTTGCATTAATTCATTAATTCATTCATTCTACACATTTTTACTGAGAAATTGTTAAATACTAGGTTCTAAGCACTGGGGATCAAAATTCAAAACTTTGTCCCTACTCTTAAGGATGCCAGAACCTAAAGATAAAGACAGAAGTAAAACTAGCGAATAGCTGTGTGATGTAACTAATGTAACCAAGAAACTATAATAGGATACGCTGGTAACACACAGAAGGGAAGTATTTGCACCAAAGGGTTAGAGACTGCAGCATATCATAAAGGAGATTATAAAGTAGATGGCACTGAAATATTAAATCAGAGGTTGAGGACTGTCTTCAACACAGAGTGAAGAGAGAGGACAAAGCATTCCGAGGCCTATAAGGAGTTAGAACATGACATGTACACTTTCAATTGATGAGAGCAGTGTGCAAGTACTAGGTGAGGACAACTAAGGATAAGGATTTTTTTCCTGGTCAATGTGGAGCCATTGGAAGATTATACAGAGGGAAGGGAAGAACGGATTTGGTCAAATTTGCATTTTAGAAAGATCAATGTATTGGTAATGTAGAGGACAGATTAGAGGTGGATTATCTTAGCAGACAGGAGGCCAGTTTGGAAACAACTAAGAATGTAAGAGACTGAGGAAGAGAGAGAGAGAGAGAGCCCGAGGAAAGAAATAGAAGTTGGGAGGAGGGAAAGAACTAAGAGCTCAGTAGAATGTGGCATATTACAGGAGTTGGTGGAAGAGTCAATGTATGGGTGAGATGGCTAGAGTAATAGCTGGATCTCTTGCTTGGAATAAACGGTGCCATTTACCAAGATGGAGAAAGCAAGAAAAATTCAAACATGGGGTTAGGGTAGGATATGGAATTTAGTCTCTTGCCTCAAGAAGGAAACTGCAACAAAAATTACCACCATAACTTTCTTCCCTCACTCCTTATTTATTTATTGTTCTCTATGTTTTTATGTAGTGAGCTAAAATGGAAAACTCAGGCAAAGTCTAAGGATTGGTTAATATCCACTAAAGGGAACAAAAATAAACACATTCATGAACTGTTGTTTACAAGTCAAACAAACAAGGTAATTGTTAGTAGAAGAGATTATGGGTTCATGCCATTAGTGTCTATTATTCAAAGTTAAACTGTGTTTGTATTCTGTAAATCTTTAATTTTTCACCTGAGGAAAAAAGTTCAGCCTACATTTTCTACCGTAGAAAACTTAGAGCATGACTTAAAACAAACAGTTGAAATTAAGCAGAAGCAGTGGATTAAGGGATTTATTGTCTGCCATGTAAAGTTTTGGTTATTAGTCAGAATTCAGTAGTTAGTAGTAATGTAATGGTCAACTTGATTTGGTGGACTTAATTGTTTTTATCCCCCCTTTCTTTGTTTTTTAAATAAGTTTCAGGTGTACAAAGCAACACAATAGTTGGACATTTACACCCCTCACATGGTGATAACCCTCCTGCCCCAAACTACTACCCCTCTGACATCTTATAGAACTGTTACAATATCCTTGACTATCTTCCTTATGCTGTACTCCCCCTCCCGTGTCAACTATAATTAATAGATATACATATGTAGTCATGGACTTAATTGCTTTTAAGTAAAGAAGCTTCCATTCAAAAGTTGCCAGCTTCGTGGTCTTCCAGGTACTGTTTCTAGAGGTTTCCCCTGGGCATGGACCTCTTTGTTATGCAGATGTGATAAATAGACTCCCCTCTCCCTAATACTCTGTCATATTCTTGGGTAGGGAATAAGCAATCGATTTGGTCCTTGACATCTGGGAGAAATTCATATAAGACTCAAATCCTTTACTTCTGAAATGTTTGAAATTAATGTTATAAGAAACTTTCTGTTCTATTTACAAGCTCCTGGTGAGGTTGAAAGATAAAAAGAAAAAGCCCCTAAGAGGAAACTTTCCATATCAGGTGGATCCATCTTAGTCTTAGCATCTTAGCTGTGATTGTGTTCAGAAGAGGCGTAGTTTTGGTGGTTGGTAACTGTACTTTAGGTCCAGCCATTTTGGCACAGTAGCTCCCTTTGTAAGCAAGCTGGATCTGAATATATGTAAGAATAAATTAAAAGCTAAAGTGTGGAGAACCATCAAAAGCCTCAGACTTGCAATGGAACAGATGGAGTTACTGAAGGGTCAATTATTCAGTTTGAGCAGGGACAACAGGTGAAAGTGGCCGAATAAAAGCAGCTAGAACAGTAGAATGCTTAGACTCTTTATTCTATCTTCCCGAAGCATTTGGAGGTAGAACAGCCTCCTAATAAAGATTAAAAGACCAAAGAATAAGCACAGAATGGAAAATGTTTTATTGCCAAAGATGGAGTCCAACACAACACACAATGTACGTAATGGAAGATGAGGCTGGGGAGGAAAAGTTGGGTAAGACTTTTAAAGTCAAAAGGTCACCAACCACCTGTCAGGGTTGGTTTTTCAGGAAACAGACTCTGAGATGGAGATTTGTGCTCAGGTGGGTTACTGGGGAGAGCTCTCAGGAGCATGTAAAAGAACAGGGCCAACAGGACTGGCTAGAAGGAGAAGTTGAACAGTGATGCCGCTCGCGGAGAGGAGCTTAGAAGCTGAGATGCTTCTCAGAGTTCTGCCAAATTTAGACTAGGGGACTGGGTTTTTGTATACCTCCCGCTGGTCAGTTCTTGAGTGTGAATTACTTCAGGGGAAAGTGCATGCACTAAGAAAGAGGCAACTGTCTTCCTGGGCAGGGACTCAGCTGTGAGACAGCAGCAGGCAACCCTCTGTGTGGCCGGAGAAATGAGTGCTTTTGGTCTGGAAGGGAGAGACCTAGGCTACACAGTATGTCAACCATTACAGCGCATCAGTCTCACTTTAGAAAAACTATGGCTGTATGTTGCTGATTGCACGCTATTGGTTAGACTTGAACATTAAGTGTCTGACTGAGGAGAAGCGCATCCACCCACCCATCTGTGGAATGCTTACCTTGGGCATGGGATCCAGTCACCTCTGCCACACACTTGAGGTGTCTGCTTAGGTGTTCCAACATCTAGGTCTTCTGTGCTGTGTCAGCAGGCTGGGAGACAGGTCAGAGTGTATCACATCTTTCAACTAAGTTACCATGGTTGTTGGATAATTCTCAAAAGAGAATAGACCCTGGATTTTCTAATTTGGTCTATGAAATTTTGACTGGTTTGAACTTGATTAAGAAAACATGAAAGATAAGACAGGTTGTTTCTTTAAAAAAAAGAAAAAGCCCGAAGCATATCACATAACTTGTAATATTTGATGTGACTGTGTAAATTCGCTGAGATATTTACTATTTCCTCTTTAGTTCTGTTATATTCTCAGGCACTGAAGTCTAATTCATCTAGTAGTAGTTTTACCTAAGCACTAACTTATAGTAACTCCTGAATATGTGTTCTGGGTTCCAAACTCTTGCTAATTCTGGGGCTTCTCTACTTACCCCTACATTCCGACGTCTCTCAGACTAAATGCTTCACAGTTGACAAGATGCTTTTATAAATTTCTTTGATTGTAAATTTACATACCACATTTGAATATGCAAAGAAAGTACAGCTTCTGTAGTTTTCATAATTCATCTAATCATTTTAAGAAGCCCTTCTTTATTGGGTAGAAGATGGGAGTGGATACCAAATTTAGTCAAATTCATTAAACTCAGTTGCTAACTTAAATAGCATCTGATACATAATTCAGTCTCTTTTAGATAAGTCTGTATTTATGTTTCTCCCATTCCTGCTTTTTTTCCATGTGGATCTGGGAATATGAAGGAAGGGGCTTATGTGAGTACATGGGGGCAGGGAAGAGAAGCAGTCCCAGTGCTAAGTGCCTAGGTCCTGTAGCTTCTTGGTTTCTCTAGGCCCAGGTATTGCCATGTTTCCTCTGGCCAGTGATGTCCTGCTGGCATCTGATGGTTAAGTCTGTAGTTCATGAACTCGGGAGATGTTCTTTCTTGGTTAAGTCAGATCCTGACAGAGTCAAAACCTAAGGATTCTGTCCCCTACCTGGTCCTGGCGTGGGCTGAGTAGTTCCCTAGTATCTTGCTGTAGCTCTCACCTGGGGACCACTTGTTCTTCGTACAGCCACCTTTCCTTCCAAGTTCACCGGTCAGCATTGTCTGCTACTCTCCTCGTCTGCCTCAGAGCATGCAAAAATTCTGGATCCCATTCTATATTACATAGGATTTAGGGAAATTCTGATTACATCATACTTCTGTTTTATTCTGCTTTGACTGCTTAGCAAAGTTTGAGTCCTCAAATTTCTTCTCTTGCCATTCTCTATTCACTCCCTAGGTGATCTCATTTAGCACCATGGTTTTAAATATCACCTATAAACTAATGGCTTCTAAATCTGTCTACATTCAAGACCTTTCCCTTAGACTCTTGACTTGAATAACCAATTGCCTGCTCAACATCTCCTCTTGGGAAACGGTCATCACAAACCTCCTCTCAGCTATCCCATATCTCGGAACAACCCTAGTGGAGTGGGTCTGAGGAGGATTCTCAGTTGACAAAGCCACACTTACTCAATTTTTTACCTTACATTTCCTACTGCCCTTCATCATCTCAGCCATAGTTATAGTTCATCTACTCTTCCTCCACGAAACAGGGTCAAACAACCCAACTGGAATTCCATCAGATATAGACATGATTCCCTTCCACCCCTACTAGACCATTAAAGACATCCTAGGCCTCGTACTAATACTCACACATTACTATCCCCAGTCTTATTCACCCCCGACCTACTAGGTGACCCAGATAACTACACCCCAGCCAACCCACTAAACACCCCGCCCCACATTAAACCAGTGACATTTCCTATTTGCCTATGCAATCCTACGCTCAATCCCAAATAAACTTGGCGGAGTAGTAGTCCTAGTCCTATCTATCCTCATCCTAGCCGTCATCCCCCTACTCCACACATCAAAACAACGTAGCATGACATTCCGACCCCTAAGCCAATGCCTATTCTGACTCCTGGTAGCAGACCTCCTAACACTAACCTGAATCGGAGGCCAACCTGTTGAACACCCATTCATCATCATCGGACAACTAGCCTCCATCCTATACTTCCTAATCATCCTAGTCCTAATACCACTCGCAAGCATCGCAGAAAATCGTCTATTAAAATGAAGAGTCTATGTAGTATATCACATTACCCTGGTCTTGTAAACCAGAAAAGGGGAACAACACTCCCCCACAGACTCAAGGAAGAAACTCCAAGTTCCACCATCAGCACCCAAAGCTGAAATTCTACTTAAACTATTCCTTGAACCATTTATGAATGGAGTTAAACCAACCCCCTGTGCCTCCCCAGTATCGACACATACACATCTACCCCCTATGTTATTCGTGCATACAATTAATTAGTACATAAATCATACAGTACATACTATGTATAATCGTACATTAATTATTTACCCCATGAATATGAAGAAGTACAGTAAGATCATGATATTACATAATACATTAATTGAAGTCGTATATAACATCATTACTAACATGAATATCCTTGACCAAAGTGAATGCTTGATCTTACATAGTACATATAATGGTTCATCGTACATACCCCATTAAGTCAAATCATTTCCAGACAGCATGCGTATCACCTCCAATGGGTTATTTCTCGACTACCAACTCACGTGAAACCAGCAACCCTTGCGAGAAGGATCCCTCTTCTCACTCCGGGCCCATAAACTGTGCGGGTTTCTAGACTTGGGGTGTAAATGACATCTGGTGCTTTCTTCAGGGCCATCTCACCTAAAATCGCCTATTCTTTCCTCTTAAATAAGACATCTCGATGGGTTAGTGACTAATCAGCCCATACCGACACATAACTGTGGTGTCATGCCTTTGATATCTTTAATTTTGGGGGGTATGCTTGGACTCAGCTATGGCCATCAGAGGCCTTAACACAGTCAAGCAACTTGTAGCTGAGCTCAAATTGAACCATGCTTGGAAGCACATCAAAATCAAAGGGTAAAGGGAATGAATGGTACGGGACATAAAAATCAACCGAGCATGGAAGAAAAGCTCTCAACATACACACCAAGATGTGGCTACCGGAGTGAACCCTACCGGGGTGTAATTCAGTCAATGGTTACAGGACATAATGATTTACAGGCAATGCATACACAACGCATACGCAACGCATACGCAACGCGCACCCATTCCCACTAAGTAGACGTGCTCACCAAACTTCCCTCCCCCCGTTAAATCCTAGCATCACATGCAACTATCAACATCTTGCCAAACCCCAAAAACAAGAACAAGTGCACAACTGACATAACTGAGACCAAACCTTCATTGATAGTCAAACAGACATCAACAAACTCATAGACCTCAGCGATTTAACTTAACTTCCCCCCGCCATTTGATAAAAACCTACTACTTTAATGATTCAATTTTCCTTAGACATCCATCCCCCTAGATCCGAAACCCATCCCAATCAATCTAAATATAACTATGAAGTTCAATGCCCACCTCAAACCAAATCCACCCTGTTAATGTAGCTTAACCAATCAAAGCAAGGCACTGAAAATGCCTAGATGAGTATTAGTACTCCATAAACACATAGGCTTGGTCCTGGCCTTTCTGTTGGTTCTAGGTAAAACTACACATGCAAGTATCCGCGCCCCAGTGAGAATGCCCTCTAAATCATACCTGATTAAAAGGAGCGGGCATCAAGCACACTACAAAGTAGCTCATGACGCCTTGCTTAACCATGCCCCCACGGGAAACAGCAGTGATAAAAATTAAGCCATGAACGAAAGTTCGACTAAGTTATACCTACTCCTCAGGGTTGGTAAATTTCGTGCCAGCCACCGCGGTCACACGATTAACCCAAATCAACAGAAATACGGCGTAAAGCGTGTTTAAGAGTGCAAAAAAATAAAGTTAAATTCTAGCTAAGCCGTAAAAAGCCCTAGCTAAAATAAAAATAAACTACGAAAGTGACTTTACGAATTCTGAACACACGATAGCTAAGACCCAAACTGGGATTAGATACCCCACTATGCTTAGCCCTAAACCTAAACAATCAACACAACAACATTATTCGCCAGAGTACTACTAGCAACAGCTTAAAACTCAAAGGACTTGGCGGTGCTTTATACCCCTCTAGAGGAGCCTGTCCTATAATCGATAAACCCCGATAGACCTCACCAGCTCTTGCCAATTCAGCTTATATACCGCCATCCTCAGCAAACCCTAAAAGGAACTACAGTAAGCACAAACATAAGACATAAAAACGTTAGGTCAAGGTGTAGCCTATGAGCTGGGAAGAGATGGGCTACATTTTCTTCTTAAAGAACACTTAAAACTTCATACGGAAGCTCCAATGAAATAAAGAGCGGAAGGTGGATTTAGTAGTAAATCAAGAACAAAGAGCTTGATTGAATTAGGCCATGAAGCCAAACCTATTACCACGTACCTGTAATATGAGAGGAGATAAGTTGTAACAAGGTAAGCGTATGGGAAAGTGCGCTTGGATATATCAAAGTGTAGCTTAAGCCAAAGCACCTGGCTTACACCCAGGAGACTTCACATACAATGAACACTTTGAACAAGTACTAGCCCAACCATAACTCAGCTTAATTAATACAACCAATTAAATCAAAACATTTACCTTCGTGAAAGTATAGGAGATAGAAAACTCACTTGGCGCTATAGAGAAAGTACCGTAAGGGAATGATGAAAGATAACTAAAAGTATAAAATAGCAAAGATTACCCCTTTTACCTTTTGCATAATGATTTAACTAGAACAAATTAGCAAAGAGACCTTAAGTTAATTACCCCGAAACCAGACGAGCTACCTACAAACAGCTTCACAGAGCAAACCCGTCTATGTGGCAAAATAGTGGGAAGATTTGTAGTTAGAGGTGAAAAGCCTACCGAGCCTGGTGATAGCTGGTTGTCCAGAGCAGAATATTAGTTCAAACTTAAACTCTACCTGAATAAACCCAATAATTCCTATGTAAGTTTAAGAACTAGTCTAGAGGGGTACAGCCCACTAGACAAAGGGTACAACCTTTATTAGAGAGTAAGCTACAACCAACACCATAGTTGGCCTAAAAGCAGCCATCAATTAAGAAAGCGTTAAAGCTCAACAAACCAACAACCTTAATTCCTAAAATAACAAGCCAACTCCTAATGTACACAACTGGACTATTCTATTACTAAATAGAAGTAATACTGTTAATATGAGTAACGAGAACTAATTCTCCTAGCACAAGTTTATATCAGAACGGATACCCCACTGATAGTTAACAACAAACACACGCATAGCCCAAAGCCAAGGCCGGACCCCAAAGCAAGTTGTTAGCCCAACACAGGAGTGCAATAAGGAAAGATTAAAAGAAGTAAAAGGAACTCGGCAAACACAAACCCCGCCTGTTTACCAAAAACATCACCTCTAGCATTATAAGTATTAGAGGCACTGCCTGCCCAGTGACATCTGTTCAACGGCCGCGGTATCCTGACCGTGCAAAGGTAGCATAATCACTTGTTCCCTAAATAGGGACTTGTATGAATGGCCACACGAGGGTTTTACTGTCTCTTACTTCCAATCAGTGAAATTGACCTTCCCGTGAAGAGGCGGGAATGCTTAAACAAGACGAGAAGACCCTATGGAGCTTTAATTAACTGGTCCAATAAAAATATACTATCACCCAACAAGGGCTCAACCCCCCTTTATATGGACCAGCAATTTAGGTTGGGGTGACCTCGGAGCATAAAAAAACCTCCGAGTGATTAAAGTCTAGACTAACCAGTCGAAACATTACATCACTTATTGATCCAAAATTTGATCAACGGAACAAGTTACCCTAGGGATAACAGCGCAATCCTATTTAAGAGTTCATATCGACAATTAGGGTTTACGACCTCGATGTTGGATCAGGACATCCCAATGGTGCAACAGCTATTAACGGTTCGTTTGTTCAACGATTAAAGTCCTACGTGATCTGAGTTCAGACCGGAGTAATCCAGGTCGGTTTCTATCTGTTCTAGGCTTCTCCCAGTACGAAAGGACAAGAGAAGCAAGGCCCACTCTACTAAAGCGCCTTCAAGCTAATAGATGATTTAATCTTAATCTAGTAACCACAAATAACCCTGCCCGAGAAACAGGGCCCGTTAGAGTGGCAGAGCCCGGTAATTGCATAAAACTTAAACTTTTACAGCCAGAGGTTCAACTCCTCTCTCTAACAACATGTTCATAATTAACCTTCTACTATTAATTGTCCCCATCCTCTTAGCCGTGGCATTCCTAACCCTCATCGAACGAAAAGTATTAGGCTACATACAACTCCGCAAGGGACCGAACGTCGTAGGCCCCTACGGACTCCTCCAACCAATCGCCGATGCCGTCAAACTATTCACCAAAGAACCTCTACGCCCCCTAACATCATCAATCTCTATATTTATTATCGCACCAGTCTTAGCCCTTACCCTAGCCCTAACAATATGAACCCCCCTACCCATACCACACCCACTAATCAACCTCAACCTAGGAGTCCTATTTATACTAGCTATATCAAGTCTAGCTGTATACTCCATCTTATGATCAGGCTGAGCCTCAAACTCTAAATATGCTCTAATTGGAGCCCTACGAGCAGTGGCACAAACCATCTCATATGAAGTAACCCTAGCGATCATTCTACTATCTGTCTTGCTGTTAAGTGGGTCCTTTTCATTATCCACCCTAATCACCACACAAGAACACACCTGACTAATTTTCCCATCATGGCCACTAGCCATGATATGATTTATCTCTACCCTAGCAGAAACCAACCGAGCTCCATTCGACTTAACCGAAGGAGAATCTGAACTCGTATCCGGATTTAACGTAGAATACGCCGGAGGCCCATTCGCCCTCTTTTTCCTAGCAGAATACGCCAATATCATTATAATAAACATTTTTACAACCACTCTATTCCTAGGGGCATTCCACAACCCATTCATGCCAGAACTATATACCGCCAACTTCGTACTCAAATCCCTACTCCTCACCATCTCCTTCCTATGGGTCCGAGCATCATACCCACGCTTCCGATACGACCAACTCATACACCTCCTATGAAAAAACTTCCTACCCCTAACCCTAGCCCTATGCATATGACACGTAGCAATACCTGTAATCACAGCCGGTGTCCCACCACAAACATAAGAAATATGTCTGACAAAAGAGTTACTTTGATAGAGTAAATTATAGAGGTTCAAGCCCTCTTATTTCTAGAATCACAGGAATTGAACCTGCTCCTAAGACTTCAAAAATCTCCGTGCTACCAAATTACACCATATTCTAAAGTAAGGTCAGCTAAGTAAGCTATCGGGCCCATACCCCGAAAATGTTGGTTCACATCCTTCCCGTACTAATAAACCCCATTATTTTTGCCACAATCTCATCCACCATCATCCTAGGAACCCTTATCGTAATAACAAGCTCACACTGACTGCTTGTCTGAATTGGTTTCGAAATAAATATGCTAGCTATTATCCCCATGATAATAAAACGCTCCAACCCCGATCCACAGAGGCCTCCACCAAATATTTCCTCACACAGGCAACTGCATCCACGCTACTCATGCTAGCCATCATCATCAACCTCCTCCACTCCGGCCAATGAACTGTCACAAACATCCTGAGCCCAACAGCCTCAGCCATCATAACCCTAGCCCTCACCATAAAACTAGGCCTATCACCATTCCACTTCTGAGTCCCCGAAGTAACACAGGGTATCCCTTTATCATCAGGCCTCGTCCTCCTCACATGACAAAAACTCTATCAAATCTCACATTCAATCAACCTGGACATCTTACTCACCATGTCTATCCTATCTATCCTAGTCGGAGGCTGAGGAGGACTAAACCAGACTCAACTACGAAAAATTCTAGCATATTCCTCAATCGCCCACATAGGCTGAATAACAGCTATCATAACCTACAACCCCACCATGGCACTCCTCAACCTAATCCTATACATCCTAATAACAACCACAACCTTCATGCTATTCATGACCAACTCATCAACCACCACACTATCCCTGTCACACTTGTGAAACAAAATACTCATATTAACAGCATCCATCCTAGCAATTATACTATCGCTAGGAGGCCTCCCTCCACTAACAGGGTTTCTGCCCAAATGAATAATCATTCAAGAACTGACAAAAAATGACAGTATCATCCTCCCAACCTTAATAGCCATCACCGCCCTACTCAACCTATACTTTTATATACGACTAACATACACCACATCCCTAACAATGTTCCCATCCACCAACAACATAAAGATTAAATGACAATTCGAAAACACAAAATGAACAACCTATCTATCCCCAATAATCATCCTATCCACCCTAACACTCCCCCTAGCCCCAATGCTATCAACACTGAACTAGGAATTTAGGTTAATACAGACCAAGAGCCTTCAAAGCTCTAAGCAAATGAACGTACATTTAATTCCTGCCTATAAGGACTGCAAGACTCTATCTTACATCAACTGAATGCAAATCAATCACTTTAATTAAGCTAAGCCCTTCTAGATTGGTGGGCTTCCAACCCACGAAATTTTAGTTAACAGCTAAATACCCTAATCAACTGGCTTCAATCTTCTTCTCCCACCGCGTGGGGAAAAAAGGATAAAAAGGCGGGAGAAGCCCCAGCAGGATTGAACCTGCTTCTTTGAATTTGCAATTACACTACAGGACTTGGTAAAAAGGGGACTCAAACCCCTGTGCTTAGAGTTACAGCCTAATGTCTACTCAGCCATTTTACCTATGTTCATTAACTGCTGACTCTTCTCAACAATGGGACTTTTAAAATCACATGTCTAAAATGGAACTCTCTATCTTCCCCCCCAAACCTACTCCTTTCTCAGTCTTCCTCAACTCAGTAAATGACACCTTCACTCTCTCAGATACTCAGCTTAATATGTTACCATCATCCATGACTTTCTCACACCTCACATCCAATTCATTGGGAAATCCTTTTGGCTATCCCTTCAAAATACATCCAGACCCTGTGTACCTCTTAACACTTTTCCCACTACCACCTTGGGCCACTACACCATCCCCTCTCCTGGATTAGCTTCATAACTTGTCTCCTTGTTTCTAATCTGAATATAAAATCTACCCTCAATATAGCATCCAGAGGGATGTTTCTTAAAATGTATGTCTTATTATGTTATTATTGTATTCAAAATTTTCCAAAGGCATTTGCTATTTCCTATGCCTGACACCCTCTTCCCCAGATATCCACATGGCTGTTCCTCATTTCCTTTAGGTCTCTGTTCAAATATCATCTTTTAGCAAAGCTTTTCATGACCATTTTAGTGGTCACCTTAGAATGGCACCCCCCTCTTGCCAACAACTAAAAGTCCTTGCCCCATTTTACTGCCTTACTTCTCTTTGTAGCACGTATCTTCACAGACCTCTTCCCTTGACTAGAAAGTAAGATCTGGAAGTGTAGGGACTTGATTCTATTAACCACTTTACTTCCAGTGCCTAGAATGACACCTGGCACATGGTGAATGCACTACGAATTTTTCATGATAAAATCTCTCTATTATATTTCTTACATCATAATATAAGAGAAGCCCAAGAGCTTTACAGCATAGATTTTCTTCCAACTCTTTTTGTGTGTCTCTCTGCTTGACGGTACCAGCAGAACTTTCTAATGTCTTCTACTGGGCAGACAGAGGGGATTGTTTTCCTCCCTTCTTCCTTATAGTCTATGGGTTTATTTTTTTTACCACCTGAGTTGAGAGGAAAGTAGAACAGTACCTTAATATTGCAAATTCCAAGCTGTATAAAACTTGGTATTATTTTAAAGTTTTAACAAAAAGCTAAGTTGAGAACAATTCCCAGAACTGTTTCTACAAACACACTTAGCTGTGACTGATGTCAAAGAGGATATAGTTTGTTAGATTAGATCTAGGTGTAAATTTTGGGAAAGAAAAAGATAATAGTCATACTATAACTAACTGTCAGGCGGGGTATCAGGCAGGGTCTCTGCTCCCGCTCCCCACACAAGAACGCAGGATATGGTGAGGCCAAAAAGGAACACCCACGGAGCCATAGGTAGGGGAGTCACACCACTATAGTCTCACTGGAGGCTGGATTCACACGACGTGCGACCTGCTGTCTGTTTTTCTGCCAACCGACCCACTCCACTTGCTAACTATAATCCACCATGCTAACTGCAATCCACGCTGGCTAGCTCAGCCACCATCTTCTTGCTAGCCCCCATTTTCTGCTAGTGTAGCCACAGCAGTTATATTAGTGGCCAATGGCTCAGTGGTTACAGCTGACAGCCAACTAGCCACAGCTGATGGCCATCCAATCACAGTTGATGGCCATTTACTACCTGAGCCAGCACCTTTCCTTGTGAGGCTGAGAGCCTGGAAACTGCACTCTGGGACTCTGTACCCACAATTACCTTCACGGTAGCCTTAGAAAATAGGTATTAGTGGCTCTGTATTACAGAATAGAAAACCAGGGCCTGAGTCATTAACCACATGATCAAAAGTAACAGGTTTAATAAGGGGCTGAGCTGGGCTGGCTGACTCTAAATGTTTTCCACTGTGCCATGCTACATACACAGTTGTCTTCAGAAGGCTGTTGACAGCCTACTTGTTTTTGAAAACTATCTGCAATGCTGTTTGAAAATGATCTTGAACACCTTTCAAAGAAACATAGCAGAATAGCTTCTTATATTGTGAAGTAAAAGAGCCCACAATTTTTGTGACTTTGTGTGTCATCAAGTGTATTTGTCTAGGATTATGTGCTGGCTAATGACCATATTGCTTCACTGATTATCATGATTATAGAAAGATCTTTCATCTGGAACAGGGAGGCTGCCCTTCGGCAGCATAGAAAGAAAGGAGAGTGGACAACACAGTACATCACCGTGGGAGGCGAGGGACCTGCCTCTACCCCAAGCTTGCGCAGAAGCAACAGGACGATGAAGGGAGAGGAAAGGTAATTACCTACGTATGAGGGATGACTGCTGGAAAACCGTCCTCCCCACGGTGGTTCGAATCAGAGTGTTCTGACCTCCACATTAGCACAGTGGGACCTAATGCCAGTCGCCTGAGGGGGAAGCTACATCTTTCACGTTGGTGCTCATGTCTCCATGGTGTTTCTTAAAAGTCTTGCAGGGGCAGTCATCCATCAGGGGTTGCATTGACCAGGCCCATTCATAACTTAGGCCTGTTACCTCAAGTTACATTGCATTGCTTCTCTAAAGGCACATAAAACCTTTATCTCTTTTAATGTGTGCTATAGACCTACTTAGGGATTTCACACACGGCAATACTTTCATAAAGGTAGCCTGCTCCTTCCTCAGGTTGTAAGCTCATGCCAGCCAAACCACAAGCTAGGAGAAAATAGGCTCAACAAATCACTCTGTGCAGAGATTTGAAAATAGCATAATGATGTGATTCATTAGCATTCATAGGTAGAACATAGTACCTGTTGTTTGTGTTTAGTTATCAAAGCAGTAGAGAGCTCTTCCTGTAAAAGAGGTGTAAGTGACCTCCAAAATCATTTTCAGGTGTAAAATCCCTGCACACTACACCCTTTTACCTGATTAATATCAATTATACATGCTACAGTACACTTCCCCAGAACTGCTGGGCTGTGGATGTATTTATTATCATCTCATTTGAGAAGGAGGGCAGTGATTGACAACGATTCGCTTTACAAGTCCCAAGTGATGTCTACTTTGGTTTTAAATTGGGGATGTTTGTACAACCTGCTTCCTATTCCTGCTAGATTGCTATGAGTTGAAATTCTCATAAGTGTGGAATTATGTTTTCTCAGCAACGTCTTGGGTCTGCTGTGTACTTCTAATAATGACAAAATTGGAATATTCTTAGCCTTATGGGGTTCTCACATATATGAGTGGGCAATTGTAATTCACTGTCATAAGTGCTACAGTAGCTTTACCAACAAAAGGCAGTGGAAGCCAGGAGGAGGCCAATAGGAGCTTGACTGAGAGAAGTAACACTTAGGTTGGGTCATGAAGGATGAGTAGGAGCTTGACAAGCAAAGAGGAAGGAGAGAGAAGTGACAGCATGAATAGCATACGGAAAATTTTGGAACAGCAGCCCTGCTTGGAAAACGGTGATAATCTTGAGTTATCTTTATCATGTTACTCTCTCCCTAGTTGAAGCTTTTTGTTTTCTTGAGTTATGTGGAATTTGAGGTGTCATTTAAACCCTAATAATAGTTACATGATACAGTGGTAGGGAAGATATTAGGACAGAAGGAGCCATGAGGTTTACTAAGAGCAAGAAGCAACTTCTGGGTGAGAGTTGAGCTTTGGAAAGAATTCTCTCCTTGCTCTGTGACTCATTGTCCCCATTAATAAAATAAAGGTATCAATTGCCCTCCATCTAAATGTCATCATGAGGGAAAAATGACAAGGGTCCAAATTAGTAGATTAATACTCCTCCCTGGGGGGTCATGAATGTTTCTTGGGGAAGGAGAGGCAGAGAGAGATGGGAGTTATTATCATGGCCTCTCTGAGATGTACAGGCCCAACACCATGTATGTGCGCTTTGGAATGTGCACTCACATGGCTTTGGGAAAAGAAAATCTCCCTCTCACAAAAATGTTGGAACCTCCACATATGGTAAATGCTGGGAACCCCTTGAAACTCTACGATCTGCCTATTATCCCTTTATGTGTACTCTCAGATGATTGAGGGTAACTAATTTTAGAAAAGAAAACCATCAGAAAAATACACAAACAAATCTTCAGTGTCTTTCAAATGACTAATTTATAAGTTAGCGTGAGCAAATTTTACACTCAAGAATAAGAGCAGTTCTCTAGAGGGGGAGAATAGTTCATTACCACACAATGGAAGAAAAGGAAACTGAGTAGAGAGAGTGAAACTATGAAATCTGTCCCAGGGTCCCGCTATGGCTTTAGCTTTTCCCTGGATGTTCTATGACACTGGGATAGAGGTTGACATTTTTCTGCATGTTTTCTTTGCCATAAGTAAATTACGTATTCCAAAAGCTCTGACAAGATAACTCATGGGGAACTTAGGGAGCCTCTATAACAATGCTCAGAGACACAGGAGCAAAGAGCTTCAGCCCCCTTCAGTAAATCAGCAGACAGGACAGCAAAGAGGCCTTCCTTCTCACCTGCTTCTTATCCATCCCAGAGTGCTGAGCTTTGCATTTCGACAAGAAGACCAGCTCAGACTGAACCCTCAGAGGGAAGACTCCATTCTTCTTCTGGTTCCCACTGTCCAGTAAATAGTTCTCAACCCAGACAGAGACAGAGCCTTAAGGCTTAGGGAAGATAGAAAAATCTACCCAGTGAGGTGAGCCCCTTGGTTTCCATTAGCCTTTTCTTACATGGAAAATGCAGGGCCCCTACTTTCTTGAGTGAGAGGCAGCATAAATTGGTCATAAAATCATTGAAGAAGAAAAATGGTAAGAAAAAATAACTAATTTACCTGATTTATGAAGGTCATTAACAACCTACTAGGATGTTCTGATTCACTTGAGACAGTAAATTTTATGTGACAAAGAAAACAATTTAGAAAAAGTAAGTGGGAGAATGCAAAAAAGCAAACATTTTGCTTTCCCCTTGTCCTCACATCACATCTTCCTCATTTCTTACTGTGGAAATTCCTGCCCTTTTCTATCACATATTCTTTGACTCCTTTCCAGGTTGAAATTGAGTCATGCTATCTTACCTTCCATTTGTACCGATGGGTGTGACTCAGTTTTCTCCACAGTCTTGTGGTTTGGGTTTTCAATTTTCTTGCTGTATCTAATGGTATCGATTATATGCTGGCCAAAGCATGACTTTGAGATTAGATGGGGTCTTTCCTATTAAGAGAATTTTCTTGGTTCTGGCCCCTCTAACTGAAAATAACAAAATCATGCAAAAATTGCAAAACTGAAGATTATTTGTCTCCATGCTATTCTTTCTCTTTCTTTGTTTCCAGATATAGCATCACTGAGTCAGTGAATTGTATGGAACTTTAGTGATCATTTCGTGTGATGTTTCCCTAAGAGTCCATTCTAGATTATACAAGGTATGATTCTAGATTGCAGGAGAAATTATTTTTAAAATTTTAGTAAATACTTATTTTACTATGCATTATAAAAAAGTTAAATAGTGCAAGAAAACCATGATTTCAAGGCTATTAGTGTATAGGATGACTATGTACATGGATACGGCAATAATTATAAGGTTCTTATGGATGATCACAGTTTGGTAAAAAACTGACTCACTTTTTTCTTTCAACAGCTGGGGAAACTGAGACCCAGAAGACAAGTGACTAGTTCAAAGTTGCACAGCTAATTTCTAGTAGAACTGGAGCTTAAACTCAGGATGTAGTCCTCATTATCTACTTATTTGCTCCCATCTCACACATGTGTAACATTTTTCTTTGTTGTACCCACTAATCAATAACTTTTTGTATTGCTAAACCATACATTTAATTTCCATGCATCAGATGTAAAAGTATAATTTGGGAAAAATATTTACTATATCTAATGAAGAATGATCTTAAAGGCGTTCCGTGTGGGACTTGGCTATGAAGTCTGAGAGTTGTCATCAGCTGGCAGCCCGATGCCTGTAGCATGTATAACGCCCTATAGCATGCTTGTCAGTCAGTCGCTGCATTGCATTCTACAGTTAATCAAGGAAAGAAAACTTTAAAAAAAAAAAAAATTTATTGGGGTGACAATGGTCAACAAAACTACATAGGTTTCAAGTGTACAATTAGGTAATACATCATCTATATATTGCATTATGTGTTCATCCAGAGTCAGTTCTCTGGGAAGAAGAATTTAACAAGCATTTTGAATACCAAAATGGGATATATTTTCTGTGAAATAATATCTACATTCATTCTTTCTATTGCTCTATCTTTTTCTTCCATAATTTTAAATCCTATATCTCTGCTAAAATGGACTACTAACAGTAATCATAGCTACCAGTCATTAAGCTCTCACTATATGCCAAGCACTAGTCTAAGTGCTTTTTACTCATAAGTAAAATATTTTTACTCACCCAGTCTTCATATTATCCCAATAAGGTAGGTCCTATTTTATACCCAATTTAAAGATCAGAAAATGGAGGTACAGAGAGGTGAAGCAACTTGCCCAATATTAGAGATCAAGTAAGAATGCTTTTACCCAGGCAGTCTACTCCACTGTCCACACTCCTGGTCTTGTGTTCACAACAAACAAAACAATCTTGTCCCAAACCTTTAAAAAGTTTCTTTACAAATTTTTATTAGCTTATACATTGTGATAGTACTGAGAAACTCAGTGCATAGTAGATGGTAAAACTTGTTGTAAAAACGGCTTTGTTATATAAACTTCATGTAGTGTGTAAAAATGCTGTCACATAATTTGACAAGGCCCTTTAAAGAGCATTATAAGGGGGCTGGAAATTGGTAGGGTTAATTAAGAAGTATTTATGCAAACTAATTTCAAACTTAGGCAAAACAGAATGGATGAAGGAAGAAAGAGCATATGTCAGCATTTGAGTTTTCCAGGTGAGGAAACAGACACTCAGAGAGGTCATGTCATGAATCCTTGCATCCCAACTGGTAGTAGCAGGGCTATGGTTTGAACCTAGGTCCAGTTGTCGCATTTCACCTCTGTATTCCTGGAAGCTCACAGAGCATTTCTGGCATGTGACACTGTATTCTTTTGTTCTGTTTTGAGTTTGAGTCATGAGATAAAAACATACTGAAAAGTTTTCCTGCTTCGATGAATAGTTGACTCTCTATTTCCCGAGTTAACAGGGGTAAAGAGGCCTTGGAGGGCCCCTCAGCAAGAATTGCTTTTAGAAATCTCCTAAATAGCTCTAGCTCAAAATGTATAGAGCCACCTTCCTTTTCCTTTTGACATTCTGATTCCTCAAAAGTGTCACCCAGCTCCACTAATCACTTTTTTCATATGTGAGAGGTGGGTCTGGATAGCGTTTGCTGAATTCAGAAATCAAATATTGAGGATTTGATATTGCAGAGGCATATCGGGAGAAAACGGTCCACAGGATGTAAAGGCTCTTCTCCAAGGGGTGCTCTAAAACTCTCCCGGTCAGAGCAGGCTCTCTGGAATTGTCCAAGGTGACAATTGTGAAGGCAACATATTCGACTAGATGTTTGATACATTTGGTAAAAAAACAAAAATCCACAAATTAAAGTACAATATAAACATTTTGTACACAAACAAGAAAAGTCCAACTTTCCAAGAATAGCCCCTTTGGTGTTTGAAAAAATAGTTCCACCTTAGATCCTTAGTTTGAGTTGAGAGCTGTCTCTTTGTCATTCTGATTCTGACCCACATATTCCAAAGTGGCCTTTCTGAACAAGAGAAGTCAGTTTTGTTTCTCTTTTACATGAAGGCCCTTCACATATTTGAAGATACCTCTCTTGTTGTCTCGGAATTGTCTTTTAAGGTTAATCAAAGTTTCCCGAAAACTTTCTTCTTCCATGACACAATAATAAAAGGATACTTCCTCCAGAAGTTTTAGTGTCCTAGATAAACACAGCCAAGTACATTTCTGGTTTAAAAAATAGCAAATGTGTGCTACCATTAGGCCTGTTTACCACTAGGCCTGTTTTCGCTCTGCAAGGCAAGCTTTAGGACGATGATAAATATTTGTCTAAACTGTGCAGCTGAGCCAGATGCAAATTTGCATAATGGCACTCCAGGTTATATGCTGCATGGTAATTACTTGTTACTTGTAACTTGATAAAGCTGGATTTTTAGCAACACACTCATGACTGAATATACTATCAGCAAACCAGGAGCCCTCAGCATGTTTCCTTGTGACCTTAAGTGAAGGAAGAGGGAAGATGTGGCAAGAAACAGTGGGACGATGTTTTATAAGACTTCTCCAAGGTCACAAATATATGTGATTTCAAAGAATTTCTAAGAGTGGTACAAAGTATTTGCTTACAGTACAAACGTTTTGATTTGATCAGTCCAAAACTTCTGGGGCTTTGCCAAGACTGATTCAGCCAGACAGATGAGGGAATTAGAGGAAGAACATGCATTAAATACTCATTATGTGTCATGCCCAGCAGTGGTTGCACAAAGGAGAAATCCAGACTGTGCTAACCAGGCTTCTTGCTCTTTTAAGAAGCATTTGTCTGCCTGGGAAGAAACTTCCTCAGAGACAAGTTTCCAACACTTTCCTACAGATCTAAGGAAGTTGATCAAATCAGATTGACAGATTTGAACAACTCAAGTAAAAGCTTTGTGTTAGGTTCTGGAAAGAAGGAAATGATTAAGACATTCCTTGTGACTGTTTTCTTTCTTTCTTTTCTTTTTGTAACAGTCTTTTGGATTTTGAAACGATTTACATAGTTGTGGTATACATAAAAACTCCTTAAATTATATGGCAAGTGGTGATGATGCTACGTCAAGTATAAAAGGGGCAAATTACAAAGACTGCTTTGAGAGACTGTGTAGAGCAGTGGGTGAGAAAACATAGCTTGTAGTTTGAATGTGTGCCCCACCACTCGCCTTGGCACATCATATAACCTACCTGGGCTCCAGTTTTCTCAGCTTTGACATGGAAATGATACACTTAGTGATTACTTCATTACCGATGAGATACTGAATATAACGTGCTTCAGAGAACACCTGGCCCCTAGTTCAAATTCAATATATATCAGTGATTAAAGTGGCATCTGTGCTGTGCCAGAACATTGTGAAATTCTGAATTCTGTAAACACTTGGAGTGAAACTAGAAAAGCCAATGGAAAACAAACAGTTGATTAATCAATAGGAGAGGATTTGAAGAGATCTATTGTGGGGACAGAGTACCAAAGAATAGTTTCCAGTCTCTCGGCCTCATATGGAAAGGTGCTGGCTCGGTTATTAGAAAGCTATCAGCTGTGATCAGATGGCCATCCACTGTGGCTGGGTGGCCATCAGCTGTTACCGGTTACCCATTAGCCACTAATACAACTGTCGTGGCTATGCTAGGGGGTTGGTTGGTTGGCAGAGAAGCGGACGGCAGATTGCTCATCGTGTGGAACCTGCTTCCTGTGTCTCCAATCCAGCCGCCAGTGAGACTATAGTGATATGAACCCCCCATCCATGGCTCCCTTGGTGTCTCTTTTTGGCCTCACCATATCCTGTGTTCTTGTGCGGAAAGCAAGACCAGAGACCTCTCATGATATCTATGTTTCTATTAAAGAATGTTTGTGTGATAAGTATAGATCATAAAATAAAAACTAAAATTATTAAAGAAAAGTGATTCTAAGCAGAAACCTAAGACAGTCTCTACCCTCAGGGACTTCATGGCCTGGTGGGGGAGATGTAATTATGAGTACACATTTTAAGGGTCATTGGTAAAAGCTACAGCAAAGAAGGAAATGATGAACCCTGTGAGACAGGGAAGGAAATGTCCAGAAATATTTCCTAGAGTCAATAATGTCTGAGATGTAGTCTGAAGTCGCAATAATGGTGACAAGGTCAGCAAAACCCTTGCGCCCGGTGCTCTGGGGTGTATGTGAGGATTACGGTGCTACATGTTGGTGCTGGATTGTGGAGAGTCTTAAATATCAAGCCAGGAAATTAATACTTTGCTATTTACTCTGTGAGTTTATTCATCCAATACTTTTCTTGGAAAATATATATGCTGTAAGGGTGCCTTAGACATCCTGACATTTTCTTTGAATGATTAATTTCTCAGTATATTAAGAAAACACAAGCATGATAATGTTTTAACTAAGATGATTTAAAAGGACAAGTAAAGATATGCTAATCAGGAACAGAAAGAGACGTGTTATTTTATCCATTTTGTGTGGATTCCGGAAGTGAGAAGGAGGGGCCCTGACCTTCCATAACATCACTGCCTGCAGCACCCTCACCGGGAAACTGGCATAACCAGAGACCTTTCACACTTCTGGATCAAGTTGAAAAAAGGTAAAACATTTGCAGAGCAAAGTTTATTTCCCCAAACAAATAAATTTGTCTGTAATTACTGATATATAAAAAAAAGAAAAACCGGCTCTTCCACCTACAAGCGAGCTAAAGTTTCAGTTATACAGAATGCCTCAAACATGATTCTAAGTGCCGTAAATTCATTTCATAATACATACCAAGGAGGTCATAGGACTTGAGATCAGGAGGCTTGTTGCAAGGAACCATGGCTTTTGGCGTGAGTGGCTGGCTGCGGAGCTCTGGCTCTGTCATCGCAGGTCTGTGTTACATTTGGTGGAGTCACACGGCAATCTGAGCTTCAGGTTTCACAAATGTAGAAAAGAGGATTGCAGTAATGCTTCTTCTACGGGGAACTCTTGGAGACTGATGGAGGAGATTTTCCCACTGCTCCCTACTTTTAGAAATTGAGCTGGGATCAAGCAGTGGGCGGGACCCAATCTACCTATGCCAAGTCACAAGCTTGTTTGCCTGGTGATCATCACATAGGAAGATTCTTCAGTTATCAAAAGTGATAAGCATTCTCATGTATCAGGGGTGCTGTTGGTCCATCTTCCATTTTTCCATTTCTGATGGGAAAATGACTCATGGTACTTATGAGGTGCCAGATGCTATTTTAAACACTTTACATGTGTTAACTCATTTAATAAATATTATACAAAATTTTTGAGTAGCTCTTATTGTCTCTATTTTACAGATGAAGAAAGTGATGCATGGAGAGGTTAACCGTTCATGATCATACAACTAATAAATATTGGATCTGGCGTTTAAATCAAGTAGTTTTTCTCCAGAATCAATGTGCTTAATCACCATATTACATTGTCTCTCTTAGAGCTGTGGGTTCTTTCCTTTATTATAATAAAAGAAACAGTGTAAACTGTCCTCGTCAGTGTCGAGAAGCAATTGGTGGGTGAGAGAAACTATGACAAACAAGAGAATGACCCATCTAAAGGGGGCATTTTCTACTCAGATCAAGCTATTGGTTGCCATGGTATGTTCCTGCTTAATATTGCCAGCACAATCTTCTGATTTTTCAATAAAGGCCAGAATTCAGAATTTGAAAAAGTAATCTATTGGTTTTTAGATGCTTCAAAGTAGTTACAAGATTTTAAGAACTCAACACATGCCATCAGTGGTTAACAGGACAACACAGTTTGTGGTGTTGGTTGAGAGGCATTAATAGCATCATGGTTACAAGTCTCTGCAGCCAGAATTCAAGTTCAAATGCCTACCACACACTTATGAATAAGTCAATTTGCTTTGTCTCAGTTCTCTTATCACTAAAATGGGGCTTATGACACAATGAGGATATATGCCTCAAATTATTGTTATGAGGATTAAATAAGTTAATATAAATAAAGCATCTGAACCATGTTCAGCACATGGTAAGCATTAGCTTTTACAATTATTAGCTTTTATTATTATTTGCCCCATGACATGATATCAATCATTCACAATAGATGAGGAACTTACATAAATCTGGCTGACAAGTGGATTAGAAAATAAGTTAGCTTTCCTTGGAGAATATTGTACGCAGCCATCAAATGACTAACATTAAAAATTATCAACTTTTAGGATGTTATTACTTCCATTGCACTCCCATTCTAAATTCTACCTCAATTTTCAACAAAAGGAACCCAGAGAAAATGATTTCCTCATACAAATAAAATAAAAACTGAATTTTCAACTTTATTTCTCCTTCTAGTTTTTTTTTAAATTGTATTGCCTCTGGGTGTTTTTTTTGGGGAATAAAATTATTAATAGAAGAGGGACTAACACAACCTTTTAAAGTGGCATTTATGGGGTTTCCACAGTGCATAGAGAGAAGTGCTTGATCCTATAGGAAGTAATACAGAAATTAGATAACTTTTTCTGGGGAAAAAAAAAAAAACTGAAAGGAAAAGAAGAGAAAGAAAAATTCATCAGTTTCTGAAAATGACAGTAATTAAACCCATTAAGCATCTACCAAGAACAGTGTTCTCCATAGATGACATGAGGATATGAATTGGAGTCAAATAAGGTTCTAAAGATTTCTGCAGTGGTTCTCAGTCTTTAATGCGCTAAAGAATCACCTGGGAGCTTGTTAAAATGTAAGTCCCTGCACCTTATGATGGAGCATCTGTTAATTTAGGTCTGAGTGGGGCCCAGGTATATGTTTATATTAATCAGAACACTATATCCATGGGCTGCGCTTTGAGAAACAGTAAAATAAGAGCTTCAGGTATTAGAAAATATGGTTACCTACCCAACAACTGCCCCTTCTGCCTTTTTAACTAAAAGATTCTTGAGTATTATGGGCCCTTCCCCAGTTCATGGGGATGAATATTGGTTTGATCAAACCAGTAACCATAATTCCATTTCTTTGCTAGGCATAGGCATGAAATGTCACTCTGGTTAATATGATAAGATGGCAAGTCTGTGGGAAAGCTTTTCACTGTGATGGAAGAGGGAAATGCACCAAGCAACCACTAGTTTTTTGTTGTTGTTTGTTTGTTTTGTTTTGTTGTTGTTGTTTTGCCTACATGAAGGTATATGGGGAGATAATACGTGTAGCTACTAAGGCCAGATTCTAGCATAAGCAGAGTAACCAATGCATTGAGGAAGATGGAGAAGAAAGAGGAAAGAGATGCGTGTTCTTATTAACATTATTGCTAATTAAAATAACCTTTGAAATATCTTGCTACTGGACTTGTTGAAATAATAAGCCTCATATAATTTCAACTACTTTTCAATAGATATCCTGTTATTTAAAGTTTAGAGGACCTGCATGATACACATTTTGTTCCAGAATGCCATAAGGAACAGACCATAAAACATAGAACTTGTTGAATGAAGTAGACAGAATGGTGGACAGTAATGGTTATTCCAATTAGAGAAGTTATGTAGTTGCAAAATATTTGCTTCAACTGCCAGTTGTTTCTTGGGGTGCAGGTTACATTCTAATTTGGCTCTAGTTTAGGGGAAATGGAAGGAAAAATTCAGTGTATGGGGGTTTTGGCTGCTTATAAACTCCTTCAGTAAGGTTCTACAAGAAAGAGACAAATTGTCTAGATGTGGCCCCTGTGAGAACAAAAAGAAAGAAAACAGGTTTTGCTAAGAGAGGCATTTTATGCCTATAGGCTGAAAACTGAGTTGGCTGAAAGTCTTTTAATTTGAAGTCTTGCAGCACTGGAAAGTCATTTTCTACCCCCAAGGGAAAGCTAGTTTATGAAGGAGTAAGGAAACAGGAGACTTATCAGAAGATAAAATTAATAAGTTTGGTGCCTCAGGCCTCTAGCAAATGTCCCCCATCATTAATTTTTTCTAAGTGCAAGAGATGCAAGCCTGTCTGCAAAGATCAAGTAAAGGTGGGAACTTCTCCAACAAAGGCTATGCTTTTCATAAGTCTTAAGGTAGAGGTCATTAAACTAAAGCAGAGGAAAAAGGTCAGATAGCAGAGGTCAAAGGACAACAGTGGATGGGAGACAAAAATTTCAAAAGGAGCAACCATGTTGAATCAAAAATATTACCTGTAGTTGGTAACCCATTGAAAATACTGGAAGCATCTGCCAAGATCGAGTTTCACTTTGTGGCTAAGAAAATCCGATCCTGGCTGAGAACACCTGAATGATCAACTTCTAAGGCAAATTTCAGACCTCCGAACATGAACCTACATGCAGTGCGTAGCTGAATCCTTCCAAAAAGCTGTTACATATCGCTCATCTCAGATGTGGTCAGGAAGGATGAGCCATCCAGAGGGCAGAACCCAGGTTTCCAGATCGTCTGTCCTGGAAGCTGACTATGCTGTTTGGGCAGTGTCCTCATTACTCCTGTCCAGATCGTAGGGATACTTGCACCAGGGTCTCTGCATTGATTCTCGTTTTGTCCCTGTCCAAATGTAAGTTTCATGACAGTTTTCTTCCACTTTTCCCAGTGTACATTTGTGTGTTGTGGGTAGATAATTTGTCCTTTTGCCATAGGATTACACATATGGAACCGATCAAGAAAACTGTGCATCACCCAGATGTCCAGGACCAGCAGCCAGATGCAAAACTTGGCATTTTCTCTCTTTAGGAAATGGAAGAAGGGGTGCCACGTAAGTGCGAGGCTATTATTTTTAGCACAAAGACTGGCACGTATGGGTATTGGGCAGCCAAAGGAGTCGACGTGGTAAACTTTTGTTGAATACCCAACAGTTCCCTCTGCCTCCTATCACTATGGACCACCTTGTTTCAAGACCTCGATTTTCTTCTGGTATTAGGACTAGATATGCTTCATGGGGCTTCTCCCCAGCCTTCAGGATGGCAGCAGTCAATTTTGATAAGACTAAGCCAATCATGGCAAAGTCATTATCAGTGACAGTTATTATTTTAAGTGTGGGCTCTTGGACAGCTGAAAACTCTCCAGAGAGATGTCTGGAAAAGACTTTCCTGCCTACAAGAATGAGATGTATGCAAAGAAACCTCCCTCCAACCCCACCTCTTTTGGGCTCTGAAAGGCTCTGTGGGAGGAGAGCTGCAGCTGTGCCAGCACTTCACCTGGCAACCGTATTGGAACGACTGACCCATAATGACAAATCAGAAAGATGGGTGGCACCCAGGTCCCAGATGACATTGTAAAGCCTCTGCAGGAGACTTGGATTATTGTGGCCTCTGATGTCCTATGGAATGAGATAATGAATGTTTCGTGTTTAAGTTGTTGACAGGGTTTCCTGTTACTTGCAGCACTTGGTGTCCTGAATGAGTGAGAGAGATAGACCTTCCTTAAATACTACGTATAAGTCCTGCATGACGTACTTGTTTAGCATTCCATTTATTGAGTCAAATGTCTGAATTTGAAGCCAGATTCTGCCACCTAGTAGCTTAAACAAGTTACTTAACTTTCTTAAGTCTCAGTTTCTTGGTCTGTAAAATGGAGACCATAGAAACCTACTTGATAATATTGCTGTGAGGCATGAGATAATGTACGTGCAATAAACATTCAATAAATGTTAGCAGCTTTTCACTACTATCTTATTGATAAATATTCTAATATCACCCAGAAGTAGAAGCAGTTACTAGTGTAGCATTCCAGCACTCTGATTTGGAGAGAGCTTCTGCATTTTAAATAAAATAAAACTGCCACTTATTCCAGGCTTCAATGCATCAGAATGAGGCTGCTAAAGAAAGACAGGAGCAAGATTGTTTTGCTGCAGTGGAACTTTCTCAGCCCTGCCTTCTGCTCAGCATTGCAGGGCTAAGCAAGCATAGACGCCTTCTACAATTATCCAGGTGGCTCAGTTGGAATTTGTGATTTCTTGCTGATCTGGTAATTGATGGAGAGAAGGAGATGTCTGAACAAGGATGCTAAATTACTTTCACCATGGGACTAGATTGTGTTGGCATTACTGTTGTTATATTTATTTAAACCACATTATCATTGTTGCCATTCTCTCTGCTCCTGGGAATTGGATGTGTTTCTATTTATCCAGGACGGTACTCCATGTATTCATGGAACACACTGGAGAGTCAAACCCAATCAATAACCGGGGATGAGTTGAACATAAGGGGTGGCCCAAGCTGAGATAGAAGGGGAGGGGACATTCTCATATTATATACAATTCTCACATATTATACAAGTCCTAAAAAATACTAGATTATGAAGTCAGAGCATATTTGTATGAAGAAGACAAACATGAATTCAGTATAAGTTGCTAATTTATTCAACATGGTTCTCTGAAACTGTCCTGTACCTGATCATGATGACATTTTATTTCCACCAGCACTTTCAGACAGGTTGCAACAGTCCGTCTCCAACCAGCTGAGAATTACCGACCTCTTATCATAGCCCTATATCGAACATTGGAAACTACAAACCCAGTTTCTGCTTCAATTGCCCTTTCAAGTATGAACCTAAGCTGAGCAGAAGTTCTGGGGGTGTTTGTGGAGTGTGTGTGTGTGTGTGGGGGGTGTAGGTAACTGATTTCATTCACAAAAATCTTAGGTCATTACTTTGGACAAGTTGCTTAATTTTCCTATTGTCGCCTCATCTCTAAAATGGGGTGTCAGTGCCTTTACCATGGAATTGTTGCTAGAATCAAAACTGCATAAAGAAAAATGAGGCTTGTGTTGGTTGATTTGTTACCATGTGATCTACAACTCGTTAGGCAGATTATAACCAAAAGGGTGCGGGGCGTATGTTCCAGAAATGTATACTAAAAGTATAAACTCTACGAGGTGTGAAACATTCACATTGAGGTCCCTAAGGAGGTCACCACAGACAGTTTTATTTTCAGACCAGTTAAAACTGAGGTACAGTGAAAGACCTGTTGTATGTATATTTAAACAGATTGGACAGAGGGAAACAGGTGACCAAATAGTAGCCCACTTTGTAAGTCTCAAGGGCAGATGCTCCCGATTAGAGGGGTTCGCGTTCACATGAACAATTAGAATCACTGTGCAGAGTGAGTAGAGGCAGGACCCATCTTTTGTACTCCCAAGTGGCCTTGGTGACAAAAGACAGGGTGTGGCCTTCTTTCTGTCCCTTGTATCTGGACTTAGTTTCTGTTGCCAAATATTGGCCTGTGGGGATGTAAAATCCTCTTACCTCCCCAGCTAATTTCTACTCATCTTTCACTTCTCAATGACATAGGTGATACCCTAAGAAGGTTATCCTGACCCCATGCCCACCCCATTTCCGGGCCAGACATTGCCTGTGCTCTTCCAAAGGATTCTGTGCACCATGAATGCACTCTTTTACTCTTCTGTTGTTGCCTGCCCACTCATATTCACTCCTCACAAAACTGTAAGCTTTTAAGGTCAAGGGCCTGGGTCAGCCTTGTTGACCACTGTGCCCTAGAAACAGCCTGACTCACAGGAAGTGTAAGTATCTTCAGCAAGAATGCATGACAATGAATATCTAATTATTGTGGCACTCTGAGGTTCTATCTCTGGGAAACACATTCGCTTAAAAAATGTCCTGTGTGACTTTTAAAAAATATACAAGAGTAAAATGAAACCCTATATAACCCTAATATAGATTCAACCATTATCAAGATCAAGATTTACTTCATCTATCCTCTTTTGTAGTTTTGTGACAAATCCCAAATCTCATGTCATTTTTATCCTCAAATATTTAGGATGCCTCTCTAAAAACACGATCATTTTCTTCCTTAATCACAATGCTTTTATAACACCTAACATAATCAACAATTTCTTTATGTTATCTATTGCTTAGTCATTATTTGAATTGCTCTGATTGTCTTAAAAATGGCTTTTTATAATTGATTTATTCCAATTAGAAAAAGAAAAAAGGTCCCCCATCATCTTTTGGTTGTTACGTTTTTAATTCCCTTCTGCCACCTTTTTTGTTTCATGCCATTGTCTTACTGAAGAACCGAATTTATATTGCCCTGGAGAATATCCTATTCTGAATTTGTCTGTTTGTTTCCTTGGAGTGTCACTTATTTGTTCATTTAGCTCCATATATCCTACAAATTGGAAGTTAACTCTAAGAGCTCAGTAAAATTCAGGGTCAACTATTTCCAGCAAGAATATTTCACAGGTGGTGCTTCATATTACATCATATTGGGAAACACACAATGTTTGAATATCCCAGAGCAGTATTTTGTGCAGGCAACCGGCTTTATTCAACTAGTCCTCCACTGATAGACATTTTTGTTTTTGTTTTCCAATTGTTTGCTATCACAAGCAATGCCACAATGAATAACCATGTTATTCTTTCTGACAATGTATCTTTATTTTAACATGGTGTTCTAGGGATGAGACTTTTGCTTCTTTGATGCCAATTGATATACATATTTTTCCATGGCTGCTTTAAAAATTATCTTTCTATTTTTGACGTTTAGCAGTTTTACAATGTGCCTTGGTGTATTTATCCTGTTTGGGGTTAGAAATGCTTCTTGAATCTGTGATTTGATGACTTTTGTGTTTGGGAAATTCTTAATATCACATTTTCAAACATTGCTATGCTCACTCTCTCCCCCTCTATCTGCAACTCTGATTACCTTTATGTTAGACCGAACTGTATCCCTTATCTCTTATGTTCTTGTCTGCATTTTTATTATTTGATTTCTCTGTACCTCATTTGGGATATTGACATTTGACTCATATTCCAGTTTATTAAATCTCTATTGAACCATGTCTAATATGCTTTTTAAAACACCCATTGTATTCTTAATTTCAGTTATTGCATTTTTTTAGTTGAAAATGTCCATTTGATTCTTTTTAATAATTCCTGGTTTGTTGCCCCATTCTCATTTATTCTTTTTTATTTCCCTGAATATATAGGCATAGTTGTTTTAAAAACTGTGCTCACTAACTCCAATATTGGAGCCTGTCATATGTTTCTGCTGTTTATTATTTATCTTGTTTGTTTATAATATCTTACTTCTGTGTGATTTGATATATAATAAAGTAGAATTCATTATGCATGAAAATTTGTAGAAATAATTTGAGGTTCTGGATTACAGTATCTTCCTCCATAGAGGATTTACATTTCCTTTGGTCAGGTAAGTAGGGGCAGAGGGGAACCTGGGTCACCTTAATACAGTTTCAAGGATTTGAGATGGTTCAAAATTAGGCTTCAGTCACAACACAGATATATGGTTTTTCCTTATTTCTAGGTGGTGCCGCTGGGTCCCAACCTAAAACCTGAAGAATTTGCCAGAGTCCTTTCTGCCTGTTGGACCTCGGTTCCAAAATTTCCCCACGCCCTGTTTGACCATCACACATATAACTTAGTTTCTCAGTCTCTCAGCCACTTCCCTCCAGAATCAACAGGTAACTCTGGGAAAAGCAGAATCCACTGAAGGATTGACTCTCTTCTCCATGTTTTCTTCGTTTTCCTAATTTTGTTACTGTCATTTTTTTTTTTCTTTCGGTCTGCTTTGTTGTTTCCAGTGTATCAAGAATTTTACAAAGATTAAAAAAAAAAAAAAGAATTTAAAAATATTTTCTCCATATTTCCCAGTTGTTTTTCCTGGAAAAATTGGTCTAAATGTCCTAGCCTGCTGTTACTGAAAACAGAAGTATACTCACTAATTTTTAAAATGGAAATTATTTTAATTTGTGAGATTCTACCTGTAGTTCTGATACCTATTTCTTTAATTTAAATTTTTGATTGTCTATGTCTGTGCATCCCCACGGTGAAATTACCTACTTCTCACAGATCGTGAAGGCTTCTAGGTGACTACCTGAGTTAAAAGCACTGCTATGTCCCTGAGAAGATGTTGGTTGGCAGTCCTTCTCAGATCCGTATAATATGACACATTTTAGGATCCAGTGCCAGGCCGCACAGGTAAAAGTTTTATATCAGTGTAAATGAAGCTCCTAATAATTGCTTTGTGAAGCTCTGAAAATTATCATACATATTAAAGTTCCCCCAAAGGACAAGCCCATTACACTACCTGTACACCTGAGAAGAGAAATATGTCCTTTCTTATTTTAGCAAGTATTCTGAGACTGTAAATAGTAGATTTTTGTTTTTACTTTTGCATTACGCCTAAATTAATTATTGTTCCTATGCTTGAGAAATACTATTTTGGACCATGTTTTTATTCAGCACAAGTGAAAGGAATTGCTTGAGGTAAATGGTAGAGAAATGCCAAGGCCCTCAGATTGGATCATGGCCAGGCTGTGTCTGGAGTTAGTTTCTTACATGGGGTTGCTAACCGAAGCATTCCCACCATCTCACTTCTGGGTTCTGGGTTCTGATTTTCCTTTTACCTCCATCATTGCTTAGTGGAAAAATCTTGGGCTTTGGAGTCAGAACATAATGAACTGCCCACTCTACCTCCTGCCAATTGAAGATGGCATTGATCAAATCAGTTGTAAAGACTGGGATACCCCAGAAAGCAGCACATGGTATCTCATCACTGGTTCATCTGCTCATACAGATGCTATGTTGATATTCACCCTATTACTATTTAAGCAGAAGAAAAAGACGTGGAGAAAGTTGACAGAGTAAAGAGAAAGGGCAGTGGTGGGGCTTTCTGCTTATCCAGTCACCATTTTGTGTGTACGCAGGATACTAGAATTTCTTACGTCTCAATCAGACTCTATAGAATATAGCTGATGAAGACCATTTTGCCATCAAAGAGAGGTGGTTTGGGGACAAGGAGACCCCAGCAGCCAAAGGCCAATGATTGCACTGTAGTGGTGTCAGGACAGGAAATTTAAGGAGGTTTGGAGAAGTCCGGCTGGAGCCAAATCTCGTACTACTCTCTATGTAATGCGGAAGTCAGCTGAAGGACTCTCCATACACACCCTTTCCCCAGCCATACCACGGGGATGCCTGCCACCTAGAGGATATTAATGGCCTGTCAATGCTACCATAAAACTCAGTCAAAACTAACATAGAGGGCAATATCAGTAGCTTTTGAAATAATGGAAACATGCCCTTTTTCTCTCACCTTTAATATTTTGTATGAGACCAAGGAGGACCCTGGTATGGATATTTTTAAAAAATGTCTCTGGTGATGCTAATGAGCAACTGGAGTTGAGAACTTCCAAAATCCTATAAAATTGGAAGAAGGGTGTTTCCGGAGCAAATCGATATCTTTCCTCCACTTCAAGGTAAGGGTAAGAAGGGAGGAATCAACAACCAGACCATACCCCTTTATGAGGGACAGCTTCCTCAAACTTCAAGTCTGGCCATGTGTGGGAAAGTTTGCATCGATGGAACTTTAAATTGAAGTTAAAATGTTTTGTCTTTTGATGCCCCTGGTCATTTGCAGGATGTGAAAGAATTCACAAGACCCAAAAGGAATAGAAGTTAGAAAGTTTATTTAAGAGAAGCACTGGTAGAGGAGTTGCCAGGGGTAGAGTCCAGAGCAGACTGCTGCAGACAACTGCCCCTAACTTCAGGTTAGTTTTTTCTTACATAGGAAAGGGTAGATAAATTTTCTTACAGCAGGAGATGTGACATCAAACTCAGAATATTTGACGTATATACTGAGGTCTCTTTCTGCACATGCTGTTACCCAGAATACATACAGAAAAACCCTTGGGGAGAGGGGACAAGCCATAATGTTCATTTTATTTTAATTGTATTATAATGAGTCTGTAGTTCAAGCTATGAGCAGGCTCTAGCAGTCTGCACAAGTGCTAAAGTCTAGCTAGTTTCAGTTGGGGTCTTATCTCCTCTTTCTAAGGGTGTTTGGACAGAAAAATTTATCTTTGGGGAATGAGCCTGGGTGGTCCCTGGGGAGGGGATGCAGGCCTGGGCAGTCTCCCTTGGGCTCACTTTTATTAACTGTTTTTCTACCTCATCATAAAATAACTTGGAAGTTGATATTTTCTGCATAAGGTATTATTACGAGATTTACCACCATGCTGAGAAGAGGAATTCAACACAGCACTTGTGGGGAGAGTGATAAAAGAAAAATAAAACTGTTTCATGTTTACATACCACTGATAACAAACCAGATACAGTAACAACCTCTAGCAGAAAGGAAAATCCCATAATAAAATTCTGACAAATTGTAATAGTACAATTTGGAGAACTTTATATACTATTCTCTCTGGAATAACACCCTCCCACCCCCAAATCCCTACCTACCCCCAATATTACAAATGAATAATAGAAAAAAAATTCAGGGATCAAGTTCCACTTTGTTTTGGGTATATTCTGTGTATTGTGATTTAATAAAATCTGATAATTTTAGCTATCTCCTGAGAACAGCTTCACTAATTTTGCTGCAAGCTTCCTTTCTCTCAAATATCACGTTTTACATTTGTAAAATAACTTACACATCATCTCTCTTCCCTGTTACACTCCCATTTTCCTTTGTCTTTTGAATTCAGATGAAGTACTTATAATTCACAAGTTTCCTTCTCATCATAAGGTAAGAACAAAGCATTAGCCTGCAGGAGACTCATTTGTCAGCAGAAAACTTGGCACCCTTTGTGTAAGGGACACCTATCTCCCAGGTGAGACATATTTAATTAGCCTGCTCTAAATCCTTCACTCTTCTAAGATTACTTCTTAAACTTCAACTGTCTCAGCATGGCCATTCATATTCACGATGGGTTTTATGATCTCCTGGGCATTCAAATTTCCTTTGCTAAACCTCAATGTTTGAAAGCAGAAAGCCTCCGCTTTTACACCGTTGTCAGGTTCTGTCTAAGGGTAATACTTCATTTTAATAAACTTTAATTGCTACATTAATCCAGTTCATTATCCATGTTGATTGCCATTTACTGTTCTTTTAAAAATCTTTCCATCTGACTCTGTGTACGCAGTCTATAAACAAAGGCAGCTGCTGAATTTGTTCAGACGATTACCATTTGGATGTGCCATCTACCTTTTGTTCCCAAATTAATTAGGGCAGATGAAACTGCTTACTTTGCAACTGACAGAGTTGGTCTCTACTCAGGAGGGGAATTACAGGAAGTTTATTATGTTACTTTCAGAATGGCCCTTCCAACTCAACGTTGTAAGTGTGTTTTCCAGGTCTGGTCATGATCAATTATTCAGAGCCTATTGTTTCTAGGTGATGCTAGATCAACTCCTGATGATATTGCTCATATCATAAATTCTCTTTCTCTTCCCCGGAGTAACTTAGACCCTGGGGTTAGGGAATTCTAGGCAATTCTATCCAATTTGAAATATCCAAACTAAAAGCCGCTACACACCTGCTTACTGAAGGGGATTGCAAATGTGCCTATTGAAGGTCACTAAGGACAATGAGCTCTCTTAAAAGGGATTGTAAATTATATTTTGGACAGCAATCCTTATAGGACCATTCCATTTAATGAAGTTTATTAAAAATAAAGGCATACAGAAATAAAGTCATGGAGAGGGATAAAAAGTCCCTAGTAACATTTTCCCTTCAGGCATGTTTAAGTGATAGCCTTAATCAGAAGAATCGGGGTTCAGAGAGCACTCTTCCCCTTTACAGACCAATAAACTTCCGTAACCCTCATGGTACTCTAGTGTCACGCAGGGTTTTAATAGGATCTCAGAAGATTCTAACCATAGTTTCTTAAGTTACTCTTAAAATGTGGATGGAAATGTCACTTATTAGCTTATAACTTAAAGATTTCATGTTGATTTTTTTTCCCTCTTTCCCTCACTTCCTTATTTTTTTGATGGGACCCTACCTTAAGGCTTGATGAATATGACTAGTAGGAGAATTCTGAGCATGTGGGAGGCAACAACAACAACAACAAAACAACAAAAAACAAACAAACAAAAACAGGCAAAGCAAATAAGAGTATTGAAAAGAAACATCAACTATTTTACTATTTTTATTGGTTTGTCTGTGCCATTACAAAATTGCAATTGTTCTTGATGGAGAATTAATAGTATATGATGCTTCTAAAATTCTAAAACTTTTTCATTTAGCCTTTGGAGAAGCAATCTAATTCTCAGACAATTGGTAATGTATGATGTTCTTTTGTTTTTCCTTTTATCTTATTATCATAATCTTTCTTCTTTCCCTTTCTGGTAGCAATATACTGTGCAATATAACCACCTAGCAATAAAGGACACCAGAGAAAATTTAAATGTTATATGACTGGCGTCTTGGTTGACATTAACTTGTCAGAGCCCAGCCCATTGTTACATATGGTAGAAATTTCACTCATTTTACTTGCAAAAAAAATGAAAGAACAACATTCATTTGTGAATAAGTGCTGGGAACCCTGGGAAACCCATCACTGCTTGAAAAAGAGAAGACGTTGGACCAAAAATGCAAAAACCTGTAACTATGTTCTCATCTCAGGAGAAAGGACTAATGGCTTGTTAATTACTACATATTTGAACTGACAAATAGGTTTCTCCGTTTCTTCTCTTTCTAGACAGTTGGTCATGGCTGCCTGAGTACTATTTTAAGAAAGGTGCTTAGAGAAGGTCAGGGCTTAGCAGGAAATAATATAATTGGTTTTGATGTTTGTGATTAAATTCAGAAGGGAAGTCAGAGGCCATGTGTCAAGTAATTGCTAGATACCATTAACACAGCTTTCTTTTTATTGTTTACCCTTTAATCAACTTCATAATTCATAGTTCTAGCTCTTCTGGAGGGCAAAATGAATCCTTTATGGGTCTTAAGTCTCCCTGAAACTCAGCAAATCATTAACATCCCAGATACTGCAAAGAGAATGTTCTGGAACATTGACAATAGGACTTAGAAGGCAGACAAAGTTTAAATCTTTTGTATAGGTATAAGCAGTCCAGGGAAACAGCACAATTACAGGATTTGGGAGATGAGCTGGAATGTGAAAGAGGGCACTAAGTGGCATGACATGTAACAAAATGGAGTATAGTATGGGTGAAAATTTTTGCCTAGGATTGGCCAACACTGATTAAAATAGAAAGGAGGGAAAAAGAAAAAAAAAAAATCTCTCTTAAAGCTGTTTCTACTATGAGAACAGGAACAACAAATAAGTGGAAATACCTGAAAGAAGATTAGTTTGTTGAAAATTCACAGTGTGGTGTTAAAAAAGGAAATCATCATCAGATAGAAGCAGAGTACATTTCTCATTAGCCTTTGTCCATGCCAGAGGTCATTTAAATCTTCTGGATTATTTGGTAAATTCCCAATGGCTTGCATATGTCACATCAATCATTCTATCTTTTCTTTAGAAGATGACAAAATGCTGGAACTCTTTAATATTTTTAAAAATCCAATTTCTTCTAAAGATTTTGTTTAACTTAAACTCAATCTCAGAATTTATTTTTATCTCATAGTATTAGTTTATACCTTTTATATGTATAGCTATATGAATATTGAGGGGGAGTGGAGCTTGTTACCCCCAAATGTGCCTTATTTCAGATATTGATTATTTTAAGTTCGTTATTTTTAAGAAACAAAAAAAGAGCTCAGGAAGAACTTTTGACCTTCTGCCCAACTGCCAAAAAGAATTTTGATAGAGGACCTGCTCCAGGAAGGGGGACATCATATAAATTAATATGAACAAGTGTGGTGTGATAGGGAAGAACCCAGCAAGGCAAGTTTGATCAAAGTTCTCTCTGTGTCCCATTGTTAAAGATGTCTTAGCAAAAATTTGTTTACCTAATTTGCTTTCCATTTTTATGTGAATTACCTTCCCGCCCTTTGAAGTCCCAAACCAGTACACCACCGTCTCCTTAGATCAAGATGGCCTATAAGCCCCAACTGCCTGATTTATCCTCAGGTTTCATATTCTTATGGAACCCCCATAGGTACATACATAATAAACTTGGTTATTTTTGCCTGTTCCTCTGTTTCATGTTAATTTAATTATTACACCAGTCAGAAGAACTTAAAAGGGTAAAAGGAAAATTACTTTTCCCTTCTATATGAAGAATAAAACCACTGCAGAAGAATGTGTTCAATTAGAATCACCATTTGTCTACTGTTTACTCAACTTATTTTGAATAAAAAATAAGCTCTACTGCCTTAAGTTACCAAATATATGTAATACAATGCATCTTGAATGATACTTATTACAGTTTTCATTGCTACATAATAAACCACTTGAAAACTTAATGGCTTAAAACAAGGACATGTATTTCATTCACAAGTCTGCATTTGTGCAGTGCTCAGCGAAAACAACCTGTCCCTGCTCCTCTCAGAGTCGCGGCAGTGGCTCAAAGGTTGGAGGCTGGAATCATCTTAAGCCGCATGTGTCTGGCACTCAGTGTTGGCTGTTGGCTGTTGGCTGGGATCTCAGCTGGGGCTGTTGCCAGGATACCTATGCATGATCTTTTCATGGCTGCTTGGCTTCCTGACAGCAGAGTCGTTGAGTTCCAAGGCCAAGCTTCCATGCGGACCTGGAAGCGAGTTGGAGAAGGTGGAAGAATGTTTTGTGCCTTAGCCTTGTAAATCACATAGCATCACTTTTGCTGTAGACACAGACTCACTCAAATTCAAGAGGAAGAAATGTAGATCCCATCTCTCAATGGAGGAATGTCCATTTCACATTGTAAGGAAAGCATGAGGGATGGGATATATTTTCTATCTTTGGAAAATACAGTAAATCCAATCTGCTGCAGTACTAATTAGGGAAGATGGAGAAAATAAGCACTCCAATAATTTTATGGCTCAGATGAAGACTCTAAAACAGGAAAGACTGAGGCAAATGACTTAGGCATCAAGTTATCACTTTTAACCAACATCTAACACTCAGCAGGCAGTAAGTAGACTCCTCCCATACCAGTTTGTTAAGTCCTGTCTTTTCTAGGGTATTATCAAGGGCCTTGTTAAAATTAAACCAAAGAACTAAATTTATTTTTATTCTCATTTAAGATGAATTTGTTTAGAAATGTCTTTTAAAGCACTAACCTTATTGTGTCTGGGAAATATTTTACGAATTACAGAATCTGTTTTAATGGAATATGAAGTAACATGGAGAGATATGCTTGTATTTTATAACTAATAATAAATCCAGTGCCTGCCAATTTATTAAGGCATAATGTATTAGCTGTGTTTCAAAATAGGGGAGAAAGGGATGCATAATAATTGAAAAGCTTTTCCAAGTTCTCAGTTTATCACAATGGTATAATTAAATCTACATGGGGTTAGTAACCAAAGCGACATAGGTTCAAAACTTGACTGGCATTTTATAGTCATGACATTGAAAATAATCACAATAGTTAACATTTATAGAATGTTTATCGTGAGCCAGATATTTTGCTAAGAATTTTGCATGCATGATCAAATTTTTTTTCCCAGCGATCCTAAGGTAAAGACTATGATTATCCCCATTCACAGATGTCCCACAGTAAGTAGTAGAAGTAATGTTAGAACATATTTGACTCAGACTCTTACCTGCTATGCAAGTTCCTCAAGTTCCCTGAGTATCCTCATCTATATAATAGGGGCATCATTCCTACTTAAAGGAGCTCAAGATCACATACATGGAAAAATGTAGCATATAGTAAGCACTTAAATCCTAATTTTACTTTCTCTTTAGGGGTCAAGAACTCAGTTCATAATCTGGATGGCCTAGGCCCTAACTATTGCTGCGTGATTTAAGCAATGTCTGTATCTTCTGTAATTATAGATGGCCAGGCCTGGAAAGGGCCTTCGATATCTAGCTCTGCAGCTGAAGAAATCTGAGGTTTAGAAGGTCAAATGACTTATCCAGTCCCAGAGCCAGTAAATGGCAGATCTGGGATGTAAACCCAAGACCGACACTCTGCTTGTGTGCAATGCCACCCTCTCCTTTCTTTGACAAGTAATTGTATTTTAAGAACACGAAAAAAATAGGCTAATGATTGAGTACATAAAATTTGCTGACACTTCATGTTTTATATTGATTTTATAATTTTATTTAGTGTTTTATTAAACAATTATTAGTAATGCACATTTATGTGTATTTACAAATGCCTGAAATTAAAATTTCATGTCATCCTCAATGATTGTTAAGTCGTTAGTAACTCACCCCACTAGGGTTAATTATTATACCTAATAACACTCATGCTGAAAACTCCTGCTTAGACTAATTACTCTCATAAATCTCTTTAGAGAAGTGTAAAATTCTCATTACTTCAATGATAAAATAACTAATCTTTGCTCCTTGTCCCTCTGAGATAATAAGATTGCCAGGACTGCTACAGTTGAATGATGTTTTAAGGTAATTAATAGTGCTACAAGAATTGAAGCTCTTAGACAGCTGACAATGATGCCTGGAAAGAGAGGGTAGAAAGTTTGGAGACAGCAAAAGGGAATATGGAGTGTCAGCCTTTACGTTTTTTAAGGGATTGTTTTTCATTTAGTCTGATTTTCTAACCGTCATTGTAGAGGGAGATCCTTGGCCATGGTTGTTAAATTTGCTGTTACCTAAAATGGCACTGTTTAATTTTTCATTCACTCATTTACTCAACAAATACAAATAAACACTGGGGATAGAACCATGAATGGAGAGACACTGTGATTCCCCTCACAGGGCTTGCAGTTCAGAAGTCAGGCAAGTAAGCAGATAATCCAGATGTTGTATGACTTGGAATGATTTCGTGTGACTTTTTCATGTGACTGAATCTTACCATGGACTTCAGCCACTGCCAATGACACACAGCTACTACATGGCCTAGTTGAATCACCCAGTTTGTCACTCTAAAAAAGGACTCATTAACTTTTGATACATCCTGTTCTCTATGCAGTCATTGAAGTGACCATTTATGAAACCACACCTGTTATTTGATCAGAGAGGTGAATATAAAGAATGGTTAACTAGATACAAAGTTGTTAGCAGGTAACTAAAGGAGTAAAAACAGAACTCAGAGGATGGCAACTGCAGGAAACAGCTATGACTCCTAGGGATGAAGGAACAAACAGGTAAAGGACTGGGATCATTAACACTTAGACGCTTTGAGGACAGGCCCTGTGGACTCTCCAAGGCTGAGGGCACAGCTCAGCTGGTACTATTGTCCCTAGGTAGGCATGATGAAGCTGTTCCTACAAATGTTGGAAAAAACAAAAACTGATTCACCTGGTGCTAGAAACTGCTGCTACTTAGATGGAGAACATTCCTGAGGTGACTCTAATAGTAACAGGAAGACCACAGGAAATGCACAGGAAACATAGAGAAAAGCTACAAGAATTGAAGCTCGTCAGTTCAATTCTTTGCCAGCTTGTCAGTCTTCGTCCAGCGCCCCCTACTGCAGAGTCTAACAAGGGACAAACTGACAAAGCAGAAATGTGGTTTTCTGAATGCCAGCTCCAGCATCATAAAGCAGAGTACTCAAGGGTGAGCTAAAACAAGAGGCAATAATTTAATAACTAGGAAAAATAACAAGCGATCAGAGAGGCCCCTGGACTCTGTTTTCCACAAAACCCCCAATCCAGTGCCTGAAAAGTACTCCCTGGACTCTTTCCATGTAGTTCTGTGAGGAGGGAGGTCCCTCCAAAGTGGGGAGGGAGGTCACTGGGAGACAATCTATCTGGGCTTGGTTATCCTGCAGCCTTTGATACTCCCCCTCTTTATGAAGGGCTGATATAAATATAGAGATTTGTGGCTTGTTGGCCCATATAGCATCATAGGAAATATGGTGTGTGAGGTGTGATCACAAAATATGGTGAATGTTTAAGTTAAAAAATAAAAATTATTACAGTAAAAGACACATTGCCATTAAGCCCCCTCAAAATACTCCTCCTCACTTCAAAAACACTTATCTCGTCATTCTTGCCACGTTCTGAAGCAGTTGTTGAGTGTCTTCACTTCATCCTCTGTTATGACAACGCTCCGTGGCACACATCGCTTCTGGTATATGGCAATTTCTGTCAAATAAAAACATTATGGTGTGTCCTCATCCACCTTATTCACCAGATCTGGCACCATGCGACTTCTGGCTCTTCCCCAAAGTCAAAATGACAGTGAAAGGTAAATATTTTGAATCACTTCAGGACATTGAGGCAGCCATGGTATCGCAACTAAAGACATGAAAGAGAACTTCCAGAACTGCTTCAGGAAGTGATAAGAATGATGGCATAAGTGTGTTCGAAGTGAGGGGGAGTGTTTGGAGAGGGATTAACAGCAATGTGTCTTTTACTGTAATATATATATTTTTAACTTAAACATTCACCGTATTTTTTTTTTTTTATTACATCTTGTATATCCAGAGGTGCTCCCAGACCCACTGGATCATTCTGTTTTGCCAATACTCTGGTAAGAGTTATGATGGGAATACACAGTTCCTTTACTTCCTACTAAGGGAGCCTCCAACATGCCTTTTTACTCAAGATTGACTGAGAAATTGGTTACTGGCCCAGCTTCTGGTTGCTTTGTTTTTGGAGGTGAGATAGGAGGTGCAGTTCTGGGAATAAACTAGAGATAATTGAGGATGGATTTTTTTTTTTCAGGAGGAAGGATGAAAAGAATGGATTAGGCTCAGAGAATGACTCTTTGAGAGAGAATACAGATATTGCACAGTAATGGTTTACATGTGTTTTTTATATACTTATTTTTAAATATTAGAACTTTGGTGGAAATGCTCAAGAGATCAAAATTTAAAATGCTCCAGTACAATACAAGTAGCATAAATAATCACAACTATGCAACACTATAGCAGTGTGTCTTACAAAAGCACTTACAGTAAACATACTAGTCATAAATTGGCCCTTCAGTACCATGTAACTGAGTAAAATTATTTACTGCTCTGAGCAAGCTCTATTATACTTCTTGTGTGCTTCAGATAAACCACCATCTTTCCTTGGTGTCAGCCTGATACTGTGCTATCTCTAATATCCTATTCAAGTCGGGTGTGCTTCACTCCACACCTGCATTGCATGAGACACTCAGTCTAATGCTCCAGTTCACAGGTATTACCACAATAGATAGTTTCCTTGGTTGCAGAAAAAATAAATTTTACATATGAATAAAAATTTTAGCACTTCGTATATATTTTATTTTACAATATGAAGATGGGTAGGCAAGACATTTGTCCTAAAATAGTGCATGACACAGTAGGTGCTATATATGTGTAGCTGAAAAGATATTAACCTAGTTATGGCTTAGGAAAAGACAATGGCAGTTATGGTGTGTCAAGGAAAGGAGGAAGGATAAGGATATATAACCATTTTTCCAATTAAGTCCCTTGGCCCAATGATTTGATTGGAAGTTTCTCCTATTGGCAAACACTCTCATGTGGAAGTGATTCTAATGAAGCACTTCTAATAAGTTTGGTTTTGAAATATTAATGTCAAGGCTTGCGAAATTCACATGATGATGTGATCCTGTTTGGGACATCACTGCTTAGAAATGAGGCAATTGTACTGAATAATAACCATGTTTTGTTTGTAAATCCTCGAGGGCCAGACCAATTTAACAGATTATAGAAGCAACAGATGGATTCCCTTCTAACAATAGTCTTTCTTTGCTCTAGGTTTTCAATTATTCACACAAAACTGTTCCATAGCCCAGACCCGTACTGACCAATAGACACCAGCTATCTGTGGCTTTCTAAATTTAAACTTAATTAAAATTAAAAATTCAGGTATTTAATTGCACTAACCACATTTTAAGTGGTCAATAGCTACATGTGGTGAGTAGCTACCATATTGGACAGCAGATATTAGGACAGTCCACCCAAAATTATATTGGAGAGCATTGGTTGGTTGTGCTTATAGTCAGGAGCACCAGTGTTTGGTCTAATTATTTCTAGAATTTTTCCAATAGAGGCATGTCTACATTAAACCAAGACAGAGAGGAAGGAGAGGTAGTATTTTCTTTCCCTATTGCCATGTTTAAAAGAGAAAATGTCTACATTTTCATTATTATTAATTATAGCTTGGCTGGGTGGCATGGGAAGACTCACATGTGAGAACCTCTAGAGTACCTAGGACCTAGAAGATGATGGATCCCAAGAAGTCCACCCAGCACTCTCTTGTCTGAAGATTATATAACTTCAAAGAGGAGTACTGAGAGTGAGTTACAAAGATTTCCCAGGATTCATGACACGTTTATGTGTAACATCTACTCAAGTAACGCATCTTACAGGAGGTAGACATTCATTAGGTGTTTTCTTGTTAGGGACAGCAATCACTGCTGCATCTTCCAGCCACATGGGAAACAACCAATGCCCTGCTATAGAAGCACTTGAAAGTCCGAGCAATCAGTGGCCACCTCTTTCCCCATATTCATCACATAAGGTTCTCAAGAGCTTATTATTTGGTACTGACTATGCCTAGTATGAGAGGAAGGCAATGATCATTTACTGAGCATCTACCAAATGTCCCAACAACTTGGAAAGGTAAGGAATCTGGTTCTCATTTATGGATTGGAAACTGAGGCTTGTGAAGTTAGAAATTTGCCCAAGTTCTCATAGCTAGGCAATTAATCCAAGATTTGTTAAAAAAAAAAAAAAAGGGGGGGGTGCGGAGTGAGGGGTGGGGGGAGGTACAGGGGAAGCTTTATCCCTCTGTATGGAAGCAAACTGTGCCACTCCAAAATGTGTCTCTGGGGGTATGAGTATAATTTTATTTAACAAAACAAAACAAAACAAAAAACAAAGAAATCAGCAAGACCCTTGACTTTCCCACTTACTGACTGAAAGAATGTATTTAGAGTGCTTGTTTCAAGAAGGCAGCTATCACCGTAGATAACTATATTATAATATGAGCCAGGTGCAGTAGGGGGGACAGGGCAAGGCCTAGAGATCAGAGTCCACTCAGTGTCCCATTGACTCTGCCTGGTCCAGCAAACTTTTGTTTACCAAATATTTGCTTTTCCATGTGAATTGCTTTCCTGCCCTTCCCAGTCCCCAACCACTACCCACTTCTCCTTAGCTCAAGATGGCATATAAGCCTCAACTGCCCACCTTGCCCTTGGGTCCCGTATTCTTATGGAACCCTTGTATGTATTTACATACGTGCATGTATTTAAATTTGGTTATTTTCCTCTGTTAATTTGTGTCATGTCAATTTAATTCTTAGACTATCCTGAAGAACCTAGAAGGGCAGAGGAAAGTTTCTTTTTCCCTAACACTCCCATACCTCACAATCCCCAGATGTCCCGAGCAATTTTTCTTAGGGATTCAGACCTCCATGTTCTGCTACCAGTTGGTTACTTTGAGACATCTTATGTCAATAGATTGAGAATAAGCACCTTTCAAAATCTGAAGAGATCATATGCACAAAAATGTTTTCCGGGACCATCCTATGTCCCATAAACACTCAGCTCTAAGCCATGGAACGTGCCAACAGAAGCAGCTGTGTCGGTGTTTGGCATGTTAATAGATAACTGTACAAAAAATGAACTTGGAGAAACATTACTTCTCATTCCATCTGCCATTTACAACCTACCTTTTTGTCCCCCTAGGTTACAAGGGAGTTGTTTAAGGCCAGTGCTCAGAAAGAAGCCTTTCTGCCCTTCTTTAGAGGCCAGAGATCACGTTTTTTTCTAAGTTAGAGCAACCACTAACCAGGACTGCACAAAAATCAGAGACATAACAGCCTGAGATTGACATGCTGCCGTCATTTACCATGCTCTCAAGCTCCACGAATGCTCACATAGAGCAGAGAGACTGCAGACATCACAGGAATGGAGGCTGCCTTTGAAGCTTATGTTTTGTATCTGCTGTGGCGAGGACAATTTTGCAGACCTAAGAGCAAGCACCAGCTTCTGTGGGTACCTTTGCATGTCTTTGTAGCTCTCATTCTAGTTTCAGATACTAAAATCATTTTATGTGAAGCAGAATAAGACACCAAACAGTTTTTCTTAGGCATGAGGCCATCATAAATGTCAAAATGAGTTAAAGATCCCTGGAAATTTTTCTTACAAGCTTAAGATCCATTTTCTTTTTCTCCTAGATTTTGAGCCCAGATCTCTACATGGGTATTTCATAAAATATGATTTTCCTTCCTGACCTGTTTCTGAAAGTTTGCCTTTAATGAACTTCCGTACAATTGCATAGTTTAGTATTACCCATGTGGCATGTGTCTGAAAAATTTCTACTGAGCTGTAATATAAGAAGATGTTGTATTATTCAGCAGACACTGCTATAATTCAAGCAGCTTTGTATAGTTAAAAAATGAGAGCTAGAAAAGTAATGAAATGCATAAGTAAAACAATAACATAATCTGTGCAAAAGCTAATTTGCTAATTTGATATACAGTAAATGTAATATGTTTTGATCCGATTGAAGCATATTATGCAGTGCCTTGTGAAATTTTATTTGCAAAATTAATTTAAATTGTCTTGGAACAGAGCTGACTGAAGGATTATAATCAAGGGTAGCAATAATTGGCAAAACTGTAAGAGCAACATTCAGTCAGCAAGAGAATAAAAGCCATCAGTCTTGGCAGACTGAAGAAGGTGGTGGGTTGAGGAAAGAGGAAGGGAAGGAGGGCTTGTGACTTATCTAAATGTCACAAAGAAGCTAACGGTGAAGTGGAATCCCAGCATTTCATTCTCCCCCGATCCCCAACCACAACCACCATCACTTCTTGTTTGCTTTTGGAACAGATAATGGAAACCTGTTCTCTTTACCCTTTTCACTGTCTACTGTGGAATTGTTCCACACACCCTCCAGCCACTGGATCTCAACCCTACCCAGTGCCCAGTGTGGGGATTCACATACACCCTTCTTCTTGTAACCATGCAGCCCTGACAAAATCTCCAACCTTGCTTGAGGAGTTTTTTTCTTAGAATTAGTAGTAACTAGGACACCAATTTTACTCTTTGGTTTGACAAATATTTATGAGCGCTTTCTAGTGCTAAGCTGTATACACAGTATGCTTCTATATTCTAAGAGCTAGGTTTACAACTGTGAACACAACACTGACCCTATGCCCCAGTGCAGTGGGGATACAGGTATTTATAATACACTGTAGGTTTCGCAGCCAAAGAAAACCACCCTTTCTCTAGATGGACATTTTGTGAACTCAAGCCCTCAGAATCAAAGGTGAAAATAAAGAATTTCAAGGACCTTTTCTGTGTCAAACAGGGAACATAGGGTATTGCCTGAGGCCAATATCACCTTCAAAGTCAAGCAAATACAACACCACAGAGGTAAGTTAGAGACATTCTGCTTGGTAAGTGGTGATTTAGAAAATTGAGACATTTTCAAGGACATGAACATTAATAAAATTACTTATTTTGTAGCCCCAAGAGGTCCAGACCCAAGTCTCTTCTATGTGTCCTGACATTGTGGTCACATGTGACCACCCATCACTACTGATTCTGTCAAAGGATAACAGCGGCATATGTTAGAGTTTAACGCAGAATCACCAAATCCAAACATCTGAAAAGCATGTAAATTGAAAACACATTTGTATTAACCATTATTTAGTTTCATTAGCGAATGATTGTTTTAAGCACACTCCACTCCAGTCATTTTGTGGCCAGAGCAGGGCCTCATGAATTGTAAAAACACAGCCTAAGAGACATGTTCCACCTCAGGCAATATTTTGAATTAAAGTAACAGAGGTCACAAAGCTCTGATTCACCATAAACCTTATGCCCTCTGTGCAGGAATTTTACATGGTAAAAATTTATGTCTGCTATTTACAAAGGCAGTTTATGAATTTTACCCAATTGACATATTCAGGCCCAGCTATGTTGCCATCTACATTTTAACTTTTGGTGCTCAGAGCTAGTAAATAATAAATAGCCAAGGTCAGTTTATGAACAATTGTTAAATACACAACTAAACCCACCACTTTCTCAGCAAGTGCTCAATGAACATTAGTTAGTAGAGCACACAGAGCCTCAGGCATCAGATGAAGCTTCCCTTCAAGGATCTGCCCAAGTAGTAGGACCCAGTTTTCTTCTGGTCCCTCACTGGTGTCCTGGAAGGTAGCAGGGCTTTCATTCAATGTTTGTGTAATGAGTGCATTTTCCAGACTTGAACAGAGAACTCCACAGCATCTACTAAACCCCAATGTTGTGACCAGGATCTTTTGAAGGGAGAAGCTTGAGATGGGCACAGCCTGAACCAGAGTCTCCGTCAGTGTCCTTCTCCCTCTGGCATCACCTCTCCCAAATAACTCTTCACGTAGGAACATAGCCCCAGAGGAACCTGAACAACCTGAAGAAGAATCAACTAGATTGGTGAAAGGTTGAGCTGCTCTGCTCTGCAGTAGGGAGCTAGGCAAAGTGGTGAGCTTGGAACTCTTCTCTTCCCCACTTAACCCATCAGGGATTATTTCCAGCTCCCTCCAGCTTTGTGTGTCACTGAAGGAGATAGGGGGAGGGGTGTAGAGACACAATCAAAAGAGTTAGGGCTTCAAGGATATATGTGGTATGACAATTAAGTTTGGGAACTTGTTGCAATGATGTTGCTAACTTTTTTTTTTTATATCCGAGGGATTATTCATTATGAATTTGTACCAAGTGAATAAAAACTTAACCAAGTTTACTATTTGGAAGTGCTGAAAGGGCTGCGTGAAAAAGTTAGACAACCTGAACTTTTTGCCAACAATTCATGGCTCTTGCATCACGACAATGCACCAGCTCACACAGCACTGTCTGAGGGAGCTTTTAGCCAGTAAACAAATAACTGTATTGGAACTCTCTCCCTATTCACCTGATCTGGCCCCCAATGACTTCTTTCTTTACCTGAAGATAATGGAAATATTGAAAGGAAGACATTTGGATGACATTCAGGACATCAAGGGTAATATGATGACAGCTCTGATGGCCATTCCAGAAAAAGAGTTCCAAAATTGCTTTGAAGGGTGGACTAGGTGCTGGAATTGGTGCATAGCTTCCCAAGGGGAGTACTTCGCAGGTGATCATAGGTGACACAGCACTTTTTCTACGATGAGTTCACGAACTTAATTGTCTGACCTCATAGTTTAGGGACTCTACAGACAAAGAAGAAAATAGGAAAGTGGGTAGCTATACTACTGGAGAAGGGTAAGAAACCCTTGTGGAAGACAGAGCCCAGAGAGACAGGCTCACAAAAAAGCTAAGACTTACTCAATAGATTATAGAATATGCTTCCTCCTCTCTATACTAAGTCGGTTTTACTGTAATAACAGTGGATTACAGCTAAAAGAGCTGCACGATACAGTCTCTCTGAGATGTAATGGCTCAAAAAAGTGATGTTACATTTAATATAGGCATAAGCATGGTTTGATACTAGCTCTGTTTCTTTGTGATGATTCTCTCAGCTCTGCCCTACCAGTATATTGGCTTCATTCTCAGGACAGCTCCCTTCATAGGGGCAAAGAGGCTGCTGCAGTTCCAGGATTCACATTCTCATCATTTATAGACCAGAAGGAGAGAGCGTGTTTCCTCTGCTAGCTCTCTGAGAAGAGCAAAGGGATTGTCTTTCTAATAAGCCCCCAGGAAACCTGCCTAAGTTTATCCCAGGGCTTATTGGGATTATTGGGCCACATGCCCACTGTGACCCAAATTGCCTGCCCAGGGGAATTCCATGCATTAATTTACTTAAATATGTGTTTCTGGTGGTAATAGTTACATTACCTTCATTGGGTTACATGAAGGCCATTCCTAAAGCTGGAAAAGGGGTTAACGATATACCAAGTACATGGTGTGTTGAGAGATAACCAAATAAAGCTCTGGGTGCTCTTATGGAAGGAGGTGAGCAAAATGGATGGAGGAAATGCCTCAACACATGTCCACTATACCAATTAAATACACAATTTAGTAATTTAAAAATGCTGCCACAGGTTTCACTGGATATGGACAGATAAAAGTACTTTAGATAAGCCAAACTTCAAAACAAATGACTCCACAGAACTCTAAGAATATCAGACTCAAACACTACATTCTACAATAATAGATGTACCTGTAAAGATTAATAGCACATTTAAGAGAACGATGAGTTTTTTGTTAAAAATATACAAGTACATCAAGAACCTTGGACAAACAGCACCAGAATACAATTTTCTACCACATACAATTCCCTCAGGAAAGATATATAAAGCCATTGTATAGTCGAACCCCATGTAACGCTCAGCAATGTTGGAGCAGGTCAAGTACATGTATTGTAGGCATAACATAGATGTCTTAAAATTTTTAAGGGGTGTGCAATAGAAGTTTACAGATTCCTTACATAAGAATTTGTTTTTTTTCAAAGGTTTGTTTAGACAAAGATTATATGGAATAGCGGAGAATGACTTCCTTAGGAGAGGACAGGAAGAAGAGATACTGAAAGAATGCAGATTTCTTATCCCATGTTCAAATGGGAGTAATCTCAAAACAGAGCTCATTCTTTCTTTATGGAGTAGCACATATTTTTGGATGTAGGGCAAGGTCAGCATGCACCTGAGCATGAAGCACCACAAACATCACCACAGAACTCTGCATCATGGAGCTTGGAGACCTTTGCTCGTACTGAGCTTCTGAACATTTGCTCAGGCTATTCCCCCTGCCTTGAAAGAAACCAAGTTTTACGACTGTCTGTCTCTCCCCTCAGCACATTCTTAAAGGTTTGGCTCAGGAATCACCTTTCTCAGGAGACTTCCCCAAGGCCCAGGGCATTTCAAATGCTCCCCTTCTCCTTCTTGTCCCTCCATCACAGCACTTGCCGGTGTCATGTGAGCTATTCAAGTGTCTCTTCTCCCTCTACAGGCTGAGCTTCTCTCACATCAGCACTGAGCACAACCTCACATAGTAAATGCTCAATAAGTATTTGTTGAAATGAATTGGTGAAATGGAATACCTTTAGTTTTAATGCCTGCTGCACTTGAGGGCTTACTGGGATTATTGTGTCTGATAGTATTGACTCAGCATTGTTACAGTATAACGACCAATAATCCTCTCATTGCCTTCCTTTTCTCCCCCTTCACCTCACCTTACCCCTCCTCTCTTACACACAATGACCGTTAGAAAATTCTATGTATATCTGAATACTGATATTTCAAGCTATTTGACCTTAGAATTTTGGAGATAAATTGCTCCATTTCGGGAGCTACGTAAAATGTTAAAGTCTTGAGAATTTTTGCCTACATATTTTTGGGCTGGCACTTAACCTGCAATAGCTGTGCATTTTCTGAAGCACTTGAAATTTCTTAATGAATCCTTTGTTCACATGCATTTGAATTGTAACTAGTGGCTAACAGCCCAGTCAGTTTCAGCTCAACTCCCAGCTCTGCCTCTTACCAGTTGTATGACCTTGAGCAATTTACTTAACTACTTGATGCTGTTTCCCCATCTGTAACAGAGTTATTGTAAAGATTTAATGAGATAACAAATATAAACATTTGGAATGATGTTATGTGTAATAAGTGCTCCATAAATATGAGCTTATAGTTTTATTATAAAGTAAAATAACCAACTTCACACTACTCTCAAAGTGTCATAATTTTGAAGTGATACTTGTATATTATATTGTTATTTATGCTGACACTTGAATCATTTATATCTTCAGGCTTTTTTACATTCAGATCTTTTTCACCCTGTTCTTTCCTCTCTACATGCACTTAGATGGTTGCTTAACTTTATTCATTAATTAATTCATTCATTCATGGCAAAGCTGCATATCAAATTCTTCCCTCTGAGTTTTCTGTCAGAGTGCAATCTCTCCCTGTCTCTGCTCTCTCACTGCTACCCTGAGGGCTGTCTGTCACTAGTACTTTCCCAGCTCCCATTAAATCTGAAATAAAGATTCAAAGAAGCCCTTGGTTAGAGAGTGAGACAAAGATTTGGATGCATGACAGCAAGGTTGGACGCATACTGGCTCATTTAATCCATACAACAACCCGATGAATTAGGCACTGTTATTATTCCCATTTCACAAATGATGAAATTGAGGCAAAAAGAGATTAGGTAGCTTGACTGATGTCAAACAGTCGGGAAATAGAAGAGTTAGAAATTCATTCTAGGTGGTCTGGCTCCTGAGTCCTAGAAGTATTCGTGGTCCAGTTCAAGGCACTGGCAGGAAACAGATAGCATGTGTAAGTTTTAAAACACAAACTCAAAAATGTGCTATGGGAACAGAGAGAAAGAAATGGCTAACGAACTGGGGAAGGAGCAAGGAAATGTCATCAGGGACAGGGCCATCCAGTCCCATGTTGAAGGGCGAATGGATTGTCCAGATGGAGAGGGGCATGAGGACAGAGCTGCAAGAGCAGTGTGTACAAACCCTTGCAGGGGTGTAAGTGCCTGGCTCTGTTTGAGGAATGCCAGAGGAGTTGTTGGGATGGATCCACAGACGGACATACTGGCGGATGCTGCAGGGGACAAGGCTAGAGTGATAGGCTGGAATGAACTGCCTTATGCACTATGCCGAGGGCTTCAGATTTTATCCTGTAGGAAATGGTGACACAGTGAGGATTTTTAAAGCATGAGAGAAGCATAATCAGATTTGTATTTTGTAAAGAACTTCCTGGCACTGCAGAAGAGTAAGGTCTGAAGGTATAGACCATGGCTAAGTATGGAGGTTAGAGATTGTTACAGTCATCCTAATGAGAGATGATAAGGGTATGATTTAGGGCAGTGGCAGTGGGCAACGGACGTTAAATGTTATCTTGTTGATTAGAGCTCCTGACACTAACATGTCAGTTTGAATTCTGATTCTTTACTAGGAGATCCTGACAGATGTCCACTATGTTTCATGTATAAACTCGATATATATGCATGTGATGACTTCACCTAAATCAATATTTAAATTCTTAACAAAAGGGACAAAGGGATCTGTGTGTAAAATTGTCTTCTAATTTTATATCAAATTCTTCTCTCCACTGGCATACTTTGGAATATGAACACAGAATCGAGCTACGAGGTCTGCCAGTTAAGTTCATGAACTCATCCTAGAAAAAGTGCAACATAACCTCATTGCTTAAGATCACTATGGTCACCTTTGAAGCACTCCCCTTAGGAAGCTATGCATCATTTCCAATGCCTAGTCCACCTTTCAAAGCAATTTTGGAACTCTTTCTGTAATGGCCATCAGAGCTGTTGTTGTATTATCCTTGATGTCCTGAATGTCATCAACATGTCTTCCTTTCAATATTTCCTTTATGATTGGGTAAAGAAAAAAGTCATTGGGGGCCAGATCAGGTGCGTAGGGAGGGTGTTCCAATACAGTTATTTGTTTACTGGCTAAATACTCCCTCACAGACAGTGCTGTGTGAGCTGGTGCATTGTCGTGATGCAAGAGCTCTTTCAGGACCATTTTTGCACACACCTTCCTCATGTCAAGATTTTCAGTTAAGATATTCCTAACTTAAATCTTCAGTTAGGATATTCCTGTTTCTCTATCGATGTTTACTTGGTCTGCTATGCTTTTCACAGTCAACCGATGATTTTGATGCACAATTCGATGAATTTTTGCAATGTTTTCATCAATTCTGCTTGTTACTGGCCGCCCTGACTTGTCCTTATCAGTGACACGTTCTCTCCCCTCAGAAAAACATTTCATCCATTTGTAATACTGCCATTTTTTTCATGGCATTACCCCCATAAACTTGGGATAACATGTCCCTGATTTCACTTCCACTCTTGCCAAGTTTAACAAGAAATTTAATGTTTGTTCTTTGCTCTAATTCAAGCTCAGACATTCTCGTGATGGCACACAAAAATACGCAACAACAATAATGAACTCCACTCAGTAAGACACCAGCACACGTCGACATGAACACAGCTGTGAGACACTGATATATCAAGGTTATGAAATCTTACTGAGCTATTTGTATAGTGCTGCCAATGTCAATGCACGGTGACAAGTTCGCGAACTTAATTGTCAGACCTTGTATTTTAAAGTTTCTAATCCTTCCTGAGATGTAGCTCCTTTTATAGTCTCTGACAAAAAGAGCATGCCTAGTTTTTCTCTGAAGTGTCTTTCTGTAATCTTTTCTACAGACAAGAGACAAGCTATGTCCAAGTTTCTCTGACTTGCTCCAGAATTCTTCATATATTGCTTCTGTGGATGACAATAATGAACAGGTCTATAATTATATTCAAAGTCCTGCTGTACATTCTATCTGGACCTGGAGTCCAATCCTTAGATAAAGCAATTAAGTGCTATCTCATAATGCCTTACTTCTTTGAGTTTTATATACCTCTGAGCCATGTTAATTTGAAGAGAATTTTGTTTAGTGGGTAATTCAAAAGTAAAGTAGTAACAAGTAATTTCCTTTTACCATTGTGAAAAATACAGGAGAATTTTTCAATCATTGATTTCTTTCAAGATTTCTCTTATCTCTTGAATTAGTTAAAGACTCTGGATTTGCAAGAACAGAAACTCAACCTGAATTACCTTAAGTTTTAGGGAGATGGCTTATAACCTGGAATGGCAAGGATAAAACTTATTAATGGCCATGGTAACTGGGCACTCAAAAAACTGGAAGCTGATGAAAAAATAATAGCTCTGACACTTTCAAGTCACAAAACACTTTCTTCTTTTGGATTAGAATTAGAAAAAGATGAACATTTATGTTGTATATTGGTTTAATGTAATTTCAAATCTACTTGTTTAAGACTTAAGTGACATTATTTTAATCCACTTGTTTATGAAGACAAAAAAGAAGTTGCTTTTAGAAGCAAAGCAGGGTTGCATCATTTAATGGGTATGTGACTTTGGGCAAGTTACCCAATGAATCTGTTATTCAGTTTTCATATCTTTAAGATACGGATAGTAGTAGTACCTTCCTCACAGGATTTGACTGCTGACTTCCTAAAAATACCACTCATATAATCTTTTGTTAAAGTAGAGTCAAGTGCATTACTCACTGCAGGGGGATAGAACATCACTTTGACCAAATGATCAGAAGGGAAAGGACAAGGAAGAATATTTATTAGGTTTCTGGTTAGTTTAAACTGGTCTTTCAATACTAGTGCCTGACAGGTGTTAGAGAAAGTTCCAAATATAGTTTTGGATTGGTGGACGTAAGGGAGAGTTTTGAAGTACATTTTAGTGAGTAAACAGATGTTTGACAAGTAAGGAATTTGCAGAGTTGAGCTACCTTTTGACCGGAGAAGAGCTCCATTCCAATTACTCTGTGATACCTAAATTTGTGTTGCATGATTCAATTAAATTCTGACACTACTGTGTCAACAGAGTAAAATCCTGTCTCTCTGACTCTGTCTTTTTTTTTTTTTTTTTTAAGATTTTATTGGGGGAGGGGAACAGGACTTTATTGGGGAACAGTGTGTACTTCCAGGACTTTTTTTTTTTTTTCAAGTCAAGTTGTTGTCCTTTCAATCTTAGCTGTGGAGGGTGCCGTTCAGCTTCAAGTTGTTGTCCTTTCAGTCTTAGTTGTGGAGGGTGCAGCTCAGCTCCAGGTCCAGTTGCCGTTTTTCTAGTTGCAGGGGGCACAGCCCACCATCCCTTGCGGGAGTCGAACCGGCAACCTTGTGGTTGAGAGGACGCATTCCAACCAACTGAGCCATCCAGGAGCTCAACGGCAGCTCAGCTCAAGGTGCCGTGTTCAATTTTAGTTGCAGGGGGCGGAGCCCACCATCCCTTGCGGGACTCGAGGGATTGAACTTGTGGGAGCCCACTGGCCCATGTGGGAATCAAACCGGCAGCCTTTGGAGTTAGGAGCATGGAGCTCTAACCGCCTGAGACACCGGGCCGGCCCACTCTCTCTCTCTGACTCTATCTTGTTCAAGCCTACTTTATTCCCAGGGTCTTTGGGCTAATAGCTTCTGCTTAGTCTTGTATACAGACAAGCTAATCATTAGAGGAATCCTGCTCTGGGCTTGATTAGATAAGGGAAATATGTATTGTTTATCAAAGATTTACAGAAACCTGTGAACCTGACTGGACTCACATCAACTAGCACAATCTTCCTCAGACCTCTGCTGGTGCCCGGATGTCTGCACTGGTCAATCACTTCTTGCCTTTCCCATTTCCCCTTCCCCTCACATACAAGAAGCCTGAACTCTGTACTTTGGGAAGATGGGTTTGAGGAACCACTAAGTCGCCCATCTTCTCAGTTGGTGCCTTCTTGATTAATATACTGGTTTTTTCCTTACTCGAAACTGATGTTTTGAGTTTTGGCCTTTCAAAGCATCAGGCACATGAACTTTGGACTGGTAACACCTGGAGTTACCGCAGACCCCACAAGTTAAGAGCAAAAGATCGCCCCCACTTCAGACACCATCTGCAAGTCTCAGGTATCCCTCAGGCTATTTGTTCTTCTGCCAGGCTGACTGCAAACATGGGAGTTGACAACTCTCCTTCAAGTTTGATAATTCACTCGAATGACTCCTAGAACTCAAAAAGCATTGTACTTAAGAGTCCTGGTTTATTATAAAGAGTACGAACAAACAGCCAGATGAAGAAATACATAGGGAAAGGTCTGGGGAAAAGGATAGAGTTTCCATGTCCTCTCTGGGCACTACACCCTCCCAGCACATCAATGTTCACAGATCAGGAAATTCTATTAATCTCACTGTTCATGGGTTTTTATATGGAGTTTCATTACATAGGCATGATTAACTAAATCATTGGCTATGTCACTGAACTCAATTTTCAGTCCGTATCCCCTCTGTAGAGGTCTGGGGGTGGGGCTGAAAAGTCCAACACCAATTGTGCAGTTGGCTTCTTTGGTGAACAACTCCCAACATGAAGCTGTTTATAGCTCCTCACAACCTCATTAGCATAACACAAGTATGGTTGAAAAGGACTCATTACGAACAGCAAAAGACATTATTATCACTCAGGAAATTCCACGGGTTTTAGGAGCTCTGTGCCAGTAACTGGGGTCAAAGACTATATATATTTTTTATTATACAATAAGCACTATAAATCTTGATTAGCTATCTGTGGTCTGGAGAGGAGAGCTAGTTGAGCAGTCTGTTCAAATGAATTTTAAGGAAGTTTCTTAGACAAACAATAATATTATTTACAACTTTACCTTCATGGGTGAGGATTTCCTAGAATAGTTAAGTAATGGTAACGAAGACTCTCTTAGTTCTTGATCCTATTAATGTGTGGTTAATACAATCAAAAATGTTTTATCTCCCAGGTTTTATCAATTTAACTAAGATAATACATTTCAAGTGTTTAGCAAAAATTAAACATTCAAAAAATTAGCAATGTGAATATATATAAGATAAAAATAGGGGAAGGTAGAACAACTATGAAACAGCTGTTATATTTCAGGAGAAATGTGGTACATCCACGAACAGCATTCATGGCAATGAGGATGGACAGGAGAGTTGCAACCAAGATATTCAGAATATAGAACTTAAAAACTTTTTAAGAGATTGAATGAGAAGAGTAAGAATTGGGAGAGAATAACTACTGTGGGTAGATGATGTTGCTACTTACCAAGATATACAGTGGAAAAGATGGAAGAGATTTTGAGGAATGAGTTTAATTTTGGATACATTATATTGTCTGGAGAGGGCAGGAATGAGAAGGCACCTATATTTTTAAATTAATAAATAATTGGATATGGCCTTAGCTGGGAGATAGCCAACTCAGAAAGCAGTTAGAAACACTGAAGTTTGGGATAGTGGCAGAAACTGGAGGTTAATGCAGAATAAAGACTAAAAGCTACAGGCCCAGTGGACCATAGCATCTGTCCTTATCCTGACCTTCTCCAGGGTATACATGGTATCTAAGGACTAAAGTTGTTAGTGCATTGAGACTTATTCATTTTATTAATTCAATGAAACTAGTCAGGTACCACCATGGGAAACAACCTTTCTTGTAAACCCAGGTAGGGAATTTCCTGATCGGAGGCAGAACATAATGACCATAAATTAGTACCTTGAATTATAGAAGAATGTAGAAACTCTAAACCAGCCTTTCACTGAACAACCACAGGAGCCCAAATTGTCTGCAAATCTCTTTCTTCCTAATGCTTAGTTTGGAACTAATTTCAATTACTGATTAAAATAGTCATTTCCTCTCCTCTATTTGGGTGCTAATGACAACATTCATAGAATTCCATAAATTCCATCAAATGTTGGGAGTGTTGCAGCTGCAGAATCAGGAAAAGCCTTCCACTCAGTACTGAAGGACACAGAGCTCATGTTGGGTAGGAAAAGGATGCAGGGAGCATGTTGGAAAGTTAGGGGCTATTGTGGTTAGGTCAGTTTCACCACAATATATTAGCTGACACTCTAGCTCAGGAAGAAAAGTGTGTTCATTTTTTTAAACACTCACTTTAAGATAAAAGCCAGGAAGCTTCAAATACTTTTATGAGCCTTTGGAATACAATTCAAAATTCTCAAATATGTTAAAAGAGTCCTGAAAACCTGGGGTTAAGTACAGATGGCTTATTGAACTCTGAGTCTTGAGTAAAGCAACTCGTGGCAACTTTCAAAATTCTGTGTTTTTCTGCATACTCCCACAGGTCCAAGGCCAAAGCAAAGGGTTTCAGTTTTGTTACCAAACCCAAGTTCATGGGCCCAACTCTTCCAAAGGCCAAAACTCAAACTGTCAGAGTTTGAAGTCAGGAAAAACTAATTGATCAAGAAGGCTCCAACTGAGAAGGTGGAAGACCTAACAGTGCCTCACATCCCTCTTGCTCATTGGACTAGGTTAAGGGTTTTTAAGGGGTGAAGGGAAACAGGAATGCGGAAGTGCTGATGCAGCAAGTTTTAATTGAAGGACTTTGGAACTTGTTCATTTATGGTAAAGTGGCGTCAACACTGGATCTTCCTGGACAATGGACGCTTTGCTTTTGAAAGGATTTGGGTCTTTATGCTCCAGTTATGTCCTTGTCCTTTGGTTCTGTGTATGTCAGGGAGTGTGAGGTGGGAGAATTTGGTTCGGGGTGCCACTAGTGCCCAAGTTCTCTCCTCTGTGCATATTTTGGCTGCACGTCTTGCAGTTTTGGTCTGTTGTCTCTAAAAACAACTCAGTGTCCCATTAAATAGGATGGGACCATTTTGAGCTGATTCTGTGGTTACAGTCTGAGGTCTCATTTCTTTCTGTGCATCTTGACTTGTCACTTATGATCAAAGTTAAGGTGGTATTCATGCTTAAAGGTCTATATGACTTTTAGAAGCATTGTCTGAAATTTTTTAATTTAACTTTATTATTGTTAAAGTAGTAGAAAGAAGATTGGTTTTAAAGGCATATAATGCGAATTTAATTTTAACATTTATCCAACCAACATGTTTTGCAAATCTGTGTGACACTGGGCTTAACTTCTGTGAGCCTTGATTCTTTCTGCATAAAATAAATGAGTTAGACTAGATAAAGTTGAGGGGTGAGCAGAATACATCATCCCAAAATGTGCCACTTTGACATAGGAATTGTTTATAGCTGAAGGCAATTAATACCTAGCAGACTCTCTCTTAACTGCCTAAAAGAATTTTGATATGGGGCCTGTACCAAAAAAAAGCTATTACCAGAGATAAGATTTTTATATCAGAAAGACTTATCTACATGGCATGGTGAGCATTTGTTTACCAAACATTTGGTCTTCTCATCTTCCTGTGAATTGTCTTTCTCCACTTTAAAGCCCCAGACTCTACCCTCTTCTCCTTAGCTCAGGATGATAATACAAGTCTCAATCACATTCATGCTTTGGAGTCTTCAGGTCTTTGGGTGGCTCCCATATGTATATAATTTAATTGTTTTTTCTCCTGTTAGTCAAATTAACATGAGATAGATTATTAGACCAGCCAAACAACCTGGAAAGGAAGAAGGAAAAAGTTTTCCCTTTAATGTCTGGGTTTTCCCTTCAATGTCCTCAAAATGTCTGAGTGCATTCTAGCTCTAATATTCTTTTATAAAATTAAAGATGGGTTCTATCAGAGAAAAAAACTAAACAAAGAAAACACCACATTCCTACTGGACTGCATTTATCTCTTAAAAAATTAAATGTCACATATATAAATAAAAATGGTGTAATGATGAAACATTAATTAAAAATAACAAGGCAGCAAGAACGGGGCTATGGTGATAAATGGTACAAAGTGACAGATGCAAGATGGTGCAATGAAAACAATTCTTCTAGTCTTAAGGATGCTGTTCTTACATCTTAAGTGGTAGCTTAATTTATGCATTTCTTGTGGTTGGAATTCTGTTAAGGGAATAGTGGGGATTTTTGCATAGATTCTCTAAACCTACCAAAGCCTTGATAATGAGACAGAGGAGAATATTAAATAGAGCTGAAGCTGAAGTGAATATCAGGAATAATGTTTTGCTTAACCATATATCTTCTTTTCTGAACCATTTTTCCTTTTCACTGCAAGTTATACAGCCAAGTTGTACAATAAAAACTATAAATGTTTATTAAGCATGAATATGTGCCAAATACCATGTTAAGTGCTTTAAACAATTTCACACATTAAGTTCTCACAGAAATTCTATGAAATAAGCACTCTCCTCTCACTCATTTTGCAGAAAAAAAAAACAGACTTTTGAGTCCTCTTAAGTAACTTGCCCAGAGACACACTACACAGCTAGAAAGTGTCAGAATTCAAATGTAGGTTTGTTTGTGTCTAAGATCAGAGTTCTTGATCTTGAAAGGTAGCAGGCTACCACGCCAAAATATACCACTTTGGAATATTGATTTTTTCTTTTCTTTAGTCACTTAAAAAAGAGCTAATACAGGGAGAGGCTGTCTCTGAAATCCTTTTTCTGCCTAAAGACAGATCCTCCAAAAGAAACTCAATTGTCATAGATCTCCTTCCCAGGAGTTTCATCAATCAGGGAAGATTGACTCTTATCACAGGAGAGAAGACAAGACCACACTTAAACTTTGTCACAAACTATCACACCTTTTATCTATTCTCCTAAAGGCCAATTTGTCTTTCCTAAAAATCATTTACTCTCCCCTAAGAGACCTACATCCTCCATCTCCTACATTCTTCCTCCTCTTTCTCTCTTAAGATGACATATAATTCTGACCTTGAAGAGTTACTCATTTTTTGCTAGGTATGTCCTATGTATACATGAAGTAGAAATGTTAATAAACTTCTATTTGTTTTTCTCTTGTTAATCTGTCTTATTTCAGGCGGCTCAACTAAGAACTCAAAAGGGTAGAGGGAAAATTATTTTCCTCCCCTACAACCTCTGTCATATTTCCTACTCTCTCTTCTTTGTCTTTCCATGTAACACTTAGTGATGACTCAAAGTGGGAAAGGCAGCAGATCTAGGTATAAATTACAGGCACAGTTCTTAAGGGAACCTTGCAAATATTTCTTGGCTGATATGTGTGTGAGTTGACTTCACCACAAAAGAATTCCTGGGAGAAATTTACTGACTAACATTATTTTACATAATGAGCAGCATGTGAGCTTTAGTCCCAGTCTGTGGTATGGTTTGCTAATGTGCCTATATGTATCTCTTTTTCCTATGTGCTCTCCAGTTACCTTTCTGAGGTACTCATCCTACATCTAAATTCATGAAGTACCTCTTGCCTTTATTGTGGATGCCTCAACCTGGCCAGTCTCTCTCAGTCCTTTAAAACCCTGTAGAACTTATGGTCCACATATTGGGCACATATTGCATACTGTTTTGGATTGGTATATCTATATTTACTCTATGAATTGTTTCCCACTTTAATGAAATCCCTTTGATGGCAAGAGCCACATTTTCTGCTGTATAGTTTCTGTAACACCTAGCAAATGTTTGACTTACATTAGAATCTTAATAAATATTTAATGACAGTAATAATCTTGTGTGAAGCAAATCCAATCACTTTCCACTAGTGTATCTTGAAACAGAAGGAATTTCAGAATAAAACATCTTCTCTACTCTATCTGTAATATTAGATTTAAAAGACTGTATAATATTAAAATCCTAAAGACTTTCATTTGAAGATATTCAAAACAAGGAGTTCTACATGGTTTCAATCTATAGGTGAAAAGACTCACTTCTCCCCGCTCAAGCAGATTCTTACCATCATCACTCTGACTACCTCTCTAAATGCCTTAAAACAATTCTGGAAGATCTTGAACAAAATAATTCAACACAAACTTTATTAACTTGCATTATCACCAAAGTGTGTTAGGAGCTATGGGGGACAGAAGACAGTTACCCATTTACTCACTGATTTATTCAACAACGATTTATTAAGTAATTATTACATTCATAGCTCAGTGCTATGGTTACAGAGATGAAAGTTTAATGCTCTGTTTTAAGGAGCTCATTCTCTAGAGGCATGTAAACACTACGTGATAAGTGCTTGACAGATCTGTGAACAGATAGACAGGATGCAATGAGAGACTAGTCATTGGAAATCAACACTGACTGGAACATCAGAAAGTTTTGATGAAATTGCGAGAAGGACAAAGAGCACTCTAATCAGAACATAAATAAAATTTGACCTTGGCCTTCAAAGTTCCTGCAGTCTAATGCTGTGTTTATAAATGTTTAAAATAAATTGAAAATCTTAGAGTTAGTAAAGCATGGACAGACATTGAAGATCTCCCCTGGAAAGTGATGGATCAGACAAATTTGGTAGGTGCTCAAGTTCTCATAGTCAGTTTTTTAGAAACAAGGCAGAAATTGGTCCAGCACATGGCCACATGGCATTTTAGACTTATCTTTGTTCTGGGAAAGTGGAAGGTGAGTCACTTCTCAACCATTATTTTCGAATATGTGATACAGCATTTCAGGTGTAGTTAGGGGATCCTTGTAGTGGCTGGTTGGAGTTCTGGGAGATGAACTGTTAAGATGTAAAAGATTGATTCCATGTGCATCTGGCATGTTAGCTGTGTCTCTGACCTTTGAAATTTGGGTAAGTTTTCTACAAATCAACTAAGTAGATAATTCTACACCTCTCCTCAAAAGATCTGAAAACTCTTGAGGTGCTCATAGCCTCATGGTCACCTGCAGCTGTGAATTTCTGCTTCTTCAGAATTAGGGGTCATACCTGCATCTTGCTTGCCCTGCCTTTGTTCTACATCACATTGAACCAAACTATGAAATTCAAGTCTTTCCTCAGTTTCAATAAAAACAAAACAAATAAACAAACAAAAAACCCACTCACAAGGGCTTTATGTGAAGCTGACTATGCAGAAAATTTAGAATTGGGCTGGTTGCAGAGGAAAGTTTTACATCTCAGCAATATAAACAACCACAAATTGAACATTTCTGTGCATAAAATTCCATCAGCCACTTTACTGCTGGGGCTGTTAGTTTGCTGTTTCAAATGATAGTTTCTGCTTAGATTGCGTCTCCATTTCTTTATTCCAGTTTTACATCCTTGTTTCCTCTGATCCTTGAATCTCTAGTCTTTTCTCATGCAAATACCTATCAGTATAGGCAGGCCTGAAAGCTATCAGTGAGCACCTGTATCTCTTTGTCTGAGGGTTTTCACTGGTTACCAGAGCCTGCTCACCCATATGCCCACACTCTGTCAAGCCAGAGGTGCTGAGGAATATCCCCTCCTCAGACATCCCTCAACCAGTGACTGATGGATATCCATGTATAGCTATTCCAGGTCCCTCACCTCTTGGGTGGAATGACTCTCAGCCTGTGTACTACACAGGTTCTTACAATTCCCCAGCAGATTTAAGCTCCAGTGGGTAACACATACTGTAGTTGATTGGTTTCCTTCCCTCCTTCTCATCCCATTCCCTTATCATTGTTTTAAGAGTCTGCCTCCCAAATAAGCCCCTTGTTCCCAAATCTTTGTGTCAGGATATGCTTCTGGTATAACCCAAAATAAGATACCTCTACCCAAAGGTTTATAATTTATTTCTCCAAACATAGCTTTCTCCCTAAAAGAAAAAACAGTTTTCTCTCTATCTACATAGGCTTGTCAGAAAGGTTTCCTCCTTTTATATATGTACTTATCAGAAAGGTTTCCTAAAATGATTGACTTGTTTGGGGGGAGGTTGTTAAAAGAACAAGGACTCTGGAAGTATCAATAACAAAGGCATGCTGATTTATCCTTTCTCACAAAGATGACATTTCATTTAAAGCTTCACTATTCTTATGCTGGGAATTACATCTAGCAAGAGATAAAGACTTTAGTTGTTGATAAGGCCACTAAGAATATAATTTGAACTGTACTTCTCAAGGAAGTCTATTTTAATTTCAAGGTGAAGTTTAAGAGTCATGATTCTTCTCAGCTTTATGATAGTTTAGAAAATAGTAACTTGGCATCTATTATGTGTTCAGTACTATGCAAGGCCCATGGAATATAGAGATGGAAGAAATACATTAGGTGCCCCATAAGTATTCACATACTAATGGAGTAGACAGACTTTAATCAGATATTTTGATTCAATAAGGTGAGGGCTCTGCTAGAAAGATGCCTAAGCACTATGGAAGCAGGGTGCTTGGTTTTTGCAGGAAATGAATATTTAATGATGACTTGTTGGATAAATGGAAGAACAAAATGAAGGTCATCTAGAGTATGGATGACATTTCTGGACTCTCCTAGACACTTCTGAAATTGTCCTGGAAAACTTGTGTCAATACTCTTTGTGGACAGAAATAAAAATTCAGGTCTCAACATCTTAGTCAAGGATGTTTTAGAATGTTAAAACCAGGAGGGACATAGAGGTCACCTTACTCACTCAGTGAGAAATAGGGAGGTTATTTGAATATCCCAAGGTCACATAGTAAAATCATTCAGATCCATACCCTATTACCTTTTATGCAAAGAACAATTTCCCATATATACCACACACACACCACCACTACCACCACCACCCACAAGTATACAAAATCAAACTCCTATCCTTAATCTAATAAGTGGAAAACTCAGATTAGCAAAATATAGTGCTTCATTTTCTTCTGAAGTTTCCTTCAAATTCTCTAGGGAAAAGAAATACTAGTACAAATGAACCATTTAAAGTATTATGAGACCAATGTATGACACAATGGAATTGAATTTAGACCAGCAGCCCAGATTGTTCAGAAAACTCCACAGATTACTCTTGCAGGAGGACAACTGCAAAATTGCCTTTATGTTGAACAAGACACTGATTCAAATTTTCAATTTTTCAAGGAATTACTATTTATTTTTCAATGAATTTCCCATCATAAAATTTCTAAAATAGAAAATAAACTAGAGTTTTCTTTTTCAGTTAATTTAAAAGAGAGAATGTAGTAAAACTTTTAATTAAAATTGCAGCATTTGGAAGTAGCGAGGCTAATAATGCACTCCATTGGGAAGAAAGCTCTTTCCAGCTTTTGAAAAGAGAAATAATTGTACTATCAGATTCTTGTGAAGACATGTATTGATAGTAGTATAAGATGCTTTTAATATTGATTCTCATCTACTTGAACAACTGGCATTTTGCTTTCAAAATGTGATGGAACACTGGTAAGACAAGTGTAGGCAGAAACATGGTCCAGGAGGAATGAACTCATAAGTTGGGGAGAGGACAAGCTTTTTCTTCATTTGTGACACAAGAAGATAAGAGTTAGAGCTTCTTAAGATGGCCCAAGCGTTTCCCTAGTAAATAACTTGCACAATATGCATACCTAAGTCTAGAAAAGGTTGCTCTTTTCAGAAGGTTTACAATATGAAATATAAATGGAATGGAAGCAGCTGACCTGATGAGCACCAAGTGAAAGATGAATGTGTGAGTCTGGCAGTAGAGACACCAGGGGTTAATATACTAATAAAGTAACCAATTTTGGCAGAGTGGAGTGAACATTACTTCCATGTCTGGAAGTAATTGCAGATGATGGCTTAAAAGGTTTCATTTTTACGTTTGAAGTGGTAGCAGTGTAATAAATCACGTCTCTAAAAATCAGAATTGTTCGGAGGCAGCACGTGGCAAATCCTGAGTTTGAAAGTTCATGATACCAGGTGGAGGTCAATAGAGATAGAATACAAATACCCAGAAAGTCAGAATCTGGCCCTATTTATTCTTTTATTCCCACTAAACTGTGCCTGGCATATAAATAGATAATAAGCATTTTGATAAATCCATTTAATAGTTATTGAGTGCCAACCATGTACAAGACTCTGTGCTGGACTGAAGATACAAAAGAGTTTACATTCTGGTAAAGAGAGACATTTAAGATGAACTATTACATTAAACGCAGTGAGAATATGTAATAGCCGACTACCATGACTAGTGTACCTAGGAAGGGTATTAGCAAAAAAATGATCTGAGCAGGCAGATAGAGAAGCCTTTATGGAGGAGAAAATTGTTGATCACTTTCCTGAAGGAACAATAGGATATCACCAGGTAAATAAGAGGGGTCAGAGCATGCCAGACAAAATGTCCAGAGGCACATTGGCATGGTATACTATCTCACGTTTGGAGAATCACATATTGTCAATGAGAAGGATATAAGGGCAGAAGAGTACTTTTGGCAAGAGATATGACTGAAGAGTTAGATTGGAACCAGATCATGGAATTGCCTTGGTAGGTGAAGTTTGTTGCTGAAGTTGAACCGACTAGCTTGCCTTGCTGCGTCATGAAACTTTGAATACTTTCAAGTCTTTTGTGGCTTGCTGTGTTCTGATGGGTCATTTTAAGAATTCGTTGCTGTCAGGTTGTTTGGAAAATATAATTCAGATGGTAGGAAGAAAGGAGTGTTGGACTCTGGGCTACCGAATCCTTGAAGGAGATCTTAAAAATACATAGTGAACTTACCCTAAATAAAAATGTTGCCTGACACTGCAAGACAGAGGGAAGGGATATTAGGCCAATAAGTATGTTCTGATATGATGCAATATAAATTTGTTTCCCCAAGTTGCATGGGAGCTTTACCATTAAGAAAAAGCTCAGGGTGATTTTAGAGGGTTGTATAGTGTTCAGCTAGAACCTCAGAATGTGACCTTGTTTGGAAGTAGTCTTTCCAGATGTGTTTAGTTAAGATGAGGTTGTACTGGATTAGGGTGGGCCCTAAATCCAATGCCTGATGTCCTTACAGGAAGAGGGGGGGACATACAGAGAGACAGAAAGAGCAAAGCAGCCATGTGAAGATGGAGGCAAAGGTTGAACTAAAGTAGCTACAAGGAACACCAAGGATTGCAGAAAGCCACGAGGAGCTAAAAATAAATTGCTCCCACAGTACTTCTAGAGGAATGAACTTTACCGAGAGATTTATTTTGGATTTCTAGCCTCCTGAACTATGAGAGAATAAGTTTCTGTTATTTTAAGACACCCAGTTTGTGGTAATTTACCACAGAAGTCTTAAGGAACCAGTACCATGATAACATTTTAATAATTTGAGAAGCTTAATAATTAGTCATCAGGAAATCTAATATATTTTGCATTCCATCAATTAGGAGATTTTATCATAACTATATTTCAGCTTTTAGCTACTGATTTAGGGAGGTGGTGAAGCTTAAAAAATTACTTCTAATGGAAGCCTATAGTATTTAAGTTTTCTTGATGTTTGTTTTTAGTCTATCACAGTCTTATAGGCTAAACAGATCCACTGACAACAACTAAACATGATGAATACACTGTTTTAAATATACATTAATGAGCCAGCAAGATGGTAAGGAATCCTTAGATTTCGATAGAGTGAACATGAAGCTCCAGAAAGGCAAGTTATTTCTGAAATTACCTTTATCCTGTAACATCTGCCAAACCTGGTAACCTTGACGTCCTAGTTTGAAAAACTGAGGCATTTTGCCACCCATAGATTCTTCAAAAAAAAAGGTAAGAATAGTAGAAGGTAAGAAGTAGAAGGAAAAAAAAAATCTCAGATGGGTGGTCTTAATGAAAGATGGGCTGATATAAAGAAAGAGTTGAGTATGTTGCTACATCTAAACAAACATTGTATAAAAACTATAGGGTATTATGAGCTTAAGACAAGATAGAATGCATAGAAATATTAATGTGTATTTTGGACGGGAGGTAATTGGAGTTAATATTTATTAGCTTTAGACTTTATTATGCCTATTAAAATTTCTGGAAAAATCACTAAAGGATTAGAAAAGTTACTGCATAAATTCTGATAGTTGGGGACAAAAGTGAATGATTCAAATAAAAAATCAATTAATATAATTGAAATCTAAGAAAAGGAAGTAGCAAAAACACTGCAAATAGCATAAGATAAGGTGGTGGAAATAATATTAAAATAATAGGTCACAGAAAAACGAAAAGGGCTAAGCTCTTTAATTAAAAGACAACAATATTAAATGCAATGTGGTATTCTAAAATAGAAAAAGGGGTGAGACAAAGAACAGCAGAATAAAAAATTTAGGGTTTTTTTGCCCACTAATGTCAATGAGAGGAGAATCACCATAATTCTTTGGTGAAATGTCATAAGGGAAAATAACCTGAAAATATGTGATATGATCCCCTCCAAAAAACTCTCCCAGTAACAATGGTCTGTATAGCACTACTTATTTATTCAGGAGACTGTGGGAACATAAAGTGTGGGGTCAGGGACTGACCTAGTCTGGAGGTTGAGGAAGAGACTTCTTGGAAGAAATGGGATTTATGCTGAGTTCTTAAAAGCAAGTGGGATTAATTCAGGCAAAGAGAAACCTTTACTACTCAACTCTGAAAGGGACAATCCCCAGGCTCACAAGTTCGTTTCTCTTTCTCTGGCATCAGGAAAGTTGGGGGCACAGCTCAGAGTGAGCCCCATACATCAGGAACCTGGGAGAACTGGCCAGCACTAAACTCCCTTGCCTTTCACTGTGAATTTATAAATCAAAGTATTTGTCTCATTAATCTCATGTTAGGGAGAAGAGGATGAAAATGAGTTGATCAATCAGGACTTTGTTTCCTAGCAGCTGATTACAATCATACAGATACATATGCCTGATTGAAATTGTTCATGATTGAAGACTAGATCGCTGAAGCCTGCTGGTCGCATGGAAATTTAGTCAAATGTTTAATGCAGTGAAAAATGCATTAGGCTGTGAGGCAGTGGACCTCAGTTCTTGTCTCCCGTTCTATAACCAGCTGTGCATTTTAGGGCGGTTCTTGTCATCTCTGTGCCTCAGTTTATTCATCTGAATATAAAGGGATGGGGTTGCATACTCGTATTCTGTTAGACCCTTTAGAGCTAACTAACATCTCTGTCTTCACTAGAGGGTGCCAAGCCCCCTTGTTCTTTGAGTATTTGGTGGTTGGGCAACTGATGGCAGCTATATCATGGTAATAGCAGTAAAACTAGCTAGCACTCACTGACTCATCTAGGGGCCAGGCAGTGAGCTAGATACTTCACATACCTTACCTCTTTTAGTGCTAACAACCCTACGAGGTAGATGCCATTCTTGTCTTCATGTTACAGTCAGAAACTTGAAGCAAAAGAAAGTTAAATAACTTGCCCAAGGTCACAGCTCACAAGGCATGAAGCCAGGGGTGGACCAACCACACACGCTGACTGCATGTGCCAACCACACACAGATTGCTTTGCTGAGGAGGCAGAAAGGGTAAGGAATGAGAGACCATCACCAATGGAAAGAGGGAAACAGAATAAGAGGTAAGATGAGCCTATGACAAACTTCATATTTCAGTTTGGCTTAAGATAGGCCATGGCAGGGGAGCTACAGCACACATCTCCAAGGGGCATTATTCACAGAGGGCGATGTGAATGGATGCTCTGGAGGTATGCAATATGGTAGCCCTGGGCGCTGGCCGAGTAAGAGGGACAGGATTCTCACTCCTCCCTCATACAATCCCCTCACCCCTTTCCTCTCATTGCTGGGATGAGACCCAACCTACTCTACATTTATTTGAAGAGGAGGTAGGAAGTAGGAGGTGGGATGTGGAAATCAACATTCATAAAGAGAAGTTTTTAATTTGTTTAATACCGAAGAGGAAGTATTCTAAATTTAAAGTTCAGGAAAGGATTTCCATATTAATGCCAGAGACACCCAATCCCAATAGTTTCAGACTCATTGGCATTAATTCCTGACCCTTTTTTCTCTCTGTAACACTGGACTTCTGAAGATGTGTACAAACTCTAAGCTCTGTTTGTCTTCTTTCCCAAGAAAATGCTGGTCTCATGTGCAAGGTGAACTACTGTAGAATACCACAGAACCTTCCCTCTGTGATTTTCAGAGCTTGCTATGAGCATAGATCATAAACATTTTATATTAGCTGTCAAAAGATATTTAAGTTGAAGAAGAGGTGACGTAATAGGATTGCTGGAGTGTTCAGATGATTGTACTTTTGTCAAGAGGAGTATTTATGACTTGCTTCTGCACAAAAATAGGAAGGGCCTCTTACCTATAATCTTTGAGGCCCTTGGGAAACCACTGTCCTTTGCCCAGTTACACTGTTTTAATTAGAGCCAGTTTTCTTGAGGATATTCTGATCGTATTATGCCTGCTACGTCACGATCCTGTTGAATGAAAAACCTTATGCAGCTATCGTTGTAAAAAGAAATATGATTTACATAATTTGATTTTAAAAATAATGTGAATAAAAAAGAATCAATTGTCAGAATCATTCATTCATTCATTCATTCATTCATTCATTCATTCATTCATTCATGTATTCATATACTTATTCATTCACTGGTAGTTCCACTAGTACAACATAGAGATTCAAAGTACTAGGTATAGAATAAGAGCTGGACTTCAATCCCAGCCTGCCACTTTCCATGTGACCTTGAGCAAGTTATTTAATCTCGTGAGCCTAGGTCTCCTGATCTATAAGTGAGATTAATAATAATACCTACTTCACAGGATCATTAGGAGGATCAAATGAAATAATGATATAGTAAAAACTCAAAAAATGTAAGCTACTAATATTAATAAAATTATATCTTTATATGTCTCAGACACAAGCTCAGTGAAAAATATACAAGTTCAAAAATAAAATACATGCATTTTGTTTCCATCAAGGCTCATTTCTTATTAGTTTGGGATTCTGACTTGCTTAGACTTTGAAATTAAAAAAATATATTTTTTTTACTTTTCACCACTAATGAAGTACTTTCCACTCCTGCATAGAAAAATACTGAATAATCCAAATTTCTTCTACAGAAGAGGGAATGAATCCCCTCACTTGCCTTCACTACTGAATATTCTTGCAAAGCTAAAACTCCTCTTCAGTACTGACCTAGGCATAGTGTAGCAAGAGGTCAGATGACAGCTTGTGTCTGGCCTCTTATTTGATTTTCTTTTCATATTGAAAAGATGTATAAGAAGCATCATCTCCAAGGTTGTAAAGATGGGAAGAAGGATTAGAGGAAACTCACTGCTTCCTGCAGGGGCTTCCATGTTGGCTTCTATTCTGAATGGTGATTTTATCAGTTTGCATCGAGCATTGTCTTGAACATAAACACAAGCACTTGCACCAATAATTCGCATGAACTAAGATTTATTGAGCTCTGATTGTATTCTGTGTATCATGCCATCTCTATAGGCATTTTCTTATTCAATTCTTATATTAACCGTACCAGATAAGGAGTAGTATTACCTGTGCAATGGGTGATAAAAAAAAAAAAAAAAAAGAAAAAAAAAAGAAAAAAGATTTGGTGAGGTTAATAACTTTTTAAAATCACACCGTTCATTTATCTATTCATCAAATTTACTGAGCGCCGAAACCTGGGAAGTGCTCTATGGGATACAAAGATGTGACAGGTGGGATCTTTATTTCCTGGGAGCCTGCAGTCTAATGGCAAGAGGTGAGGTACACACAGAGCAGCACAAGCCCTACAGGATAGATGGATGCCATAGAAAGAAACATCATTCTTTGGTATTCTTTCTCTCTATAGCTTGTGAGTAAACCATTGTCTCTCAGATACATGTGTCTTTATATATGTGACTGCTTCTGTTTAGACTGTCTTTCCCTAGTCCCCTGTTTCTTCCCCTCACTAACTCCTACATGTGCTTTGAGACTCAGCTCAGAAGTTATGTCTTCTAGGGAGTCACTCTTTAATCTGGTTTGGTGCTCCCCATCTGCATTCTCATTGTAGTCTAGGAAATTCTACAAAGTAAAAGTGTTTGGGGTTCATCCAGGATGACAAAACTGTTTGCAGGTTAGCAAATCTGTTACATAGGTTTTGAGTGGCTTTGAGGGATAGTAATTAAAAGAGGAGATGATGAGAGTTAAATGCTAACCCCACCTCTATAACTAGAACTGGTTTTGTAATCTTTAACTATTTAACATATTTAAATTTCATAAAATGAGTGCAATAATGGTAGTCTTATCTATAGGCATTTCACAAAACAGTTGTGATTTTCAAATCAGACAGTATGTAAATGGCTTGTTAGCTTAACTTTTTTTTTCACTTTAAAGAGTTACTCTCTATTAGTATGATTTTTGTCAGATTTTGTTTTAGGAAGAATGAACGGGAAATACAAAGTGGGCCTTAGCCTCAAAGGAGCAAAAGAACAAACAACACACTCTATATGTGTATATTCCTCTCTCCCTGTTTGGTCTTCTGATAAGTTATTTCACAAGAGCTCTGTGCAATCTTGTTTCAGATACCTCAGGTGATAATTCCTACATTACTTGCTGGTGTAGATCATCTCAGATGTATGTTAACTGCATGAGCAAGGACACCACTTTTATTTATATTTGTTTTATTAATAAATTCAGTGAAGTTGACAATATTTCTTCCTTTTCCTTTTACGTATTTGTGAAAGAGTACATAGAAGGTAAGACAATTTTGGAGCGATAAAATGAGGCTCTGAAATGAATCATCACCTCTTGGCCCCCTGAGCAGATGGCTGATTCAGAGACGCATGTAAGAAGACACCTCTGGGGAAAATTTGCTTGTTCTCTGCCATTTAACAACAGTTACTGACTTAGTTGTCAACCAACTCTATTCTTGGTTATCCATTGAATTTTTTGGCAAGACTTCCCAAAGGAAATGAAATGGAAAATAGTGAGGTAAGATTCCTAAGTAACAATTCTATTAATTTCCATAGTGTTTTCACATCACAAGTAAGTACTGATGGAGAAATAAAATACTCTGACTTTTATACAAAAGCACCGCTTTCGTCATCCATATTCAATGGATTGTTAAACCAGGGACACTCATTCAGTAAACTCTTAATTGGTGGAAATGGCCACTATAGTGACTTGTATTTGAAAATTTGGGGATCTTTGGAGAATTCAACCAAAATTCTTTGCTTGGCTATCACTACAGGAATAATAATGCATTACGTGGATTTTAGAACTGTGTTTTAAAAAGTTTGCCTTCATGTATTTCAGGGAGGTGAAATGAATTTACCTACAAAGTTCTGTGATTATCAAAGAGGATATGCAGTGCTGCCATGCACACATCTAAAATCAATCTCACAGTTTAAAAGAAAATGCCAAACTCTTTAACAGCACAGAACATGAATGTATAAGAAAAATATATAAAAGTGTGGCTGCAGGTAACCTTTTTTTCCTGGGAAACTGCACTGGTTCTCTCACATTTATAAGCCATGTTGTAGGAAAAGATATGCAGGATGAAATAGATAGTAATTCTTATGGTCTAAGAAAGGGAGGAAAAAAAAATCATAGGATTTGAAAGGAATGAGTAACTTATTGAGGAATTAAATTTGAGATAATGTGACTATGTCTTAGATTTCATGCACAGGTATTTTTTTTTTTCTGCTGAATTACTAAAATAATCTTTTTGTAAGTTGGTCTTGAAGCATAGAGTCCAAAGAGAGTCTTAGAGTTAAGCTCCTATGTATAAAGGGACTGTGCCAAAGACATTGTGATGGCTTTAAAGAAAAAAGTGCAAAAGTTATTTTATTTTCTCTGTCTTTTGCCAGACAAGGTTATATTTCTCAGTCATGTCTCCCCACACCGAACTAAACTACTTACATGAAGCGCTAATGAGATCCTGAAAGAAATAAACAATGCGATTTTATATTCAGTGCTGAAGATTGGTGAATTTTAAATTCTGTCCTTATCATATTGAACAATGACCTTGAGTAAATTGCTCACTTCATCTTGCATGTCATTTTTGAAACACAATGTAATGGGAAGCGAAGATACCAACTATGCACACGTTATTCTGCTCTCAGGACAAAAAGGCTCCCTTCTCTGCTGAGCCCACATGGAAACTTATTTCTCAACAAAATTGACTGGAGTAGGCAGTCAGGATCTATTTACTACTCCTGATACAGAGGGAAGAACATTTGCTTTGAAGACATACAGTCTTGAGTTCAAATTTCTACAGTTTACCAGCGATATAACCATATGCTAGTTGACCTAACTTTTGAGTGTCAGTTTGATTTATAAAATAATTCTCGCTTTATGGAGTCATTGGGAGAATATAAAAAGAAAAATGTACTTAAAATGTCTCCAGTAGAAGTCACTCAAAAATAACAGCTGTTATTCCTGTCTATGAAAGTAATTTAGTTAAACATTCATTGGATGTTTACCTTGTACAATGCACCAGGCTAGGCAGTGAAGTTATAAACATTAAGATAAAACAATCTTCTATCCATGCCTAGGAAAGAAAAAGTTTTGTGAAAAACACTTCCTCTTACCACATGATATGATTAATTTTATGTGTCAACTTGTCTAGGCCACGGTACCCAGATTTTTGACCAAATTTCTTCCAGATGTTTCTATGAAGGTATTTTTTGAATCAGATTAATATTTAAATTGGTGACTTTGAGGAAAGTAGATTACCCTCCATAATATTGTGGGTCTAATACGTTGAAGGCCTTAATGTAATAACAGCCTGACCTCCCCTGAGGAAGAGGGAAATCTGCCAGCAGAATGACTTTGGACTCAAACTGAAACTTGAACTGCTGGTTCTCCCAGCCTGTGGCCTACACTGCAGATTTTAAACTTGCCAGTCTCTGCACTCATGGGAGCCAATCCGTAAAATAAATCCTTCACTATGAACATATAAATAGATACAGACATAGATCTCTATTGATGTGAATACATATATACACACCTATAAATATATATACACATACATATAGACATCCTATTGATTCTGTTTCTCCATAGAACCTTAATATATGTATTTATAAATTTTCTATTCTAATATCTATTAGAATTTTCTGAACTTTGGGGAAAAAATGCTGATTGAGAGTCACTAACTTGGTTTCACAACCCACTAAACAGGTTGTGACCTGCAGTTTGAAAAACACTGAAAAATGATTCCCTTCCATTTAAATATTGTACTTCTATCTCCCTCCCCCAAATTCTGTTGCAGCCTCATCTTAACGACATAAAATGCAACCTTGATCCACTACCTTTGGATAAAACATTTTTGTATGTGGTAAATTATCCTCAGAAGTTTTTAATTAAAAAAATATTTCAATTACAGTTAACATAAAAATATCAGAAGTTTTAATATACGTTTTTCCTCAACTGGAATAATTTTCAGAGATAAAGTATTCAAGGATTTACTTGTCCTTTCTTATTAAATATGGATCCACAAAGTTAAAAGAGTCACCCTTGTTTTATCAATTGCTCCTGCTGATTTCCTAAAGTTACATTTCCTATAAAACAAATTTTTCATCTTTTTGTTACTTCTAAAAATGAAACTTTGGAACTTCTTCAGCCTTCAACAGTATTTACAGAAATATACATTTGCAAAAGTAAAATGAGTACTCCCAATGAACAATTTTAGCAATAAAGTATGATGGATTATAATGTAAGGTATAAAATAGTCATGGGTCCATATTGACATAAATGGTTGAATAAATACATACATGAGATTATTCTTCCTTACAGAAGAATTCCAGATAGGTACGCCTCCCCTCCAAGAGGTGCACCTTAGCTCCTCTTTACCTTCTCTTATGCCCCACCCCCCATACTCCAGCCTCATTGACTGTGGGTTGCACTTAATGACTTGCTTCCAAAGAATAGAGTTTGGAAAGGGTTGAGGAGTGAGGGTAACTCTGCTGTAGAAAGACCTGGAAAACATTATCTCATCCAAGTGATCATCAAGGCCCACATCATCAATGATGTCATGTTGATAGCATATCCTTTTGACATGATATGATGAGAATGGCACTTATTTCTAGTCTTTTACCCCCAAAACCATGATTCCAGTATAAACACAAGAAAAACATTGAACAAAACCAACTGAGTTCCCATAAAAACTGACTAGTTCTCAAAGTAGTCAGGTTAATGACAAGGAAAGTCTGAGAAACTGTCACAGACCAGAGAAGGCAAGGGAGACATAATGACTCAATGTAGTGTAGTACCCTGGATGAGATCTTGGAACAGAAAAAAAGACATTGAGGAAAAATTATTGAAATCTGAATAAAGTTCAGTTCAGTTAATAATAACATGCCAATGTTGATTTTGTTAGTTGTGACAAATGCACCATGGTCACAACAATAGACAACAAAAGACAACAATAGGGGAAACTGGGTAAAAGTGACGTGGAAATCTTTGCACTAACTTTGCAACTTTTCTGTAAATCTAAAACTATTATAAAATAAAAAATCATTTTTTAAAAATAAAAGTTACATGGACCACAGAGCAATATACTAAATGCAAATAGGATATAATTTGAAAGTGTCTGATAGTAATGAGTGAATATCTAAATTGGTCTTGTTCTCCTTGTGCTTTGAGGACTAGGGGAGCAATCCTTTGAGGTATAGTTGCTCTTGAATATTACAGATTGAGTTTTAAAGACTATTGCATATCAGATTTTATACAACATTTTATTGAATAAAGTTGCTTATTCTATTAATGATGTCAGTATTTTAAAAAAATGCATCAGATCAATCATTTTATTGCTGATCTTTTTCAGAATCTCTTTAAGAGAAAAGGAAAGTCAACAAGCAGTATATTATTCCAAAAAAATACTTGATTTTTGACTCAAAATAACAGGTGCTAATTTTCATCTTATTTTGGATTTCATTTGAATATTACTCATCTATTGTAAATTTGTGCTGAATTCTTACTGAGTTTTTCTAGGAGGAGGAAAGGGAAGAGTTGGCTGTGGGATAGGAGGACATCCAAACTGTCTTACCATACCTAGGCTTTCTACTTAACGGCATCCAAAGAGTCATCCAGTTTGAGAGGGATTATCAAGATTTATATCTTTGATTTAGCCACTTTCAATAGTAAATGTTCTTTCTTTCCTGAGGCATTGACTGTAGACATTTCTTATAGTAGAAAAATCTCTGTATGCTTATTGCAGACATGAATTGCATTAGTTGTTTTTCCTCTAAACTTCCTTTTACCATATTGTTACTAACTGCATCCGTCTGAGTAAACTAATTGCTGTAACATAATGTAATCTCCAAGTTTGTATGGTTAAATATAATAATGGTTTATATCTCATTCTGGTCACAGACAATGCAGGTCATTAGGGGTGGAAAGTTTGTTCTATTCAATCACTCAAAGACTGAGGCTTCTTCCACCTAGTGGTTCTGCCCACATTGCTCTGGGCAGAAGTAACCGTCGTGGCATCACCTAATTGTAGGGCAGTTTGGTAACTGTAGTATAGCTGGATAACCAGGAGAAAAAGAATGGGTTTCCCTTGGGATGGAATTGCAAGGCAGATGGAATATTCTCATGGCAGGCTCAGCCAGCCTTGTATTTAGATCAGGAGACAGAGACCTCCCTTTAGTTGAGTGAAGTAGACACCAGACCACATGGGGTTCTAGACTAGTGGTACGAATATGAAAGTATTAGGTTATTGGGTTTGCTGTAGTCTTACTTTTTCATACAGAGTTGGAGGAGCCTATGTAATTTTCCAACCAATCATATCTTGAACACTATTCATTTCTCTAGTGAAAAATTATGCTAATTAACATAAGGGATGTTAAAAGTAATTGCTCTGGTATTGATTAGATGGTAGTGGAAGTTCTTACAGTAGCTTCTGGAATGTGGATTGGGATTTTTAAAATTTTTTAATTACAGTTGACATTCAATATAATATTAGTTTCAGGTGTGCAGCATAGTGGTTAGACATTTATATAACTTATAAAGTGTTCCCCCCCAGTAAGTCTAGCACCCACCTGGCAGCATACATAATTATTATTGACTATATTCCCTATGCTGTGCTTTACATCACTATGACAATTTTTCAGTTATAGTTGTCATTCAATATTATTTTATATTAGTTTCAGATGTGCAGTGCAGTGGTTAGATATTTATGTAATTTATGAAGTGATCCCCCCACATAAGTCTAGGACCCACCTGATACTATACATAGGTTTTACAATGACTATATTCCTCATACTGTACTTTACAACCCTGTGACTATTTTGTTAATATTAATTTGTATTTCTTAATCCCTTTTTCACCCATCTTCCCAAACCCCTCCTATCTGGTGTCCATCAATTAATTCTCTGTATCTATGAGTTTGTTTTATTTGTTTATTTTGTTTTTTAGATTCAACATATAAGTGAAGTCATATGGTATTTGTCTTCTAGTTATTTCATTTAGCATAACACATTTTAAGTTCATCCATGTTGTCAAAAATGATAAGATTTCATTTTTCATGGCCAAGTAATATTCCATGGTATATATGTACTGTATTTTCTTTGACCATTTGTCTATAGGCAGACACTTAGGTTGGCTATTATAAATAATGCTGCAATGAACATTAGTGTGCATATTGGATTGTGGTTTTTCAAATGCTAACTAACAAATCCTGAAGTGTAGACTTCTGATTAATTTACTTTAGATATTAACTATTCATTTGTACGTGACGATTAAAGTTAAACATAGATTATATACTCATGCTAAAACATCTGAAAGTACATTACAGACAATATAGTAAGTTTTTATTATACATAAAAATGTTTATTTTTTTAAAACTTTTTAACTTCTGAAGCTCTGCTTATATTTGATAATGATTTTCTTGCAACTTCTATGATGCATCAATGTCTTTGGTAGGTGAGATGCTAAGAGATTAAGAGAATGTCCTAGAGTATGACAGTGGTGAGTTGAGGATAGCTAAGGCCAATGCGGATTATATGGTGCAAATTGAAAACCCGAAACTTCACTGCTGGATTTCACAAATACAGAATATCTTCAGTAAAAGAGCTAAGGTGTCTATGCCAGGGAGTGAAAAGATTATACCTTTTTTTTTTTCCCTTCCCTTCAGAGATGGTCAGACTTATTTACTTGTTCTTTCGGGCTTTTTGAATGCTTCAAATGTTTTGTCTTTCCTTATGAATGGCCCCTTGATTCAGCTTAAGGTAGGAATGTGACTCTTTTACATCTTTCTTCTGGAGAGTTCATCTGTCTGTTAAGTAGAGATAGCTGGGAGCAGCATTTAAATTCTATCTTTCCACGCAAAGTATGTGAACCTACATTTTTAGCTGATATTTGCCAATATAACCTAGAAAGTCTGTCCAGTTCTCCACTGCAAAGACTCCAATGGTGTGTAGGTAAGTGTTAAACAGCTCTCTGGGGAAATAAAATTAAAAGCCTTGATTTATAGTGTTTTCAGATTTCTATGGTATAAATATTGCCTCCATGGCCTACTTCATGCTACTAACATGTTGTTATGGAACATACAGTTTGGAAGAAACATGCACATTCATCTCTCATAAGCCAGCTAAAGGTGGCTCCAGTACACCACAAAGTGGTCCATCCCTTCTGCAGATGGGCACTGAAGAGAGATTTGGATTAAAAGTGCCACATTTTATAGTTTACTCTTTATAAAGAGGGTTGCCATAGTCGGTTATGAAGGCAGAACTCTGCATAGGTCTAGGCTACTGTGCCACTTATATTGGGGTGACTCATGCCCCAATCTGCACAGCTGTCTAGTGTGAAATAATGTGGCAGCCCTAATGTGGAATAATGTTATTTAATCAAATACCAAGAGTGGGGGGAAAAAAAATTCTTTCTTCATGAAATAATAGCTTCTAAAAAGAAGAGGAATGCCATTCAAATTTAGGTTTCGTTGTTGTACATCTTGATGGTAGTTTATATGGCTACTAAAATGACCATTAAAGCACATTGCAAATTATATCATTGTGTATAAACGCTCAATAAATTTCTGTGGATCAAGTGCAAAATCCCACTCATTTGCTTACAAAAATGATTGCCTCATTTGATATATCATACAAATTATGTTCCAGCATTAGGAGCCGGCAGTCGGAAAGAAATTTGTCTTTACAACTACCTGCAACTTTATGACTCAATTTGCATGCCAGATAACACCTTGTTTACAGATTAACTTCCTGGAAAAAATTTGTAGACTTTAGGATGACCTTAAAATTTACATGCTTAGTAGGAAACACTTATACACCATACGTTGCAGGCAACATGAAGCTGAAACCAAAAAAAGAAAAATGACAAGTAAGCTTAGCTTAGGGCAAGTTGTAGAAAATTCAGTATCCGTTGTTCGCATAAACTTAGCTAAGGAGTTGATTGTTTACCTTAACAGTAGGAACGATTCCTTTAACACCTTAGAAATATCCTTCCCAATACGATCTTTGCAGAAAAACCGGAAGAAGGGATTGGGAATGTTTGGCGCATGCTTGATAGAAAAACTGAAGAAGTAATTTCTAGAAGCTAAATGTAACGCTGGCGTGGTCAAATTTTGTGTCCTTCCCATCTTCCTACTTGTCGTAGCCAATGTGCATTTCCCTGGTTCTTCTTCGTTTCTTGAGCGCTCTGGGATGTTGTTGTGGGAGGAGCTTCAGGTCTGGTTTTATTGCTTCCTACACCTCACATGTGGATGTGATGGGTCTTCAGAGAGCTGCATACACAGGCACCCCTGACCCCACAAACCCTGGGCTTGTGCTGTGGGCCCTGGCAGCTTTGGTGGCAAGCACTGATCTTGCCACCGATCAATGATCTTCACCCCCAACTGACCCTTGAGAAAACCGCTTTCTTAAACTTATATTTTCAGTCCCAAGATATGTTTTTATTCTTCATGTTTTCACAAATCATGACAACAATTTTAATGCCATTGTTAATATCACAATTTATCTAATGCATTTTCGATGTCCTTTTTAATTCTTCCAAACCAGTGGAAAGGCGAGATAAAAAGAGATTTATAAAAATTGCTGTGTATTATGTTACCTCCTAACTGAGTGGTTTATTTTCTTACTAAGTGGTCTTAACATTTATAGTCAATCGTCATCAACAGATAACACATGAAACGTAAATTTCAATTTCACATTGCAGAGGAGGTGATTCCGATTTGAATGTTGTTTATCATAGAGAATATGTTACTAAATCCAGTTTATGGGAAGATTATGCCATTTAATTTATTTTGAACGAGAAGAATATGCTTTCATGAGAAACTGTATTAGCTATTGAAAAAGCAATGTAGCAGTCTGTGCAGTTTCCAGGAATCACAGGCACATTGTATTGACAAAACAAGCCAGATTTTTTTCCAGGCTGATCTATCAGAAAGAGCACTGGACTGATAATTGAGGCTAAGTTCAATACCAGGTTTTGACAGCAACTAGCTCTGTGACTGTAAGGAAATAGCCATGTAACCTCTCCAGGCCTCAGGTGTCTTAACTATAAAATGCAGTAAAATCTGGGAGACACAGTTTTATAAAACCTTATGATCAGGAAGAGCGGCTTTCATTATTCTAGCTACCCTGATATCAGCAGAGAAAATGAAAATGGCTGCAGTAAAGTCATTGTGCAGAGAGCAAGAGGGAGTAGAGTTTCCTTTTGGGCTGATTCAGAAGGTGTGTGTGCGTGTGTGTGTGTGTGTGTGTGTGTGTGTGTGTGTGTGTTGGGGGGAGTGGTACGTGTGGTACTAGTTTGAAGATTTCCCCAGGATCTGCATGATGTTTAGAGTGGGGATTAAGGAAGTTCAACCTAACCCCATAATCAGTTTATGGACACGTCATAACATTCAGTTTACCTTTACAATGAGAACTATGTAATTCCAGGAAGCTACATTAATTGGGGGAAAGGACTGAGCTTTGATCACTCTGGGGTCCTTACGAAACCTTTTGATTCTATTTCCATTTCTTCACTCCCACTTCACCTCATTCAGGACAGTCTGAGAAGTAGTCTGCCTCTGGAAGCGTCTTCATTACGCTGCCATTGATATTGACCTACTTCATTTCTGTCAATCAACAGTTGCATTTTAATGAGCACCAGTGATGACTGTAACTAAAGATTAAGGTGTCTTTCTTTCAAAGAATCTGATTTAATTCAAAGAATAATGTAGAGTACCTTTCATATACAATGGGCTGATGGATATGAGCATTTGGGCAAAAACCTTCCAAACATACCTCAGAGGACTACGTGGGCAACTATTAACGACATTGATGGACATATCTAGTTGTAGCTACAGTTCCACAATTTATTTCAATTCAATTTGGGGGTGGAGATGGGGAAATCAGACAAACCACTTGGTTGTATCATGCAGAGCCAAGAAACAACTGAATGATTGATCACTTTTATACTCATTGTTTAGGCATCACATAGATAGGGCAATAATCTGTACTAAAATTCATCACTGCTCTTCCATAAAAATATAAATTCTGTGTGTGCCTCTCCACTCTCTTTCAAAAGTACATTTCCTAGACTTAAAGAAGTAGCTAGTGAGGAAGGGGTTGGTAGTAACCAAATTCCCAAGATGGGAGATGCAGCCATACTTTTTACCCCATAATGTTGTTTTGATTTTATTATTTATTTTATTAAGAATAATTGAGAAAATTGCAATATATTTAAAATGTACAATGTGATGACTTGATATACATATATATTCTGAAGGGATTCCCATCCATCAAGTTCATATTCATCCACTGGCAATCTCAACTCGATAATTTTTTTAGGAGGGAAATGATAGGTCTCTATTCTTTTTAAATTTAAAAAAAAAGTTTCAATTAGAGTTGACATTCAACATTTAGTTTCTGGTGTATAGCATAATGATTAGACATTTATATAACTTACAAAGTGATCCCCCCAATAAGTCTAGTACCCACCTGACACCATACAGTCAACTCTACAATCTTTGTAACATTTCTGTTTCTGCCAAACATATTCTTAGATACTAAGAATGATGATAAACTATGATAGGGGATGATTTTAAGGTTATCATAGGCTAGCCTCCTGCTTAGTGAAACAATCTCTTCTATAACATTTGTCTTCTATTAGGCTGGTGCAAAAGTAATTGTGGTTTAAAAGATTTAAAAAAAGAAATTGCAAAAACCGCAATTACTTTTGCACCAGCATAATACTTGCGTTAGCCATGCAAATGTGGCTATACAGTTAAATCTAATTTCAAACAGCCTTTCACTACATGCAAGTGCACAGGTAAGGGCAAAAAAGACTCTGGGGCAACCACTTAGATGGGGCTTTTCTAGAATTTCTAATTTTGAGGCAGGTAGGATTTGACAAGGCAGGATGGACTGGGGCAGGTGGGTGTGGAGGCCAGGACTGGATCCCACATGGAGGGGAAGACCCACTAGAGGGACAGGCAGGAGACCTGCAGAAACCAAAAACAGCCCTGGTAGCACAGGAAGAAAACTTTTCTAGAAAACTGGAGGCGAAAGCAGTGCTGGGGTGTACGTGACTCACCTTCCTCTGACCCAGCACTCCATCACCACACAAGGGCTAGTTATTTAGATTCTGCTGCAAAACAACAAGAACAACAACAAAAAAGAAAAGAAAGAAAGAAAGAAAGAAAGAAAGAAAGAAAGAAAGAAAGAAAGAAAGAAAGAAAGAAAGAAAGAAAGAAAGAAAGAAAGAAAGAAAGAAAGGTACTGGATGGAGTTAGACAAGGGAGACTTTTGCGATAGAGATCAAGATTATTGCAGAAGAGTTGAAAGACTGAATTCAAGTCCATTGAGAAAAAAGGCAGAAGAGTTTTTGAGTGCTGGGGTGAGCTGGTGGAAAATTACTGGGGGATATAAAGAAGGAGGTTGGTCATGTGATTAGGCCATCTGTGTTTGCTTATCAGGTTAGGATATGAAGACTGGGAGATAAAGGTCCTATCTTCCTTGATGATTACATTTCAAAGGGATGGCTTCCAGGTCCTTGAGAAAGATTTCTGGGTTGTTAAGCTGGTAGGAGGCTGGGAGAACATTTACATCTCAAAGGGGCAGAGAAAGAATTTATAATGGCAAGTTTTCTCAAATAAATGCTGTAAGAAAAAGCAGGCTAGGCGCCTATAATCAGGAAGAAACTTGTGTAAAATTGAGTCACGCTAAGGGGAACATGAAGTCTGTGTTGATCACTGCCCGGTAGGTCTGCCTCCTCCCAGCAGGGCCTCTGCCTATGCGGTGGGTCCAGGAGGTGGCATCTTGTGTTTGGCCTCATCAGTTAAGACTGTCAGCGCTTGTCCACCCTCCAGCAATTGGTGAAAATCTCTTGTTGGGATCACCCCACCTATTCCCTTGGAGAACTGCAGGATTTTTATACTTTTACCTTTAATGAATCCTTGAAAGAGGAATTATAAATGCAACTGATTAGCAAATTGAACCAGATGTCTTCAGATATTAGTATATAATGGCTAAAAAGCATTGCTATTTTTTTTCCGCTTGTCTTCTATTTGCCAAAATAAGTAACTAAATAAGAGGTATACATACACCATATATGGATACACAGGGGTGTGCATATATGTGTTTTTAATTCTCCTATATTAACATGGCTGATTTGATTTCAATTTCAATTAACATGTGATTCATTAGTATTTTCCTTAAACTGGCCATTGTGCATAAAAAATGCTGTTCCTTGCTCCAGTCCATTTCATTGTTGGATAGATCCAGAGGTCAGAAAGTTCTATCCTATCCTAAATTAAAATTTTTTTTTAAATAATTTCTATGCAATGGGATTATCTTTGCCTTGTGAAATAATTTTATTACTTCTATGAACTAATCTTGTTGTATAGATGGACTCTGAGACATGAAGCAAAAAGTATCCACAAATGTAGGCAAGGATCTAGAACAAGACTTTGACATCAAACAGGAAACAAAGGCAGATATTACATGAGTAGGAAAAAAAATGATAAAGGTGATTGCAAAGCCTGCTTTGTTAGTGGGCAGTAAGAGCCATGTTTCTTTATTAAAACCCTTCAGCTCCCTAGGTCTATTATCAAGCATGCAGAATCTTGGGACCAGAGCAACTCAGCTAACTCCATGCACAGGTGGAGTGAAGGTTCTCCACAGCAGGTCAGGTTAGATCAGAAACGAGTCGGTCTGAACCAACTACAAATTAGGGGCCTTGATGATGACTATTTAGCAAAGCTAGGGAGTGAAGTGTGCTAAGTAGATTTTTATTATTAAAAAATTTAAAGACAAAATATTTCCAAGAGATGAAAAGACACAGGCTGTGGTCATGGCACTAAGTTTCTTAAGTGAGGAGGTCAAAAATAAAATTGCTGGATTGTGAGCCTAGAGGCCCTCTGGTTGCGTCATTCACTCATCTCAGCTGAGTACAATACAAATTTGAGGAGTCCCCACTGTGCAAATAATTGCACCGGGCCCTCAAAGATAGGAAGTTGGGTAAGGTAATGTTCCATCTTGCGAAGAATTCCGTCTAGTCCAGTGGTTCCCAAACCTTTTTGTGGATCAGAATTATCTGGGAAATCCCTTTCAAATCTCCTTTCCAGTAGATATTTTCAGGCTGTTTGGGGTGGGTTAAAGGATTTTGTAATTTTAACAGCTTTCTTAGGTGATGCTTATGTACCTCACACGTCTTCAGTCCATAAGCAGGAGTTTGGACATCAGTAAGCTCGTCCAGTTGAACACTGATATTATCTAGGAAGATGGAGAGAAAGCCTGAGCCAAGGGTCTACTAAATGCATTTGGGTGTCAACTAGAGGTCAACCGGGGACTTTGAACAAGAATAAGGAGGAAGATCACTAGCTGGTCTTGAAAGGGGGTGTGAGGGTGGAGAATTGTGGAAGGCAATAGTCTGGAAGTCACAGTACGATTCCAAGAGAATAGGTCACAAGACACAGGCAGCTGGAACACACGTTATCACCATTGAAAGGGCTATAAGGAAAGCCTCACCGTCAGGGGAAACCAGCTTCGTGGTGAGGCATGGGCTTTGTAGGAGTGTTTTGACAGGATTAGCAATGTTGAGAGTGACTTTGAAGGAAAGAAACAAAAAAGTATAAGGGAGGACACCAAGAAGAAAGGGCCAGGATGGAATTAGCAGGTACAATGTAGGCCAGAGAAGGTGATAGCCTGATTGACAGAGAATGACTTTGGGAGAGAAGTCTGCACCTTGGGTCGTCACTGTGGAGTATTGAGCTAAGAGAGGAGAGTGATTACAGCTACAGACATGATTTTTCTGCACTAGGTGTACTACCCCCTCCCTCAGTAAGCACATCGTTTACAGAATTTTTCTTAATGAATCTGCAGAAGTGACACTGCTTTCCCAGATATCCCGGCAGATTTGTTCCAAGGTATGAAAGAGACAAGACAATTCTCCCTTGTAGAACCAAGACTATGTCCTGTCACAATACTTTGAAGGGGGTTGATCACTTTCCATGGAGAGGAATAATAAAGCTGCATTATTTTTTAACATGCTGTTTTTCTTGGTAAAGCTAACGGGAGGCCAGAAAACCTTAAAAACAGAGGAACTCAGACCACAGGGGACTTTTTAGGGCAGTGAAAACACTGTGTGATATTATGATGGATATGTCATACATTTGTCCAAATTCATTGAATGTATAAACCCCAACACTGAACCCTAAGGTAAACTATGGAATTTGGGTTATGACCGGTCAATGTAGTTTCATCCTTTCTAATAAACATTCCATTCTGAGTGAGTGATATTGGTAGGGTGGCTATGCATGTGAGGGGGTAGTGACATAGGTTAGCTAGCATGTCCCTAGGTAGACAGGGAGGTCCCTGGTGGAATAAACAAAAGAGCCATATCCTAAAACTCCAGGTTTTGAAATCACTCCTTCTGCTCCAGGACATAATGTAACAAGGCCTTGAGATTGATCATAAAATTCCTTTTGGCCTGACAAATGGAGCAGATCTGATAAAGAGTGGGTTACTTTGCTAATTCCTCCAGGATGGGCAAACAGAACAAACCTGGTAGACGAATTTCATTAGAAGCCTCCAGTTCCCTTCTTCAAAAAGTTCCCTTCTTCAAACAGCAACCCTTCCCCAAGCAGGCAAGGGAAGGTATAAAAGTAAGAGCTTTTGCCTCAGTCATGGGCACCCCCATTCGGGACCCCCTCCGGCTCTGGAGCTGCAACCTCTTCTCCTGCCTCTAATAAACTCTCCTCTTTTAAAAAACTCTTTGCCTCTCCTGGGTCCGTGTTTCCATTCTTCGGTCTCACGGGACACGATCCCTGCCTACACCCAGAAACTGCCGGCAGATCCAACATCGTCTACATGATTTGGGGACTCACAGGAAAAATATTTGTCCATCAGTAGTGCGTACTTGGGAAATCTCTGTACCTCCCTCTCAGTTTTGTTGTCAACCAAAACCTAGTCCAAAAAATAAAGCCTAAAATAGAGCAAAGGAACTTTGTCTGCAAACCCCCTCCTATGTCTTTAGAGACTTTCTACACACTTGTGGAGGATTCATCGTTATTAGTACTTAAGCAGCCTTCAAGCACCTGGGCCCTTTGCAAGATCTAGAGAAGACTGAGTACAGGAGAAACTGCAACAGCAAATCAAGACTTAATTGAATGCCTTTCCGCCATTATTTTCCTCTTAGCTGCTTCAGGGCTATTTGTGCAGATGTCTCCTGGGGGAGTTGTCTGTATCCTCTACAGTAGCATAATGACACCTTCCTGCAAGGAACTCTTACCAATTTGATGATTCAACCCAATTTTCATTATTCTTTCTGTGGGATGATTAGTATAATTGGGATTTTTGTCCCCTGCCAGCAGTAGCAATAAGATCTACATATAAATATATGATTCATGATTTATGGTTTATAGTCATATCAGTACAGTGGTTAAGGACATGAGCTTGAAGTCAGAGACTCAGCTTGTATTTCAGGTCTACTACTTCTAGCTGTGTTACATAGATTATGTTACTTAACCTCTCTGAGTCTCATTTTTCTCAATGGTAATATTTAGGTGTGATTGGGCCTCCTTTTTCTTTGTTGTGAGGATAAAGTGGTGTGATCCATTCAAAATGCTTAGCAAAGTACACTAGTGTTCTAAAAGTGGTAGCATTTATCTTGGTTTTACTATTTTCTTATATAGCTGTTGTTTAATTATCTAAATCAGCCTTACAGTAAACTCATGTGGTTGGTATGATATCTCTAGTTTGTGGATCACTCATAGCAGAGGCAGGAACAGATAGATCTGTCTTTATAAAAAAGAATATGAGTATATGTGTACTTTTAACATCTTATTTCTGAACTTATTTCAGTCTGGAGGCATAGAATTAAGTTAAAAACTCAAGAAAGATCTCCAATAACCAACCGCCCCATCCCGAATCTCGTACATATGAATTCTAACATATTTCTTCCATCTGCTAAGCCGGGATTTACCTATACGTTCCACCATTTTTTTTCAATTAAAAAGAATTTTCAATTACTGTTGACATTATATTATAGTTTCAGGTGTATAGCATAGTGGTAAGATATTTACATAAGTTACGGAGGGATCCCCCAATAAGTCTAATACTGAGTCTCCTGCCTAGTTCTTGCAGGGTCATTGTTTCAAAACAGATCCTGCCCTGTTCCAGCAGACATGAGTCCCCACTGTGGTGATCGTGGGGTCACAACTATTATTGTTATACCCCTTGTTTTGACAAGCGTACATCTCCAGCCAGCTATGTAATTTACAGAAGCCAGTGCAAATGAAAATGAGGGCTTCTTGTTCAAAAATTAAGCATTTCAAGATAGACACAACAGAGTATTAACCCACACACAGAGCCCTCTGACTGCAGGGACTGAGTGACTTCACAGGGTGGTCATCCAGGAAGCTGACCTTCCATTTAGCTAAATTGTAAAGTGGTTCCTTTGATTTGAAATAGCTCACCTCATTTATTAACCCTTTCATTTTCTGGCAGGATAATCTCAAGGACTGGAACATCTAAGGGCCCAGAAAATACCCAATAAGAGTGATCACATATGTTTCTCCTATGAAGCCAAAATCAGTATCATGTCGTGAACTCGAAAGGTAAAGGAAGACGGAAAACCAAAGAGCAGGAATACGAGGAATTTGGGGATACTATATTCTGTCCAGTAAAACCATTCTCTAGCCTTGGGGCTGCCTCCCAAATCCCAGCAGGACAAGTGGAATCAGAACCTAAGTGAACATGAATGTGTCTCCCAGATTTCAAGCTATGAAAGAGAGGGGTTGGTAAAGAAGGATGGAAAAAAAAAAAAAATCAGAAAGTTAACTTAGACCACGGCCCTTGTTGTAAAAAATAAGTCCCCGACAAGGCCAGTGTTCTACAAATGAACTAGAGATTCTGAATCCTTCCAGAAAAAGAGTTTGGATGGCCTTGGGGCAGAAGGTAGTTTAAAGTAAGCCTGGTGAAAGCACCAGGAGGAGAATGGGCTATATATATAAATAGTCTCCCTCTGATGTGGGATATTTTGAGTCAGAATAGGAAAGAAAAGAGGCCATAACCTTTTCTGTCAAGGATGGTAAGGCTATTTTTAAGAGATTATGCTAAAATTAGAACTGAAGCAGAGCCAACCCACAAAGGTCTTTGTGCAGCCTTCCATTGTAAGGGACACTAAATCCATGAAAGATAAGTGACCTTCCTGACGAAAGTGAGGTTAGTGCTTTTATCCCAGACTCTTAGCAAACTTACTTCATCTCTGAGTTTCCTCCATCCCAGGTTTTCCCACAGCCCACAACAAGCCAAGTAAAGGAAGTGTGGAGAAATGAGACTCACCTGAAGAGGTAGCCTCTAGCATTTTATCAGCCCAAAGTGGTTCTCTCAACTCAGTACCAAGTTTAGCTTTTTCATAGTAAAAGGAAAGAAGGTTGAGTTCGTTGCCTAATTTTGACTTCTTGGGCATATTTTCTAAATAAGAGTGAGACGAAAGGAAAGGGGACTACATTTAGGCTCCAGATTCATTTTGCCTTTGTTTCTCACAGCCAAGCAGCAGGAAATTCCTTTTTTCTCAAAAGGGGCAGAAACAGAAAAGTAGGGAGAAACAGACACTGACAGAAAAGAGAAACTAACAGATAGTCTCGGTGTCCATCCAACTACTCAGGCCCACCCCACCCACCCTTCAGTCAATATCTGAAAGACCCAACAAGTCCTGGAAGTCTTGCTTAAGTAAAAGGTGAGAGAATGTGATTGGTCAGAGTTGAGGCCCGATCAGCTGGAGCCAATGAGCTTCTTGGATCTATGAAACCTGGAAAGTGGCAGCTGAGAACCAGTGCTTTTTTTTTTTTTCCAAAGTTGAGAGACTCCCCCCACACACACACCGAATGTGCACTCCTTTAATTGCAATATGGTAATTCACCCTTCAACATTTATTAACAGGATTCAGAAGAAAAAAAAGTTGCAATTGTTAGAAATGGGCTAAAATCTTATATTTGATAGTAAAGAAAATAAGCACAATAGTGATATTACCTAACTCCACATGAAAACAATAAATATTTCTTTTCTTTAATAGTATAGAGGAAAAGCCAAGTGTGGGGGCATAGTCCGAGAGAGCAGTTTCCAGGCTCTCGGCCTCATGTGGAAAGGTGCTGGTTCAGTTATTAGATGGCCATTAGCTGTAATCAGATGGCCACCCGCTGTGGCTGGGTGGCCATCAGCTGTTACCTGTTTAGCCACTAGTCTGTCTGGGCTACGCTAGGGGGTTGGTTGGGTGGCAGAGATGCGGATGGCGGATTGCGGCTAGCAAGTGGGGTTAGCAAGCCTGGATGGTGGATTGCGGGTCCTGTGGATCCTACTTCCTGTGTCTTGCCTGGCTGTCAGCGAGAATATAGTAGTATGAGTCCCCTTTCTGTGGCTCCGTTGTTGTTCCTTTTCGGTCTCACCATATCCTGCATTCTTGTGCGGGGAGCGGGAGCCAAAAACCTGCATTACACCAACTCCTATCACTTTCTGAGTGAGTAGAAACCATTGCCAATTCCCTTTCTTGGTGGGGTCTCTTCTTGCTACGCCTGACCTCCCTCCAGAAACATGTTCAGGCAAAACAAGACTGTAATTTGTGGCCATTCAGTCACTTCCTGGTCTCAAATGATCTTCTAGATGGCTGCGTTTGACATCAAACCTGCTTTTCATGTCTTAGAGTTATTCTCATAAACATATCTTTATCCTGAGCTTTGCGCTTAGGAAAAGTGGTGCAAGCTCTAATGAGGACAGCTGGAGTGCACATATTATTTTTAACCTGACAAAACCATCTTAGTAGAAGAGTGCTTATGCTGCCAACAGAATATTCATAAGTCTTTTTTTGTTGTTGTTTTGTTTTTGTTTTAAAGAATGTTGGTTTGGTAATCATAGTGCAGGTAATAAGATTAGAAAGGTAGGCAATAGTCTTTTTTTTTTTTTTTTTTTAGTTTCTTTTTAATTACAAAAACACAGAAAACAAAATTTACCATTTTAAAATGCATGTTCAGTAAACTTAAACATAATCACATTGATGTGTTACAGATCTCCAGAACTTTTTACCTTACAAAACTGAAACTCTATACCCATTGAACAACACACATTTCCTCTACCCTCCAGCTCCTGGCAACCAAAATTCTACTTTCTGTTTCTATGAGTTTACTCTAGATACCTCACATTACTGAAATGATACAGGATTTGTCATTTTGTGACTGACTTATTTCACTTAGTATAATGTCCTCAAGTTTCACCCATGATATAGCATGCAACAGGATTTCCTTCTTTTTAAAGGCTGAATAATATTCCATTATATTTATTCACCAGTTTTTCTTTACCACTCATCAGTTGATAGTATTTGGGTTGTGTCCTCCTGTTGGCTATTGTGAATAATTCAATGAACATGGGTGTGCAAAAATCTCTTCATGTTTTTGTCCAGTTTCTTTTATAATGTGGAAGAGTGTAAGCAGAATTGCACATTGAAAAGTATTCATACTTAATATAGGCTTGTAAGTTACAAATTTAGAAATACATTTGTTTTCAATGTAAAGCTCTTTAAAGCAGAGGCTCACTTATATTAGTTTCAGCTGTACAACATAATGATTCAGTATTTGTGTATATTGCAATATGATGACCACGATATGTCTAGTTAAGTTCTTTGATCACACAGTTACACAACTTTTTTTTCTTGTGATGAGAAATTCTAAGATCTACTCTCTTAGAACTTTCAAATATGCAATACAGTATTATTAACTATAGTCACCATGCTGTACATTACATCCCCATGACTTATTTATTTTATACTGGAAGTTTGTACCTTTTGACCCCCTTCACCCAGTTCACCCACCCCCATCCCTTGCCTCTGGCAACCACCAATCTATTCTCTGTATCTATAGCTTGTTGCTTCTATTCCACATCTAAGTAAGCTCATATATATAGTATTTGTCTTTCTCTAGCTGAACTGTTTCACTTAGCATAATGCCTTCAAGGTCCATCCATGTTGTGACAAATGGCAAGACTTTATTTTGTTTTATGGCTGAATAGTATTTCCTGATATATATATATATATATATATATATATATATATATATATATATATATATATATGTATATATACCACATCTTCTTTATCCATTCATCCATCACCAGACACTTAGATTGTTTCCATATCTTGGCTACTGTAAATAATGCTTCAATGAACATGGGCCTGAATATATCTTTTAATTAGTGTTTTCATTTTCTTATGATAAATACCCAGAAGGAGATTGCTGGATCATAAGGCAGTTCTATTTTTAATTATTTAAGGATCCTCCATACTGTTTTCCATAGTGGCTGAGCCAATTTACAATTGCACCAACAGTGCATAAGGGTTCCATTTTCTCCATATCCTTACAAACACTTGTTATTTCTTGTCTTTTTGATAGTAGCCATTCTAACACATGTGAGGTGATATCTGATGGTGGTTTTTATATATATCTGTTGGCCATCTATATCTTTGGAAAAATGTCTAATCATGTACTCTGCCCATTTAAATTTTTTTTTTATATTGAGTTACATGAGTTCTTGATATATTTTGGATATTAATCTTTTAGTAGATATATGATTTGCAAATATTTTCTCCCATTCAGTAGATTGCCTTTTAATTTTGTTGACTTCCCTTGCTGTGCAGAAGCTTTTAAGTTTAATGTCATCCCACTTGTTTATTTCTGCTTGTCAACTTTGCTTTTGGAGTGAGATCCAACAAAATCATAGTCAAGATTCATTTCAAGGAGCTTATTGCCTATGTTTTCTTCTAGGAGTTTTATGGCTTCAGGTTTTACATTTAAGTCTTTAATCCATTTTAATTTTTCTGTACAGTTTAAGAGAGCAGTCTAGTTTCATACTTTTGCATGTGGCTGTTCAATTTCCTCAGCAACATTTATTGAAGAGACTATCCTTTTCCCATTGTATATTCTTGGCATCTTTGTCATAAATTCATTGACCATATATACATGAGTTTTTTTCTGTGCTCTCTATGTGTTCCATTGATCTGTGTGTCTGTTTTTGTGTCAATACTGTGCTGCTTTGATTCCGATAGCTTTGTAATATAGTTTGAAATCAAGTATAAGTATGATGCTTCCAACATCTTTATGACCATTATTTTGAAATCTCATTCAGTTAAATCACTCATGTCCATTTCATTAAGCTCTGTTTCTGGAGATTTTCCTTGTTCTTTTGGTTGAATTGTATTTCTTTGTTTCTTTATTTTTCTTGACTCTGTTAGTTTCTACACATTAGATAAAAGAGACACCTCTCCCAGTCTTGTCAGAATGGTCTCATGTAGGAGACTGACCTTGTCAATCAGACCTGCCCAAGGTCCTGGGTGTCTCTCAAACCTTTGTGATTGTCCAAGCTTCCTTCTTTGTTCTTGGTGGCTCTCACTAGTGGAGGGTATGCCCAGATCCATCCATGTTTCCAGGTTGCACTCAGTACTTAGATGAAGGCTGGTTGGAAGCCAGATGCTCAGACAGTAGCTGGGAAAGTGTGTTGTTAAGTCCCTTCCAGGGAGAAACTGCTCAGTCTGCACTGGGCCCCAGTATAAAGCTAGGGGCAGGAGGTGGGAGGAGGGAATTGCTCCTGAGCTTCTTAAGAACTGCTTCTTTGTTTGCTTTCTCTGTACAATTCCTGAATGGAAGCCCTCCTGGCTGTCAGATCCAGGTGATCTCGGGGACTCATCCCATGGGTGTCAGCCCCAAAGGCTGGGGCACAGATGTGTGCAAGGCTTCTTCCAGGGAGACACTGGTGACTTGGAGGGGGTTACAGTGAGAAGGTGGGGGAGGTCTCAGACAGCTGTTCCTATCCCTAGGGAGGATAAAGCTAGCCCCTAGATGTGTGCTAAATTAGAAGCCTGATCCTCCAGCAGCAGCTTTTAGAGTATGCAGATGGACTTCTGGACTCCTTCCAGGGAAAGACTGGAAGATGGGTGTTTTTACCTGTTTGTTCCCTCTGTGTTGAGCTCTGGGGCATAGCCAGTTGCTAGTGCTGGAGCACCCAGATAACTGTTACTGGTGCAGTGGTCCTTGCCTCTCTTGGAATAGAAATGAAGAGAGTGGGCAAAACAGTTTTGCAGAGAAGAAGGTTTATTAAAGTGAAAGCTTAATGCAGCAAGACAGCTCTCTCTGAAAGAGAATGGATGTGGTTCCCCGAAACTTACAGACACCGCAGTTTTATGGGCTTTTGGGTTTGGAGGCCACTCCTTCCTCGTTCCCTTTTGCCCTTTCCAAAGTATGTTGAGGTGGCTCCTACACTGCACCTATGCAGTGTCCCTATATGCTACTTCATGCGTCGCATGTCACATTAGCATCTTAAATATCCATTTAGGGGGGTGTTTATTTATTTGTTTGTTTATGTATTTATTCATTTATTTTTATTATAATGAAGAAAAGTTAACTATAGGGCAGTTCATTTAACTAATGTGTAGGCGCAACTTCAGAAACATTTCCTGAGCATGTTTATCTCTGCTGTGATTATGGTTCTGTCTGCTCATTGTCGCTCATTGGCCGAGGGATATAGTAGCTTAAGGTTGTTACCCCCAGCTGCAGGCTCCACCTCCATGACCACCCTACGCCATCACTGACTACGTAACAACTGCTTCTTTGTTTTCTATAGTCTTGTGTGTCTTATGGACACAGCCTCAGTGATTTTTCAGAGGTAGGCGTGTTGGGGACACATCCCTTGGGTGGGATTCTTAAAAGTTGGGGCACTAAATGTGGCATGTAAGCCCTTCACTCCAGGAGAAGCTGGGGGTGGGGAGTTACCTTCTGATTCTAGGACACCGTGCCATGGAGAGAGTGTGTCTCAGTCTTCCCTAGAGTTTTGACATGGGTATTTTCTCATTTTTAGAGGTAATTGCTCGGTGTATAAATTTGGTGTGTCAATTGGAGAAGCAGAGTTCAGAAACCTACTATGTGTCATCTTGGTCAGCCCTTCTCTGCATTTTTTTAATCAGTTAGGAATTCAAGGACAAAATGGAAACTGGTGGCCATGGACTATGGCAGTTCTGACTCCCTTTGCAAAATTCCTGGAGCATCACAGCTTGGATGCTCTCGTCTCTGCCTTTCCTGTAAGCTGCTGGATCCAAGTCTCAGGGCAGTGAAGTGAGTTGCCGAAAGCCTACTTCCTCTGGGGAGAGTCTCTGCTCCCTCTACCCCTCTTGCAGAGTTCTGCCTTTCTCCTCTGTGCTTCCACGGCACCTTTTACAAACAGCTGCTAGACCATTCATCCCTCTGTGGTCTAACTGTACATTTATGTATCTATGTCACTTACCCAGCTGCAGGTTTTTTGATGAAAAAAATCATATCTGAAGATCTGTGTTTGCCACGATATACAAATCCCAATATTTATATAGGCAAGAAAGGGTATCCTGTGGTTTAGGAAGTCTTCAGAATGACTAAAATAATACTGTCTGAATTTGGAGAATTGCTTGGAGAAGTGGCCTAGGCAACGGTGTAGGCAGGGAGTGGTATGTAACACTTTAGGAGGCAGATGACTCTAGAAAAATACATCCCTTACTTTCCATCCTCTATTCTTGTGCTTTTTCATAACGTACAGATTTTTTTTCCCCTCAAGGAAGTATTCAGGTAATGTTAATGTGAATAATACCCTATAATTGAACATACATTTTTCACAAAGAAAGAGAACAAAAATTCTACAATTCTTATCGAGAATTGGATGAAATAAGTCATCCCATTATGTATACTGCTTCACAATTTTAATGACTCAGACTAAGCCACGGTCTTTGTTGAAATATAATAAAAATTACAAATAAGCAGCAGCACAGAAATTCTACAATGTCAGAGGGACACTGGCTCTGCCAGGAAAAAAAAAAAAATCCAAGTTTCTCAAGCCATTAATCTAAATGACAATGACAATCTCCTCTGAAAATCCTTATCCAAATAAAACCCTAAGTGTGGCAATCTTTATATTTATATGTGTTCCAAATCTCTGTAGGTCTATTCTCAATGGTAATGTCATTGACATGATAAAATTAGTATTGAGATTATACATAGTATGTACAAAATTAGCATTAGTGGTAATAATAGTTAAACTTTATTGAGAGTTTACAATATGTCAGGCACTTTAAACATTTATATGCTACTTCATTTAATCCTTGCAACTCATTATATATGCACCAATTTATACTCTATTTCACAGACCTGAAAATAGAGGTAGAAAAATGTAAAGTAACTTGCCAAGGCACCTAACTTATATGTGGTAAAGTCAGGATTTGATTTTAGGCCAACACTATCTAACAGAAATATAACTCCTCTCTTGAATCTACTTTATTTGCCTTTTCCTTTAGTTATTGCTCCATTTGTTTTTTTATTCCCAAACTTACCAAAAATGTTGTCTTCACTCTGGTCTTCACCTTTCCCTGAATGACCGCATCCACAATGCCAATCCAATGTGGGTTATGTCTTTTCTTAATCTCCCAGCAGCATTTGGCCCAGTTAGTCACTCCCTCCTTAAAATGCTTTCTTAACTTAGATTCTAGGTTACAATAATCTCCTGATCCAACTCTTACTTTACCAACCACTCCTCCTGGATCCGGACAAACTCAGTCTGTTCCCATAGAGTCCATTGGGAGTGAATGGCCAAAGGATCTATAAAAATAAAAAAGAATAAAGAACCGAGCTTCTTATGTACTTTGCTCATTTCTCCAAATTAAATATAACTTCTAGGCAGGAAGAAACCTTGTTTTAACTTGTTCCCTCTGCACCCCAGTCACTATGCTCAGCACGCTAAAGGTATTTGAGAAATATTGTTGAGTAAATGAATGTGCAGAACTCTTAAGTCATTTTATTATGTCCTTGAATCAAAAGACATAAAGAGTTTCTTTACCAAAAGTCCCTTGGAATCTTTTAGCACTCTGTCTTTGCCTGGTTTATTCTTTTGCTGGTCTGGGGATGACAATATTAAGTCTCTTTTGCCTTTTCAGTGACTGCTGCTGGGTTACAATTTAAAGTTTCGGGCCAGATGCTTCTTTTAAGCAATCCCAGGGACACATATTTGATGCTAGGTTAACTTATTATGCTTTGTGGTTGGAGTGGCAGGAGCTTCTCTGCTGCAGCCGTCCTTCTGAATATGAATAAAGTGTCTGCAATTTTATTAACTTATAGCAGGGTTATGTATGACCATGAGAAGAAAAAAACACACCAATTGTTCCCTTGTGCACTTTTAAGCAAGTATGAATAGAAAACAGTGCTGGGGCATGAGTGACTTAAATCCCTGAATTGGTCTTTGCCCACGATGTTTGAAAGAAACTCATAACTATGTATTCATTAGAGGGACTATAAAATAGCAGGGTGTTAAATTTGCAACCCACAGGCTTTGTTATCAGTGATGCAGAGTTTATTATCTGCTAGTTCATAGCTGGTTTTAATAATTTGGAAGCTTGTTGCAGAAAAAATAAATGGATTCCATTTGTAAAACTTGCAATTATGAATGCAGTCAATGCTTTTAGCCATCCAGATACTTATTTATACATGCCACTCATTGGGGCAATTTGAAATTCTGGATAGATCCTATGGCTTAAAGTAGAATGCTTCTCTATAGTTCAATCTTTCTCTTAAAATAGGACAACCATAGGCTTATCCATCTGCTTTATGTTACATGAATCACAGATAAGGAGATAAGAGTTGTGTGTGGTTTTTGCTAAGACTGACCAAATTTATTAAAAATAATGTTATGGACTCCTATTGGGTAGAAGTTATATGAAATAGAGCTTTTGTGGACAGGAGAGGAGAATGAATAAGATAATTCCTGCCACCCATAAGTTTAAAGAGGCCTCAGTGACACAAACAGTGGGTTCCCTGACAAGGCATTTGTGAACTGATGGCGTAGGTCTGGGGTGAATTCAAAGCCCCCCACCTTCATGACACTCTCCCTTCGTCTGGTTTTTATCAATGGCCCCCTCACTGTGCGAACCTAGGTCTGTCACAGTAGTTCTAGTGCCATCTAAGACAACCCACGGATAGAGATTGTGTCTTCAACCCTTTCTGTTCTATTGACCAACCTTTAGCATATTGTAGAAACTGCAACAAAAATTTCTGTTGATGACATGTGTTTAGGTTATCAATTTCGTTAACAGAGCATTTTAACATTGTTTGAATGGCCATAGGCAGAGTCTCACATTGCATACTTTTGTTTAGTTTCATTTCCCTTTTTATTTTCCCCAAAAGGAAGAGAATGTTGGCATTTACTTAGAGCTAAAGATTAGGTCCTGGGCACTGTGGCTATAAGATATTGCCTCTATCAAATAGCTCTCTGATAGCAGCCTCCTGCTTTTAGACTCATCTGAAATGACAAACTCTCCAAATTACTTGAAAATAGCCGCATTTCTTTCGCAGACATTTATTGGCAATTGTACCCTCTCTATGAAAAGGACATATTGAGAAATGAACCTCAATGCTTGGTTTTATTGTTTACTTTAAGGTAAATGACTCAGTTTGGAAATTATAATGGTGTGAATATAATGTAAGCAGTGGGTCTTACTCTGAACAGGTTTATGTAGAAAAGAAATTATGCTTTTAAAAATATTACTGGAGAGAAAGATGCAATAGCTTAGAAGTCTCCTTTTTCTTTTTCTTTCTTTTTTTTTTTTTTTTAATAATGGAGAGATTGGAGTCAGACAACCCAGAATCTTGTTTGGGACCTTGAATGAGTAAGCTATTCTTTTTGAGTTTTAGTTTTCAGTGTATAGGATTGGTGTGAAATTAAATTTAAGATGGACCTAGAGAAAAAAGTACATGAACATACTCTGTGGACTGGCAAGTTCTATGCCAATACAGAGTCATATGTAGACTATTTTAATGGATTTAAATATATCTCCTTAACTCATGGCCTCAGAAACTTCAGCCAAATAAGACTGACTCCACATAATTTTTTAAAAATATACACTTTTATTGAGGTATAATTGATATACAGTAAGTCATATGTAAGTAAAGTATACAATTTGCTAAGCTTTGACATATATTAAATCATCACTACATATCTGTTACCTTGGAAAGTTTCCCATGTCCCTTTGTAACCCCTTTTTCATGTTCATAGGTTTGGAAGGAGTGCATTCTGTACTAATCCCCATGTCTTGATTTTTCTAAAGTGTGTTATTTTATCATGTCTTTTATTTAATTTGCCCCAAATTCGATTATGATACTTTAATTCACAATATCATAATAATTCATCTGTCACAGAAGTTCTAGTTTTATCCTTCTTTTCAGCGTTAACAGGGGTCTTAATGGTAATTATGCAGGTGACTTTTCTCAAAGGACATTTAATAAAAGATGAGATAATGCTCAGAGTGTGAAGGCATAATTGACAGATAACTTGCAGGACAGTTCGTCCTGACCAAAACATACACAGAGACATTGGGTTCACACAAAAAGGTCCTTGAAATTTGGTCCTGTTCTAATGTCCATGGAAACATTGGTCCATAGTTAATATAAACCTTGCTCTTCTGCAAGCTTTGAACCCTAATCCATCTACCTAACCACATGTGCCATGGCTACCAAGACAAGAAGGGTTGTTATTAACAATACAACCACAGCACAATTATTGGATCAATGAAACATGATTGTATTTTTTTATGTATTAATCCTGTAAACCCTAAGTATTAAATAAATGTCTGGGTTATTTGAACCCAGGGACATTTTCTAAATATCCATGTTTTGGAAATGATCAAATATGCCCATGGATGTTTTGAACAGAACCAAATTTTAAGGACTATCTGGTATCACAGCAATCATTTCACACCTGTTATTTCAATGATACAGGTGAGGATCTCACTGTAATAACTTTCAGCATCGGCAAATACATGTAAGAGGCTACTCTAAAGGACTTTTGTTAATGCATCAAATATTTATTAGCACTTCCTATGTCCCATCTTCTTTTCTAGTCACAGGCTACCCAGAGAGGAAGCACCCAGATGCTTATATTCAGGATTACGCTCAGATGCCACAAAGGCCACAGCCTTTGACCTTGTTCCCTGTAAGACCACAAGGGATTCCCTATGGGGAAGCTTCAGGGCTGTGGACTAACAGCCCAAGAGAAACTGGGAGATGCTATTCTTTAATCTGGATTTATGTTCCCCATCATCCATTCCCTTTGTGGCCAACGTATTATTTATTCCAAACAGAAACTTAATCAATATCAACCATATCCTAGAGTCATTTTCATATCCAAGCTGGGCCAGTTTATATAAATAAATAAATGATTAAGAATCTGAACCCAAAACTCACCTAAAATAGATAGTCTAAGTATTGTGACTTTCTCAAGATGCTGCTCCTAGATGACTTTTGGGGCCAGGGGAGGTAGAACTAAGTGAGCCCTCAATATAACTTTAGGGGAGTAGACAATGTTCATTTATGGTTCAAATGGATGGCTTGGCTATAGGAAGGGACCTCAAGGGCCAAATCCACACACTGGCCAGTTTCAGTTTCATCCCACAGCTCCAAAGTCAGGCTGCCCCAGAAACCAGGTTGTTGGAGGGTATTTGTAACTCATGTATTCTGAACCCCAAACACATAAACAGCAAAGGCCTCACAGCCGCAAAATAAGACATATTTTTAGTTATAAAATGGCAGTTCTTGAGCCCAATTGCCACAGATTGGAAGATTGGAAATAACCAGAGAGGAAAAGTGCTTGAGTCTAGACTATATCCCCTATTTAGCCTCTAATTAGAGAGGTGTTTCCCCTTCCCTTTCTTTTCTTCCCTTTCTTTCCCTTCCCTTCCCTTTCCCGTTCCCGTTCCCGTTCCCGTTCCCTTCCCTTCCCTTCCCTTCCCTTCCCTTCCCTTCCCTTCCCTTCCCTTCCCTTCCCTTCCCTCCACTTCCTTCATTTGCAGCTAAGCAGAAAGCTTTCAGAGGAATTCAGGGATTCATTCAGCAATGATAACAGACAAGGGATTTCTGATCACACAGTATGTGTTGGTCCCTGAGGATTCAAGAATATGACAAGACAGACATGGCCTTGGTTCTCATGGAACATTCCAGACATAGAAGGCATGTGAAACTAAAAATCTAAGTTACAGATTATATTGATGCATTAAAGGAAAGGCAGAAGTCTTCTGAGAACATATAACCAAGGAATCTAACCTCAAACAAGATTAGAGGAGGCTTCCAAGAGTAAGTGACATGTGAGCTGATACATAAAGAATGGATAATAATAATAGCTGACATATTCTAATTTACTATGTGCCAGATATCATTCTAAGGGCTATACAAGTATTGTCATGTAATCCTCACAACCACCTGTTAAGGTGGTAATAGAGGTAATATTTATAGATAAAGAAACAAGCCCAGCAAATTTAAGTAAATTGGACAAAGTACACAGCCAATAACTGGGGAGCAGGACTGAAATAGACAGTCTGACTTAATAATATATTATTTTAACCAGTAAGAATTAACTATATGGAAGCTATGGGGGACCAAAAAAAAAAAAAAGAAAAAAAAAGAAAAAAAGGAGTTTCAAACAGATCAATAGCATGTGTAAATGCCCTGTGGTGGGAGGCAGCTTGGTGTGTTAAGAACGAGAAAGAGGTCAGTGTGGCTGGTGCACAGAGAAGTGGAGCGAGATGAAGCTAGAGCTGTAGAACTGGCTCCAGACCCCCCCAGAACCTGAGAGCTCCAATTAGGGAGTCCCACATTTTGCACCTTATGTGCTGCGTGCAGTTGGAATTAGAAACAGAAATAGCAGTAACAATGGAAAATGGAAATTACCTTTTTATCTCTGTTTAGTTATGGCTGAAAGCAACTGGATAGTCTTTGCAATTTGTATATTAGCAATATCAGAAAACAGACACATTAATGTAAGACATAGACAAAGAAAACTTGAATCAAGACATAGAGCCAGTATGGCAAAGACATTCTGGAACAATACCAGGCTGAGGACATTACCAAGACATTCCTGGCTAAGGCTACCCTTAGTCCTCAAAGGAGGGGAAATTAGCAGCTAAATAAGATTGAAACTTTGGTGGTAATCATCTACCCAAATCTGTAATTTGACATATAAATAGATGTGTGACCCGGCAACTTTTAGTGAACTGCCTATGGTTTATTTTATAGATGGGATTCACTCCTCTCAACCGATGCTTTCAGTAAGCAGTGGAGTCCTGAAGCAGAAGGATACAAGCGCCATGATGGTCACCTGTCTGCCACCCACTCCCCAACGCTCCCACTGGGGCATCCTGGAAGGCACTGACCCTCATGCACTCAGATGTGTCCTGTGCAGGACCTGAGTACTCCAGCAATGAGCACTTTAAAGACTCTCATCTTTAGCTCACAGGAAACGACTGTAGAGCATCCCTACAGAAAACGTTCATCTTACTTCTGACCTTTTCCCTCTCCCCGCCTCCATCACTCACAGGCTATTTATGTGGTGATGTATTTTTTTGGATCCCTTATGCCCAGGAGTCCCGGTTGATCAATCCAACCTTTAGCTTTCACTGATTTGCTTTGAAGGGACATCAAGCTTAAACGTTATTGCTATTCCACACGCTTAACACCAGGGGGTGATCAAAGCACATTACATTAATGACCATTTCTCCAAAGCGGAGCTCCAACAGGAAGCACGGGAGAGCTGGACTCACAGAAATTCTGGTCAATATAGCATAACATGTCAAGAGCCTTTGCAACGGCGCTGCAAATGTACAAGTGTACAAGTGCTCAGCAAAATTCTGACAACCTCAGTGGAATTGCTGCTTAATGCCAAAAGGAAGACAAAAATGGCATCTCAAACAGACGGCAGGAAATAGTTCTACCGGGTACCACACACTGTGGGGTAATTTACAGGTGCCATTGGAGCCCAATATTCCTTTCCTGGTAGCACACAGCCTTGCACACTCATTCATGTGGTCTTTAATTCTGTTAATCCCTACAGCAACTCAAGTGCCAAGAATTCTTCAGGCCAACATTATTTGTGACTCTTGTGACTTTCCAATTCTTGGAAATGCTCCCAGGGCATAGCACCTCTTGAAAAAAACGTGAAAAGAAGAAATTCAGTGCAATTCTCCAAGAACTACTCAGTGGCTGCACCAGGCATAGTCTGTGATTGCCTTTTAATGTTGGAGATGCAAGTGACTGCTCCTTCGGGGCTGTATTTTTCCATTAGCAAACACCAATCTCCTTGTACTACTCTGAGTCTGAAGCAAATGCGTTTAGTTAATTTTCTTTTTTTCCTTTGACTGCAAAGCATCAAGAACATCACATCTTTTTGGATCATATTCTAGTGGTTGAGGCAAGGACATATGGCTAAACATCTTTAGTGAAAGTTGATTTCTTCTTACACTAGGTTATCTGAGCACCTAAATAAAATATACATACATACATACATACATACATACATACATACATACATACGTGTCCAAAAGCCCTTCAGCAAAGGGACTGCTTGGATGGAAACAAACTACAAATTCCTTATTTTCTCTTTTTTTTAATTAAAGTAAATTTTTAATTCAATTATGACATAATGAATGAATTTGCTTAGTAATATGTTCTTTCTAGAACAATGGTTCTCAAAGTGTGGTCCTGTGACCAGTAGGATCAGCATCACAGGGAATCGATCAGAAATGCAAAGTCTCAGGCCTCACCCCTAACCTACTGAACCAGAGATTCTGGGTGCAAGGCTCTACCATAGGTGTTTTTAAAAGCCCTCCATGTGACTCAGACAGGTGCTAATGCTTTAGAAACTTTTTTCTAGCTCAGCATCCATCTTTTAGCCTCAAAATTGTGTTGTAGCAGTGTTCTATGTATACTAGGGTGTAAAGAGTTATGTTAGAATAGTGGTGCTAAGGTCTAATTGCTTATCTTCTTTACCTCCCCCTCCCCAACTTTTTGGTAACTTAAATTTATCAGTTTTATTGCGGTATAAGTTACATACCAAATTTTACAATTTTATAACTCACTCACCACTTTTTAATGTGCTATTCAATGGATTGACAAATTTTACAGTTACTTCCTTTTTTACCAATTTCCATTGCACAGTCTCCCCAACTGTATCAACATTGTTGGTCTCCTGTCTCCTACTAACCTCTGAGCAGAATTCTTGAGGACAAAACTATGCCTTATTCATCACTGTGTTCCTATCCCTCGACCAGACACAAATAAGAAACTTCATAAATATTTGCTGAAGAAATGAGTGAATCAAGCTGGGTAAATGAAAATAAACCCATGGGGAAAGCTAACTGGGTTGTAGGATGTGGGTAATAGGTGGGTCCAAGAATTCTGCATAAATGTGAGGTCCAAAGTGGAGCTAATTAGACTAGTGGTGGAATAACACCTGGGCAGCATTGGGCTTTGCTCTCTGATTATACCTGCATATGTGTGGAGACACTGTTCTGTCAGTATTCCCTCAGCCTTCCTTGGAGGTCACCTACGGTCGGTTCCCTTTCAGGCTGAAGCTTTTCCTGTATCTCTCTGCTTTAGGGCATTTTCTGGACATCTGATTGTCTCAGTCCACAAATGGGTCAGCACAGAAGTGTGGGGAAGTTAAAACTCCAGGAGCAATCTTTAACCAGTGAGGGACATTGTTGTTGGAGAAATAAGCCAGCTTCCTCGTCCATCAGTGAGAAGTTCTGAGGTGTGCTCCATACACTTTTTTAGCAGTTTCCAGTGGATTTGAACCCCAGCTGCCCACAGCAGAGTGACCCATTCATTAATGAATCCTTCATTGGCTCTCCTTTCTTTCTAGCTTCTACTTTCAGCTGCCTCATGGTACTTCCTGAAATCACCTTCTCAAACTACTTACACCCAAATATTTGACTCTGGGTCTGCTTTTGAGGTAATCCAAAGCAAGGCAATAAAATTAATAAATTTGCTTTTTCTTGCTCTGTGACCTTGAATAATTCACTTCAATCTCTAACAATGTCTATTTGCTCATTTATAAAATAGGAATAATACTTTTTTAAGGACTGTTGTATCAAAACCTTGTTGTGTATTTACAGGAATTCAGTAAATAATAGCTATTTCTTGATAATATGCACATCTGACACCTCGCTTCCCTAGGAAAATTTCTAAAAGGAGAGGACCCCACAGAGATGACTATGTATCAGTGCAATTTATGAAGCGTTGGAGGGTGAGGTGGGTGAAAGAACGTCCAGGAGCCAGCTCCACAACCTTCTCTGGTCGTTCTCTGACTCCTGTGTGTTCTATAATCCCCAATTCCTTTCTGAGAAGATCTAGGACCCCACATGGAGACAGAGGGGGGAATTTCACTACCTCAGGTCTGCTCACCAGGAATTCACTAACTCAACAAATACTTGCTGAGTGACTACTATGGGAAGTACTTTTCTAGGTGGTAGAGAAACATCAGTGAATAAATCAAAGTTCCTGCCTTCAAAGAGCTTACATTCCAGCGGCAAGGATGTGGATTGCTAAGAAATGAACAAATCAATAATGATATGGGAAAAAGACAGGCCTTAAAAAAGCAGAATGTAGGATAGGGAGGACAGGGGGTGACAGAGGTGGGGCATGGAGGTGCTAATTTTTATAGAATATTAGAAAGTCGTCTCTGAGAAGAGCATTTTTTTCCAGCTTAATTGAGATATAATCGACATATTACATTGTGTAAGTTGAAGGTGTACACCATGATGATTTGACACATATATATTGCACTATGTAATAATATGTCAAATAAAATACTGAATAGGCAAACATATGAGTTTGAAGTTCAGGATAGAGGTCTGGGCTGTAGGGAGAAGTGTGGAGTCAGAGCATAGATGGTATTACAAATCATATGAATGGATAAGGTCATCTAGATAGTGAAAGCGGGTAGAGAAGGTACCATGACTGGAACGAAGTCCTGGGTCACTCTGAGGTTTATACATGAAGAAAAGGTAAAAGAATCAAATCTACAAGTTGGTGATTCATTTTAAGACCTTTACGTTTCTTGGGTGCTTTCATGTTACTGTTTGAAAACTCAGCCGAGTGATTTACAAAGAGCAGCATCCACTTGAAAATGTGTCGGTGGTGGAACCTTCAGCAGAGCCTATCTTAAAATAACACTTGTCATTCTCGGAAGGCAGCCGGTGTGTCAGAAACTGCCAGCCATGCATTACACATGTATTCCTATGAATAAGCAGGAGTAGAGCAGGGAGACGTGATAATTTTTTCAAGAAGACCAGGGTAGCTTAAAGAGTGTTAGCTTTCAAAGTATTCCCCTTAAAAGGCAACATACGCACTTAAATACCACTTATTTCAGTGTGTTGTTTTTCACATACTATTTTGGGGATGGTATTGAGTAACTAAGAATTACCAAAGAAAATCAGTATCTATCTCTTACGGTGACATCTGTATTTTTATTGTGGAGATATATAGTTATTTGACATTTTAACCATTTTCAAACATACAATTTAGTGGCATTGGTTACATTCACAAAGTTGTACAACCATCATCATTAGCTCCAAAATTTTTTCATCACCCCAAACAGCAAGTTTGTAACCATTAAGCAATAAGTCACCATTCCCCTCTCATTCCATCCCCTAGTAACCTCCAATCTACTTTTTTTCTCTATGCATTTGTCTATTCTTGATAATTTATGTAAGTGGTAAGTACAATATTTGTCCTTTTGTCTTTTTTTACAGAGCATAATATTTTCAAGGTTATCCATGTTGCAGCATATATCAGAACTACATTCCTTTTTATAGCTGAATAATATTCCATAGTATGTGTATACCCCATTTTGTTTATCCACACATATGTTGAGGGACACTTTAGTAGTTTCCACCTTTTGGCTATTATAAATAATACTGCAAAGAACATGGGCATACAAGTGTCAGTTTGTGTCCCTATGTCCTTTCGACTCTTTTAGGTATACCCCTAGGAGTGGAACTGCTAAATCATATGGTACTTCTACAATTTAGTTTTTTGAGTGCTAGCCAAACTATTTTCCACAGCAGCTACATCACTTTGCATTCCCACCAGCAATGTATGAAGGATCCAATTCTTCCACATCCTCACTAATATTTATTTTCTTTTTCCCCCTTCTGATTATAGACATCTTAGTGAGTATGAAGTGGTGTGTTATTGTGGTTTTGATTTGCATTTCCTTAGCAACTAATGACACCGAAAATTGTTTCATGTGCTTATTGGCCAATTGTATAAATTCTTGGGAGAAATGTCTATTTATATCTGTTGCCCATTTTTCATTTGGACTGTTTGTTTTAAGTTGTAGTTTTTTATATATTCTGTAAATTAATACATTATCAGACATATGGTTTCTAAATATTTTCTCCTATTGTAGAGGTTGCCGTTTTACTTTCTCATTAATGTATTTTAATGCACAAAAGTTTTAATTTTCATGAAGCTTAATTTATCTATTTTTCTTTTGTTGTTTGTGTTTTTGATGTTATATCTAAGAATTTATTGCCAAATCCAAGGTTATGAAGATTTAGTCCTAGGTTTTCTTCTAAGCATTTTATGATTTTTGCTCTTATTTTTAGGTCATTGATCCACTTTGAGTCAATTCTTTTATATGGTGTAAGGTAGGGGTCGAATTGGGTTATTTTTCAGGGCAAAGCCAGTTGTCCTAGCACAATCTGTTAAAAGAGACTATTCTTTTCCCATTGAATGGACTTGGCAACCTTATCAAAAATCAACTAGTTATAGATGTACAGTTTTATTTTTGGACTCTCAATTCTATTCCATTAGTCTATATGTTTATTTTTATATCACTAACACACTACTTTGAATAGTATAGATTTGTAGTAACTTTTAAAATCAGAAAGTATGAGTTCTCCAACTTCATTCTTTCTTGAATTTTTTTTTCACTATTTAAAGTCCCTTGCAATTCCATGTGAATATGAAGATCAGATTTTCCATTTCTGCAAAAAAGCATTGGAATTTTGATAGGTATTACACTGAATATGTAGGTTACATTGGGTTGTGTTGATATTTTAATATTAAATCATCACATGGGATGTCTTTCCACATATTTACATTTTCTTTAACTTCTTTAAGCAATACACATACATACACACACACAAACACACACACATACACACACATATATATATTTAATTAAAATTATTCAAAACATTGAAGCAATGTTTTATAATTTTCTATGTATAAGTCTTTCATATTCTTGGTCAAATTTACTTCTAATTATTTTATTCTTTTAGATACTATAGTAAATGGAATTTCTGTCTTAAATTTCTTTATTGATAATGTATAGAAACACAACAGACTTTTGTGGGTTGATCTTGGACCTGGTAACTTTGCTGAATTCATTTATTAACTATAGTACCTTTCTGGTGGATTTGTTGGGATTTTCTGTGTATAGTATATGTCATCTCTGAATATAAATAGTTTTATTTCTCTCTTTATGGTTTGGATGCTTTTTATTTCTTTCTCTTGCCTAATTTATTTGGTAAAACTTCCAGTACAATGTTGAGTAACAGTGGTGAAAGCATGCATCTTAGTCTTGTTTCTGATCTTAGTGGGAAAGCATTCAATCTTTCACCATTTAGTATCATCAGCTGTGAGCTTTTCATAAGTGTCCTCTATCACGTTGAGGAAGCTCTGTTTTACACTCAGTTTTCTGAGTGTTTTATCATGAAAGGGTGCTGGCTTTTGTTAAATGCCTTTTCTACATCAATTGATATGATCATACATTTATTTTTCTTGGTTCTATTCATGTACTGTATTACACTGGTTGACTGTTTTATAATGAACCACGTTTGCGTTCCTGGGATAAATCCCACTTGGGCATGGTGAGTATGACTTTAATATGCTGTTGGATTCAGTTTCCTAGTATTTTGTTGATAATTTATGCACCTATATTCATAAGGGATACTTGTGTACAGGTTTACATGTCTATAGGTATATTTTTCTGGCTTTGGAATCAAAGTGATGCTGATTTTACAGAATAAGTGAGGAAGTAGTCCCACCTCTTCTAGTTTTTTTGAAAGAGTTTTGGGGAAAATTAGTGATAATTTTTATTTAACTGTTTGGTAAAATGCATTTTAAAGGCATCCAGTCCTAAACTTTTCTGTGTTGAGAAGTTTTTGACTATTGATTTGAAATATTTCGTGTTCTTTATATCGGTATTTGTGTCTATGAAGTTTCCTTTGACTACTCTTTATGCTGCATCCCATATGTTTTGGAATACTGTGTTTTCATTTTCATTCACTTCAAAGCATTTTTAAATTTCTTTGTGATTTCTTCCTCGACTCATTGGTTGTTTAAGAATGTGTTGCTTAACTTTCACATAATTGTGAATTTTCCAGTTTTCCTTCTGTTATTAATTTCTAGCTTCATTGTATTGTGGCCAGAGAAGACACTTTGCATGAGTTAAATATTTTAAATTTATTGAGACTTGTATTGTGGTGTATCAGATGGTCTAGTATGGTGAATAAGTCATGAATTTGAAATAAATGTGTATATTGTTGTTGTTCAGTGAAGTGTTCCATCTACAGTCAATCTTCATTATTCATAGATTCTATATTTCCCAACTAGCCTACTCACTAAAATTTGTTTGTCATCCTGAAATCAATACTCATGATGCTTTTGCAGTAGTTTGTGGACATACATATGTTGAGAGAGGTGAAAGATGTATTGCCTGAGGTGTACATTCCCAGCTCAGTTTGAAGAAAGTGATGCTCTACCTTCTTGTTCCAGCTCTCATACTATGAGCAAGTGTCCTTTTTGTGATCTATTTAATGCTGTTTTTCATATTTCTCTGCTTTTCATTGGTTATTTTGCTATTTAAAATTGCTTCTTTGTGCTATCTAGTGTTCCTAAGTGCAAGAACACTAGAATGTGTCTTACAGAGAAAACGTGTGTTAGATAAGCTTTATTTAGGTATGAGTTATATTGCTGTAGACTGTGAGTTCAATGTTAATCAATGAACAACACATATTAAATAAGGTGTCTTTAAACAGAAACATACATAAAACAAGGTTATATATTTATTGGTTGATGAAAATGCTATTAGTAGAGTCACGCATGACCCACATCTTGTATTTCTCCTAAGAGTAATGATTTAATATATGCTAAATGAGTGTTCATTAGACATAACTACTGCAAACACAAAGAATCAATTTTATGTCTCTTATGTCTAATTGTTTTATATTGTTTCCACTCTCCTATTTCCTTATTAATCTCTGTCTAAATGTTCTGTCCACTATTGAAAATTACATTGAAATCTCCAACTATTATTATAGAACTGTTTATCTTTTCAATTCTGTCAATGTTTGCTTCATATTTTTTGGAGCTCTGTTGTTTGGTGCTTACATGTTTATAATTGTAATATCTTCTTGATGAATTGATCCTTTTTGTCAATATGTAAGCTCCATCTTTGTCTCTTGTAATAGTTTTTGGCACAACATCTATTTAGTCTGATATAACTATGGTCACCCAGTTATCTTTTGGTTACTATTTGTATGGAATTTCTTTTTCTTTTTCTTTTCTTTTTTACTTTCAAGTTATTTATATCTTTGGAACTAAAGTGAGTCTCTTGTAGACGCATATAGTTGGATCATTTTTTTCTTAATTAAAGTTCATTAGGGTGCCAATGTTTATAAAGTTACATAGGTTTCAGGTGTACAATTCTGTGATACATCAGCTATATAAGACATGGAAACAACCAAAGTGTCCTTTGATGGAATGGATCATATTTTTTTAAATCCATTTCCCAATCTCTGCCTTTTTATTGGGGAATTTAATCAATTTACATTTAAAGTGATTACTGCCACTTTACTGTTTTTTTTTTTTTTTTTCCTGTATGCCTTATAGCTTTAATAGTGGGTATAAATGAATTTTTGAGCTCAAAAAGAAGAAACAAAGAGGAAAAAGGCTTACAATTTTCCCAAATTAAAAAAAAAAAAAAAAGCTATCTTTACAAATATTATAACAAAACCCTATTTAACCTTTAAGCAAAACTAGTTTTAAAAGATGCCCTCTGTGATCTCAAGACCCATGAGGCTTCAGCACTATGGCTTACTACCCCCTAGCTCACTGGTTCTAAAAGAAAAAGCTGGAACTAAAGGATTAATTTTTAACATTGTAATTCAACAGCATCTAGCCACGTAACTTTCAAATGTCCTCCTTTAAATTAATATATGGCATTTTTAGTGGGCTTTGTGTGGGACTCTTTCATTTTCTCATTTTAATGGAGACTTGCATATAGCAGATAATACTCATTAACTACATGGCCTTGAGGTGCCTTAATACATTCCTAATGAAGACATCAACCATTGACCTTCATTTACATCTGTAGACATCCGTCTTTTTCAGAAGGTCAAGGAATCTTCAATAGTCCTAAGCAGGCTTCTTTATTCCTTCTTCAAAGACTTTTTCTTTCTTAAACCACTCTGCAGTGCTTGAGCATAGAACAGTTCTGCTCTCTCTAAGGATTCCCAGAATAACATAGAACCACCGCTAAACTTTTACTCATATAGTTATTTTTGTGATGTATTAGAAATAGAACAAACAAATAGAACAAAAAACTAACTGAAAACCATTTTCTTTTTGGTTACAGACATGAAGCCAGCCTGGAGAACAGGAATGAGATGTTAGCCTTTTGCACTAGAATAGCACACATGCAAAAAATAAATAACTAGTTTTTCTTAAAAAAAAAAAAGGAACAAGCAGACTCCCTAGGTATATAAAACATTAGACATGTAGAACTACTCAGTTTGAAATTATAATAAAGGGGAGGTTGTGGGGGCCTGAAGCTGTGACCCTGCACCTTAGTCTTCATTCCACAATTCTGCCTACTGGTAGTTCTCAACTTTGGCTGTACATTAGAATCACCAGGGAATTTTTAAAAAAGTCATAGTTGCCAGTCTTTTAAAATTATTGTCAGACCAATAAAAATAGAATATGTGGAAGTAGGCAGAGGCATTAGTATATTTGAAAATTCCCCAGGTGATTTCAATGTGCAGCCAAGGTTGGAACCATTGCAAGGAAGAAAGAGAAATCCATTGAATCAGAGTCTATTTTTTATTTGACTGTAGTCATAAACTTTCTTTCTGCCATATCGAACAGCCAGGGAAGGTAGAAATAGCTAGATAGCTGAATTAATATAATTCCCTTTGCTTGGCTGTCATTTCACAAACAACAGGGTTAGAACAGACAGGGAGCATTTTTAGGTTGTGAAAATGTTAGCAGACTTTATTTTTTAAAAATAAAACAGCCCATATGTTTGGAGCCAAGTAATTTGCTCTTTTGTAATTTGACTCCTGAGGAGAATATTTTTAGGAGAAAATTATGCCAGAGGTCAAAAGAAAGAGAAAAATAAAAAAATTAAACCATTCCCTATTTTGAAAAGTTAAATGATGAGAGAAAAATCCATGGGGAATATCTCATTCTTCTCATTATGTCTACCCTCTATTCTATCAGGAAAGAACAAAGGAAATTAATTAAGAGGCTCTCTGTAGCATCATTAACAGAGATAACTTTTTTGTCTGATTATGATTTGAGGAGATCAAAATGTTGCTCCCTCTGAAGATCAGAATTGTAAAGCATTTTTCCCCACTCCATTTCAGGGAGCTCTCATTGTACTTATTCGGTGTTTTTGAGCTGAAACTACTTAATGGATTTACATATTAAAAAATCAAATGAAGAATCAAAACACTGTAGAAACTACCACGGTATAAACTAGTAATGAACATATTTCAGAAAGAAAATTTCAAGTTGGTTCAGTAAAGATATGACATCCAGTAGAAAATGAATAGATTGAATAAAAATAAAGAGTGATTTCCAAATGAAAGAGACTTGAGGCTGTTCTAATTTTTAAGGTTCTTTACATTTTGCTTTAAATAAATGAATTGAATTCCTGCAAAGCAATCCTTACTAAGAAATATCCTTTTGTCCTTTTTGTGCATTTTGAGAACAAATAGAGAAAGGAATCCTGGGAGGGGAATTTCTGTTCCTACCCAGTGAAGTCAACTGGTAAGTGAATTCTTAACTCCTAAGCTCCCTCTCACCATAGGGAGAGCCAGGCATGGCCATATTTCAGAGCTCACCATGAACTAAAGGGTTGATGAAGGGTGAAGACGGGGAAGATTCTGCCAGCAGTGATTTCTACTTCCGTGTAGAGATTGCCTATGGAACTTATTTCATGTCCTCAGTAACCTCTCTTTTCTAGCCATTAGAAGCCACACTGTAAAAATTGAAATAAAATTGTCTTTTTCCCCAAATGCCTTGTAGGTTTCCTATTACTTAAGCTGTTTGCATTATGATCATTGAAACATGTCCTAAGGAATCTGGAACAACCACATCAGGCAAACATTCTTCATATCCACAGACATAGCCTGCACTATTAGGTTTTGGGTATGCAGAAAAAAAGAACATCTTTAACCAAGACCAAAATGGCAAATTATATCATAAGGAAAGGAAAGGGGGTACTAAGGGAAGGGGCAGAGAAGGGGAAGATAAGTAACAATTGATTGAGAACTTTTCTATCTGAGGTGTGGTTGAGGTGAGCTTATGTATTTATCATCAATAAATACATGAAGGCTCAGATGGGTTAAGAGACTTGTCTCAAGTCTGTTCTGCTAGAAAGTGAGGGAGCTAAAGTTAAACCTTTCTCCCTTGGGCCCCAGATTTCTTGTCTTTTGCATGATGTCACTCTGCCATCCCACAGAAAACAAATAGAAAAAGGAATGAAATAAATACACAAAACAAAAAGCAAATTACAAGAACACACTGTACCTATTCACTTTAACTCTTCTCATTGTCTGCATGGTCTTTGATGTCTGGCCACTTGCCACACATGGTCAAAATACACTGCTAGATGTGTCCATTCACCTTTCCTGCCACTAGAGCCTGCAATGCTGTCATAGGTCCTTGGCATATAGAGCCTTCCTTTGCTGTGGATACCCTTTGGCCTCCTCAGCTCCCTGAGGCTGGAAACCATCCTCTGCAATATTGCAGGAGCTGCTTTGCCGCTGCTAACTCTTCACAACTTCCTCAAGGCCCAGGGCTAGGAGGGGCTAAAATTTGGATAGTTCAGTATACAGAAATATCCAGAAATGTTAGAGTGTTGGAGCTGAGTAGAAAAGTAAGGCATTCCAAGGGGAAGATGTAGCTTCAAGCATTAGCACTGCTCAAATAAAAACATCTTTGATCTATTTAAAAATCCAGAATTTTAGAATAATTTTTGGTTTTACAGTTGTTATGAGAACTATTTTACTCACATTCAAATAATACATGTGACCGCTTATTAAAGACTTCTGAAGCTTTTATATGTATAGAGCTGGTATTTTCTCCATAATGACTCTGTGGTGAAGTCTCAGCTCCATTTTTAGATGAAGAAATCAATTCATAGAGAGATTACACAACTGCCCAAATTCTCAGTAAGTTGTAGAATAGAAATTCTAACCCATGTCTGTCTGTTTCCAAGTTTACTGTTGTACAACTGCACCTCTGATAACAGGTAAACTCAATGTATGTGGGCTAAGCTGATAAACTTCTCACCACTTAATTTTATTTTTTTCTAATATCTTTCATTTAACAAAAATAAGATCATAGTGCTGTGCACATTGTTCTTTAAATATAACATAACTTGAAGAACTTTCTATAGCAGCAATACAGTCCTACTTCATGTTTTAATAATGAATGTATAGTTTTCCATTATATGGATATAGTTAATGGATCTCATGTTGATGGATGTATAATTGTCTTCCAGTTTGTGTTTTTTTTTTGTTATTACAAACAATGCTGCAGTGAACTTTCCATTTTAAAAAATTTTTATTAAATTTATTGGGGTGACACTGGTTAGTAAAATTATATAGGTTTCAAGTGTACATTTCTATAATACATTATCTATATGAGGTTGGACAATTAAGTTTGTGAACTCATCCTAGAAAAAGTGCTATACACATCATTGCTGAATATCACTACGGTCCCCTTGGAAGTACTCCCCTTGGGAAACTATGCGCATATGACAGCCCCGAGTCCGCCCTTCAAAGCAATTTTGGAACTCTTTTTCTGGAATGGCCATCAGAGCTGTTGTCATATTACCCATGATGTCCTGAATGTCATCAAAATGTCTTCCTTTCAATATTTCCTTAATCTTTGGGTAAAGAAAGAAGTCATTGGGGGCCAGATCAGGTGAGTTGGGAGTGTGTTCCAATACAGTTATTTGTTAACTGGCTAGAAACTCCCTCACCGACAGTGCCGGGTGGGCTGGTGCACTGTCGTGATGAAAGAGCCATGAATTGGTGATGAAAAGTTCAGGTCATCTAACTTTTTCATGCCGCCTTTTCAGCACTTCCAAATAGTAAACTTTGTTGACTGTTTGTCCAGTTGGTATAAATTCATAATGAATAATCCCTCTGATATGACAAAGGGTTAGCAACATCATTGCAGCAAGTTCGTGAACTTAACTGTCAGATCTCATAGTATCCTTTTATTTCAGCCTAAAGATTTCACATTAGTATTTCTTGCTGGGCTGGTCTACTAAAGATGAGTTCTCTCAGTTTTTGTTTATCAGGAGATGTCTTAATTTTTCCTTCATTTTTGAAAGACAGTTTTGCCAAATATAGAATTCTTCATTGAGAGATTATTATTATTGGTATTATATTTATTTTTATATTCCTTGAATATGTCATCCTACTGCCTCTGGCCTTCATGATTTCTGATGATAAATGGGCTTTTAATTTTATTCAGACTTCCTTTTATGTGATAAGTCGCTTCTCTCCTGATACTTTCAAAATTCCTTTTTATCTTTTAACAGTGATTACAAAATGTCTAGATTTTGATCTTTTTGATTTTACCCTACTTGGAGTTTGTTGAGCTTTTTGAATGTGCAGATTAATGATTTTCATTAAATTTGGGACTTTTTGGCCTTATTTCTTCAAATCTTTTCTCCTTTTTTTCTCTATCTTGTGGGACTCCTTTACATATATGATGAAACTCTTAATGGTGTCATACAGGTCTCTGAGGCTCTGTTCATTTTTCTACATTTATTTTCTTTCTGTTCATCAACCTAGATAATGTTAACTGACCTGTCTCAAGGTCACTGATTCTTTTTTCTTTCAACTCAAACTATTGAACCCATCTAGTGAATTTTTCATTTTAGTTAGTGTACTTTCCAATTCCTGAATTTGTATTTGATTCTTTTAAATAATTTCTAACTCTTTATTGACATTCCCTATTTGGTGAGAACTTGTACTCATACTTTTCTTTTGGTTGTTAGAAATGGTTTCTTTCAGCTCTTTGAACATATTTAAATTAGCTGATTTAAAAATGTTTGTCTAGATTTAAAGTCTTTTTCTAGTCCAATGTCCAGACTTCCTCAGGGTAATGATTGCTTTTTTTCTATGCGTATAAGCCAAACTCTCTTATTTTTCCACACATCTTATAATGTTTAGTTGAAATTAGCCATGTTAAATAATATACTCTGAGAACTCTGGAGATCAGCTTTCCCCTCCTCCCCAAGCTTTTTTGTTATTGTTGCTACTTGTAATTGTTGTTTGCTTAGTGACTTTTTCAAATAATTTTTGAAGTTTGCAGTATTTGTTGTGTGTGGCTACTGAGGTTTGTACTTGGTTAGCTTTGTGGAAAGAGATTCTTTTAAACACCTGCAGCCAATAAATTTGTGGAAAGAGATTATTTTAAACACCTGCAGTAAATAAATTTCCCAGTTTTTCCTGAGAGGCCCTGTGAACATTTTGGGCCACTCTTCAACACTCAGCCAGGTGTTTGACAATTCTACCTTAGCCTTTACCTGCTCCTTGTGTCATCAAGGGTTATGAGCTTAGGGACTTCTCTAGGCTTTTCTAAGTATGTGCACAACTCTGCACATGTGTGTGGCATTCTAGACTCCCAGGAATATGCCAGAGCTTTTCAAAGCCACTCCTCTGAACTTTGTTTAAGCCTTTTGGTTAGCGTATTGTTTGTCCTAACTGTTATCCACCACTTCAGATAGTTTAGAAGTTAGTCAACTACCATGAGTTGTTTTCTACAAATACCCAAGGGAATAGGCTTGGTGAGCTCTGTGTGAGTCAGGTTAAAACAAAACAAAACAAAACGGCCTTACATGGCAGGGGGAGGAGGGTCTTCCAAGAACCACCAGGCAGGTCACATAATGAAAATCGTCAGTAATGAGATTTTGAAGGTGCTCTAACCACATTCTGCCCCATCCGATGACTGCCAGGCTATGGTTTTTCACCACGTTTGAGGGCTGATGATATTCAAGGCTACTGTGGAGCTGGAGAAGGAAAGATGCAATATGATAAGTTAAAACTTCACAAAGCTTGCTGTTTTTACTAACATTTTGTTGTATTTCTTCAATATATTCTCCCTGCATTATGGATTTTGTTAATTTCCAGAGTTATTAAAAAAAAGTATATTCTTATAATGTTTGCCAGTTTTTTCATTGGTTGTATGGAAGAGAATTTTTAAAGGTCCTTACTCTGACATTTTTACTGGTATCGCTCTCTCTTAACTTTTTAACTTCTTTAAAAATATTATTCTGAGTTCAAAACAACCACTTTATAAATACGCTTTTGGATGCTTTATTTTGTTATTGGGGAGGATGTAAAGAGTTCCTGTTTCACTGCTCACAATAATAGAGAGCTGGGCTAGCTTTACTCGTAGTCACAGAAATGTCCCCCTATGCTATGTAATTTGAGGATTATTAACAGGTTCTGCCACCTCCAAACCTCCCTCTTACCAGCTTGCCACCATTGAACTTCCCACCATTAGAGCCACTAAGCTATAAGAGCACAAAGATCTGGACATTGCCTAGAAGCCTCTTGGAATTTCACAGTATCATGAAGCCTTCCTATAAACACTCATCTGCTATTGGATGAACTGCTTGACTGACACCTTGGTCCCTGTGATGATAAAACATCACAGAAATATCAATATGCAGGAGGAAGTAACACATACCATGTCTAAGCTTTAATATCCCAGCAGTGGTAAGGTAAAACAGAGGTAGCGAAGTGAGATGGGAAAATAAGAGGTGGGCCTTGTCATTTAAAAACCTAACCTCAAATGTACCCCACATGACTTTGCAATATTAATTAAATCACATATCTTTTTTTTCAGTTTCACAGTCTTTCCTGGCAAAATGTATAAAATAATCCTTGCCATATAGGGTTGTTGTGAGGATGAAATAGGTATGGTGTTGCCTGGTACAGTACCTGACATAGAGGAAATGCAAAGTGAATGTTAGTTGAATCTGGAGGTCCAGATCTGATGAGTAAATAGGGCAGCATTAGGCAGAATGAGGACAGGAAAATCTCTGTAATTGAGGAAAGAGTGTGTAATAACTTATTTTGGACTATAAGCTCCCAAAAGGCCACAACCTCACTGTCTAGTTTATTGCTAAATCACAGTGTTTAGTACAGGAATTGACACACAGTAGATGCCCTATAAAATATTTGGATATCCTTTTTGTTTCTTGGATCTCCAGGAAACAAGATTCCACAATCTCCATCAGTAATAATTCAGGCATTTAATAACCCTGTTAGAGACTACTTCCCAAAGCTTTTCTAACTCCCTGTTGTTGCAGCTAGAAACCATTTCATCTTACTCAATTCTCAGTGCAGTTCCCACTGTACTTGAAAGGTGTGTTTCTTCCGGCTTAGCTGTTGTTAATTTTGAGTTCCTTTAATAATTAATATCAGACCTCACTCTAACCGAGCTGACAGACAGGCTCTTTTGCCACTCCTCTTGCTTTTTCCTTGGCACCTTGTGAGCTGCAAACTGCACAGTGCAAATGAGTTAAATATCAGGCTTTGGCTGACATTTCCTTGTTGATAAAATTCGGCAAGCTCAGCCTCAGGAATGTTCCAGGAAGAACTACAGAAACAGTGCTGACTGAAGGGATAAAAATGTTCCTATAATTTTTTTCCCCTAACCTCTTTTCAGTTGCACATTCAAAGGGATAAAGTAAAGGGTAGAAGACAGTGATTCCCAAGTGAAAAGATAGAGGTTTATTATTGACATTGTAAATGGTCAATATTGTGAATTTACAAGACAGGTCTAGCATAGCCCCTTCAGAGCTATAGCAAACAATGATAAAAATCTAGTCTAGAAGGATGAACCAAATATTTATTTAATATTAATCTGAGTACCTGGGCCAGCCACTGCACCTCCTAGAAGCAGAGTTAGATGAAGACTGAATGCACTGTGGGAAATTATGGCAATCGTGTCAACAATGAAATGCCATAGACATAGACAAGAAGAATGCAGAGCATTAGGAGTATAGAAAAAAGGTTCAGAAGCAGAAATTTCTTTTGTATGCATGTGTGTGTGTGTGTGTGTGTGTGTGTCCATTTCACCTAAATTTTATTAACTGTATGCTGAGAGAACTACGTGGCTGCTAAGAAGAAGATAACAAAAGTTCAAAGTCAAATAGATACTTACAGGATTTAAATGCAATGTCACCATCAATTTTAATTAATTAATTATAGTTGGTATACAATCTTATATTGGTTATATTAGTTTCAGGTCTCACTTTCAATTTTTAAAAATTGTATTTTAGGTGAGTGTCCTAGTAAACATGACTTTCCAAATATTGCATGGAGCATAGTTATACTGTAATATTACTTGTTGTGCATCTGAAATATATAGGCAACAGGCATTTTCATTTGCTAAGTCAAGTGACTCTAGCAGGGAAGAATAATCCTCCTACAGAGAAGGGAGTAGTGCATCACTGGGAACAATAATACAATCTACCATTGCACCTCTGTATTAGGATACTTTTAAATTAATTGGTAATTAGTTATCAATTAATTCATCATAGCTCAGGGAACCTTCTTGCTGTTCTCTGCTGAATGAAATTTCCTCTGTACTAATCTAATCTAACGCCACATGGTTTCATATTAGTGACAAAATTACAATGACCTTCAGGCTTCTATCCAAGAATTTAACTCCCCTAGAAGTGTTTATACTTATTCTCACCCAGGTACACAAATAAATTAGCCCCTTACAGATACCAGAAAGTATTTTCCTCTCTTCCTGCAACTCCCACTTGCTGACCTCCCCTGCCTCAGAGCACTTGAAGAAGTTTCATCATTATTTCTCTGCCACTGCCTACCCTGTATGCCAAGGGAGTTGGGTCTCAGCTCCACCCAAACTGCTGTACCTCCAAGACCAGGCTGGAGCTGGGCTCCAGAGAATGATGGGAGAACTGTCCCCTCCTAGCTCTGTTACTGCAGCTGGCCCAGGACCAGCACTAAATATGCTCCAGGTTCCATAGAACCTTTTATGAGAACTTATTTGCCAGCTTCTTCTTTTTCACTGTGTTTCAAACTCAGCCCCAGGGATTTGGGGCTTCCACATCTACAGTGGAGTTTTGGGAAGTTTTATATGGGTCATTGGGCACAACCATGGTGCTATTGCTCTGCCTATGTTTCCTGTACCTTAGAATGAGAACACACTCCCTTTTTCCTCTTCTTTATACATCTTTTGCCTGTGTTTGTTTTCCCATGCTTTCCTTGGCTTCCAGGTGTTGAAAGATATTGATTCATTTTCCTGGCATGTTTTGTTCCACTTCCCCTCCTCTCCACCCCCCGTAGTGGACTTGGTGGTTGATTTCCCAATATTGATTCTACTTGTTCTTCAGTGAGGAGCAGCAATGTGATGGGGGGATTGACCTAACAGTAATCCAATCTATGCTGCCTGTGGTGGGTTTATATGACCTTGTTCTGGGCAATGTGATACAGGAGAGTTTTGTTAGAAGCTGCTGGAAAAGGTCTTTCTTGCTCTTGAGAGAATGTCAGGAAGTTATTTCTCTCCATTTTTTTTTTTTTTAATGTTAACGTACTTTATCAGTTACAATTGACATGCAGTATTATTTAATATTAGTTTCAGGTGTACAATATAGTGGTTAGACCTCTATATAATTTATGCAGTGATGCCCCTTACTAGTCCAGTACCCACCTTGCACTATACAGAGCTGTTGCAAATTATTACCCATATTCTGAATTCTATACTTTACATCCCATGACTATTTTGCAACTACCAATTTGTATTTTTTAATCCCTTCATCTTTTTCACCCAGTTCCCCAACTGTCAGTTTGTTCTTTGTATGTATGAGGCTATTTCTGTTTTGTTTGTTCATTTATTTTGTTCTTTAGGGTCCACATATAGGTGAGATCATATGGTATTTGTCTTTCTCAGTCTGACTTATTTCACTTAGTATAATACTCTCTGGGTCCATCCACATTGTCAAAAATGGTAAGATTTCATTCCTTTTTATGGCCAAGTAATAGTCCATTGTATACATATACCACACCTTCTTTATCCAATCGTCTATTGATAGGCACTTGGGTAGATTCCATATCTTGGCCATTGTAAATAGTACTGCAATGAACATGTGAATATATATGTCTTTTTGAATTAGAGTTTTGGATTTCGTCAGGTAAATATTCAGAAGCAGAATTGCTGGATCATAAAGTAGTTCTATTTTTAATTTTTTGAGGAAACTCCAAACAATTTTACCATAGTGTCTGCACAAATTTTCAATCCCACCAACAGTGTACAAGTGTTCTCTTTGTTCCACATCCTCCCCTATACTTGTTGCTTTTTGATTTATTGATGATAGCAATCCTGATAAGTGTGAGGTGATATCTTATTATGGTTTTAATTGCATTTTTCTGATGATTAGTGAGGCTGAGCATCTTTTCTTATGTCTTTTGGCCATCTGTATGTTGTCTTTGGAGAAATGTCACTTTAGGTCCTCTGCTCATTTTTAATTGGATTGTTTGGTTTTTTTGTTGTGGAGTTGTATGATTTAAAAAAAAATAAATTTTGGATATTAACTGCATATCAGACATATCATAGGTGAATATCTTCTCTTATTCTGCAGACTGTCTTTTTGTTGATAGTTTCCTTTGCTGTGCAAACATTTTTTAGTTTGATTTATTTCCACCTGTTTATTTTTCATTTTTCTTCCTTTGCCCAAGGAAATATATCAGAAAAAAAATATCATTAAAAGCAATGTCAGAGAGCAATGTCAGTTTTCTTCCAGGAGTTTTATGGTTTCAGGTTTTACATTTAAGTCTTTAATCCATTTTGAGTTTATTCTTGTAAATGGTATAAAAAAGTGGTTCAGTTTCACTTTTTTCCATGTGTCTGCCCAGTTTTTCCAACACTATTTATTGAATAAACTGTCTTTACCCCATTGTATACTCTTTCCCTCTTTGTCATAGATTAAATGACCATATAGCTGTGGGTTTAGTTCTAAGCTCTCTACTCGTATTCTGTTCCATTGAGCTATATGTCGGTTTTTCTGCCAGTACCATGCTGTTTTGATTACTATAGTTTTGTAGTATAGTTTGATACCAGGCAGTGTGGTTCCTCCAATTTTGTTCTTCTTTCTCAAGATTTCTGTAGTTAATTGGGGTCATTTGTTGTTCCATAAAAAATTTAAGATTATTAGTTCGAGTTCTGTGAAAAATGGTATTGGTATTTTGATAGGGATTTCATTGAATCTATAGATTGCTTTCGGTAGTATGGACATTTTAATGATGTTAATTCTTCCTATCCATGAACACAGTTTATGCTTCCATTTATTTGTATCTTCAATTATTTTCTTCAGTGTCTTATAGTTTTCCAGGTTCTTTATCTCCTTGGTTAAATATATTCCTAGGTATTATTTTTTTTAATGCAATTGTAAATGGGATTGTTTTCTTAATTTCTCTTTCTGATAGTTCATTATTGGTGTATAAAAATACAACTGATTTCTGAAAATGAATTATGTATCCTCCTACTTCACTGAAATCATTTATCAGTACTAATAGTTTTTTGGTGGAATTGGGTTCTCTAAATATAGTATTATGTCATCTGCAAATAATCACCATTTTACTTCTTTGTTTCCAATTTGTATACCTATTTTTTATTTTTCTTGTCTGATTATCATGGCTAGGACTTTCACTGAATAAAAGTAGTGAAAGGGGGCATCCTTGTCTTGCTCCTGATCTTAAGGAGAACGCTGTTAGCTTTTCCCCATATAAGGTTAGCTTAACCCCATATGAGGTTAGCTGTCTGTTTGTCATATATGGCTTTTATTATGTTGATGTATGTCCCTCTATTCCTACTTTGATGAGAGTTTTTATCATAAATACATACTGAATTTTGTGAAATGCTTTTTCTGCATCTATTGAGATAATTATATGATTTTTATCTTTCATTTTGTTTATGTGGTGTATCACATTAATTGACTTGTAGATATTGAACCAACCTTGCGACACAGTAATAAATCTCACTTGATCATGGTGTATGTATGACCTTTTTAATGGATTGCTGTATTCGGTTTGCTAATGCTTTGTTGAGTATTTTAGCATCTGTGTTCATCAGGGATATTGGCCTATACATTTTTTTTGTGTGTGTGTGTGTAATGTCTTAATCTAGTTTTAGAATCAGGGTAATGGTGGATACATAAAATAAGCTTGGGAAATTTCCCTCTTCTTGAATTTTTTTGGAATAATTTGAGACAGATAGATGTTAATTCTTCTTTGAATGTTTGGTAAAATTCACCTGTGAAGTCATCCAATCCTGGACTTTTGTTTGTTGGGAACGTTTTGATTATTGATTTGATTTCATTAGTAGTAATCAGTCAGTTCAGATTTTCTGTTTCTTTTTGATTCAGTCTTGGAAGATTGTATATTTTTGTGAATTTAACCACTTCTTCCAGATTGTCCCATTTTGGGGCATATAATGGCTTGTACTATTTTCTTATACTCTTTTGGATTTCTGCGGTGTCTGTTGTCACTTCTCTTTCATTTCTGATTTTATTTATTTGTGTCCTCCCTTTTTTCTTGGTGAGTCTGGCTAAAGGTCTATCAATTTTGTTTGTCTTTTCAAAGAACCAGCTGTTTGTTTCCATATATATACACACACATACATATACATAACTCTTTTATTTATTTACACTCCAATTTTTATTATTTCCTTCCTTCTACTCACTTTGGGCTTTGTTTGCTCTTCTTTTTCTAGCTCCTTTAAGTGTAAGGTTAGATTGTTTATTTGAAATTTTTCTTATTTCTTGAGGTGGCCTGTATTGCTATGAATTTCCCTCTGAAGACTGCTTTCACTATGTCCTATAGATTTTGGTTCATTGTGTTTTCAGTTTTTGTTGTTTTTTTTGTCTCGAGGTATATTTTGATATCTTGCTTGATCTCGTTGTTGACCCACTCATTATGTAGTAGCATGTTATTTAGCCTACATGTGTTTGTGTGCTGTTCAGTTTTTTTCTTATAATTAATTTCTAGTTTTATACCATTGTTGTCAGAGAAGATGTTTGCTATGATTTCAATCTTGTTAAATTTATTGAAACTTTTTTATGACCTAACAAGTGGTCTGTCTTGGAAAATGTTCCATGTACACTTGAAAAGAATGTATATTTTGCTGCGTTAGGATGAAATGCTCTAAAAATATCAATTAAATCCATCTGGTCTACTGTGCATTTATGGCTGCTGTTTCCTTGTTGATTTTCTGTCTAGAAAATCTGTCCATTTAAGTGTCAATGGGGTGTTTAAATACACTACTATGATTTTATTACTGTTGATCTCTGTCTTTATGTCAGGTAATATTTGTTTTATACATTTAGGTGTTCCTATGTTGGGTGCCTAAATGTCTACAAGGGTTATAGCCTCTTCTTGCATTGATCACTTTATCATTATATAATGTCCTTTTTGTCTCTTATAGCCTTTGTTTTAAAACCTATTTTGTCTGATATAAGTATTGCTACTTCAAATTTTCATTTTGTTTCCATTCACATGAAATATCTTTTCCTATTCCTTTACTTTCACTCTGTGTGTATCTTTCAATCTGAAGTGTGTCTCTTGTAGAGAGCATATACCGGGGGTGCACAAAAAAGTATGCACATGACTTGTATTCATATTTTGTTATTAGTATATATCGAATATTGCAATTTTAATACAGTTTTTTCATTTCTTAAAATGTGTGTGTATATATATATATTTAACAACCTCTGTATATGGGTCTCTTTTTCTTATCCATTCAGTTACCCTATGTCTTTTGATTGGAACATTTAATCCAATTAACTTTAAAGTGATTATTGAAAGATAGAAGAATAGTTACTGACATTTTATTATTCATCTTTATGTTCACCCCCCCATTCTTCTTCTTAAAGAAGTTTCTTTAACATTTCTTGTAATACTGGTTTGATGATGATGAACGCCTTTAGTTTTTTCTTGTCTGTGAAGCTGTTTATCTCTCTTTCCATTTTAAATGACAGCCTTGTGGGTAGAGCAGTTCTTGTCATCACTTTGAATATTTTGTGCCAATTCCTTCTTGCCTGCAAACTTTCTGTTGAGAAATCAGCTGACAATTCTGTGGAAGCAACTACTTGCCTTTCTCTTGCTGCTTTTAGGATTCTCTCTTTGTTTTAAATTTTGCAATTTTAATTATAATGTGTCTTGGTGTGGGTATGTTTGGGTTCATCTTTTTATGAACTCTCTGTACTTCCAGGGCTTTTATGTCTATTTATTTTGCCATGGTAGGAAAGTTTTCCGTTATTATTTCTTCAAATAGTTTCTCAATCCCTTGTTTTCTCTCTTCTCCTTCTGATACTGTCATGAGGTGAATGTTGTTATACTTGATGCTGTCCCACAGGTCTCTTAAACTATCTGCATTTTTTTTTAAATTTATTGGGCTGACAATTGTTAGTAAAATTACATAGGTTTCAGGTGTACAATTCTGTATTACATCATCTATAAATCCCATTGTGTGTTCACCACCCAGAGTCAGTTCTCCTTCTATCACCATATATTTGACCCTGTTTACCCTCTTTCACCACCCCTCTCCTTTCTTACCCTCTGGTAACCACTAAACTATTGTCTGTGTCTATGAGTCTTTGTTTCTCATTTGTTTGTCTTGTTCTTTTGTTGTTATTGGTTTATATACCACATATCAGTGAAATCATATGGTTCTCTGCTTTTTCTGTCTGACTTATTTCGCTCAGCATTACTCTCTCAAGATCCATCCATGTTGTCACAAATGTTCCTATATCATCTTTTCTTACCGCCGAATAGTATTCCATTGTGTATATATACCACAACTTCTTTATCCATTCATCTATCGAAGGACATTTTGGTTGTTTCCATGTCTTGGCCACTGTAAACAAAGCCGCAATGAACATTGGAGCACATGTGTCTTTATGTATAAATGCTTTCAGATTTCTTGGGTAGATACCCAGGAGAGGGATTGCTGGGTCACATGGGAATTCTATTCGTAATTTTTTGAGGAACCTCCACACTGCCTTCCATAACGGCTGCACCAGTCTGCATTCCCACCAACAGTGTATGAGGGTTCCTTTTTCTCCACAGCCTCTCCAACACTTGTTACTATTTGTCTTGTTGATGATAGCCATTCTGACTGGGGTGAGGTGATATCTCATTGTGGTTTTGATTTGCATTTCTCTGATGATTAGTGATGTTGAGCATTTTTTCATATGTCTATTTGCCATTTGTATGTCCTCTTTGGAGAAATGTCTCTTCAGGTCCTCTGCCCATTTTTCAATTGGGTTGTTTGTTTTTTTGTTGTTGAGTTGCATGAGTTCCTTGTATATTTTGGATATTAGCCCCTTATCGGAGGCACTGTTTGCAAAAATATTCTCCCATTCAGTTGGTTGCCTCTTTATTTTGTCGATGGTTTCTTTTGCTGTGCAGAAGCTTTTAAGTTTCATATAGTCCCATTCGTTTATTTTAGCTTTTACTTCCATTGCCTTTGGAGTCAAATTCATAAAATGCTCTTTGAACCCAAGGTCCATAAGTTTAGTACCTATGTTTTCTTCTATGCAGTTTATTGTGTCAGGTCTTATGCTTAAGTCTTTGATCCCTTTTGAAATAATTTTGGTACTTGGTGACAGATAGCAGTCCAGTTTCTTTCTTTTGCATGTGGCTATCGAATTCTCCCAGCACCATTTATTGAAAAGGCTGTCTTTCCTCTATTGCATGTTTTTAGCTTCTTTGTCAAAAATTATCTGTCCATATTTATGTGGCTTTATTTCTGGGTTCTCCATTCTAATCCACTTGTCTACGTGTCTGTTTTTCTGCCAATACCATGCTGTTTTGATTATTGTAGCCCTGTAGTACAAGCTAAAGTCAGGGAGTGTGATACCTCCATTATTGTTCTTTATTCTTAAGATTGCTTTGGCTATTCGGGGTCTTTTGTGGTTCCAAACAAATCTGAGGATTTTTTGTTCTATTCCTTTAAAAAATGCCATTGGGATTTTGATGGGGATTGCATTAAATCTGTATATCGCTTTGGTTAATATGGCCATTTTAACTATGTTGATTCTTCCAATCCATGAGAATGGAATGTCTTTCCATTTTTTTGTGTCTCTTCAATTTCTTTCAAAAATGTCTTATAGTTGTCAGCATATAGGTCCTTCACATCCTTGGTTAAGTTTATTCCTAGGTATTTTATTCTTTTTGCTGCAATTGCAAAAGGAATTGTTTTTTGTATTTCTTTTTCTGAGATTTCTTTGTTATTATACAGGAACGCGATGGACTTTTGTACGTTGATTTTGTAGCCAGCAACTTTACTGTATTCGTTGGTTGTTTCTAATAGCTTTTTGGTGGAGTCTTTAGGGTTTTCTATATATAGCATCATGTCATCTGCAAAGAGTGATAATTTAACTTGTTCATTCCCAATTTGGATGCCTTTTATTTCCTTCTCTTGCCTGATTGCTCTGGCAAGGACTTCCAACACTATGTTGAAAAGCAGAGGTGATAGGGGACAGCCCTGTTGTGTTCCTGAATATAGAGCAAAGGGCTTCAGTTTTTCACCATTAATTATGAGATTAGCTGAGGACTTGTCATATATGGCCTTTATTATGTTAAGGTATTTTCCTTCTATACCTATTTTATTAAGTGTTTTAATCATAAATGGATGTTGTATCTTATCAAATGCTTTTTCTGCATCAATTGATATAATCATATGAATTTTGTCCTTTATTTTGTTTATGTGATGTATCACATTGATGGATTTGCGGATGTTGAACCATCCTTGTGCCCCGGGGATGAACCCCACTTGGTCGTGATGAATAATCTTTTTAATGCATTGTTCTATTCGATTTGCTAGAATTTTGTTTAGGATTTTTGCATCTGTGTTCATCAGAGATATTGGTCTGTAGTTTTCTTTTTTTGTGTTGTCCTTACCAGGTTTTGGTATCAGGGTAATGTTGGCCTCATAAAATGAGTTAGGGAGTACTGTTTCTTCTTCTGTTTTTTGGAAGAGTTTGAGCAGGATGGGTATTAGATCCTCTTTGAAGGTTTTGTAGAATGCACTAGTGAAGCCATCTGGTCCCGGACTTTTGCTTTTGGGAAGGTTTTGGATGACTGATTCAATTTCGTTACTGGTGTTCGGTATGTTTAGATTTTCCAAGTCTTCATGGTTCAGCCTTGGACAGCTATATGTTTCTAAGAACTTGTCCATTTCTTCTAGATTATTGAATTTTGTGGCATATAGTCCTTCATAGTATTCTTGGATAATGCTTTGTATTTTTGTGGTGTCCGTGACAACTTCCCCATTATCATTTCTGATTTTGTTAATTAGTGTCTTCTCTCTTTTTATCTTAGTGAGTTTGTCACTAAGGTTTGTCAATTTTGTTAATCTTTTCAAAGAACCAGCTCTGTGTCACATTAATTTTTTCTATTGTCTTTTGGTTCTCTATTTCATTTAGTTCTGCTCTGATTTTTGTTATTTCCTTTCTTCTGCTGACTTTAGGTGTCACTTGTTCTTCTTTTTCTAGTTCTTTAAGGTATAACATGAGGTTATTTATTTGGGATTTTTCTTGTTTCTTGAGATAGACCTGTAATGATATAAATTTCCCTCTTAGAACTGCTTTCGCTGCATCCCAAAAATTTTGGTAGGATGTATTTTCATTGTCATTTGTTTCTGTGTATCTTTTGATCGCTCCTCTAATTTCTTCTTTGACCCAGTCGTTCTTTAAAAGCATGTTGTTTAATCTCCATGTATTTGTGTTTTTTCCTGCTTTCTTTTTGCAGTTGATATCCAATTTCAAAGCCTTGTGATCAGAGAATATGCTTGGTATGATTTCAATCTTCTTAAATTTGCTGAGGCTGATTTTATGTCCCAATATATGGTCTATCCTTGAGAATGTTCCATGTACACTAGAAAAGAATGTATAGTCTGATGTTTTAGGATGAAGTGCTCTATATATGTCAATTATGTCCATTTCATCTAATGTGTCATTTAGGGCTGCTATTTCATTATTTATTTTCTGTTTGGATGATCTATCCATAGCTGTCAATGATGTATTTAAGTCCCCTAGTATAATTGTGTTTTGGTCAATTTCTCCCTTTAGTTCTGTTAGTAGTTGCTTGGTATATTTGGTGCTCCCTGATTGGGGGCATAAATATTGATGACTGTTATGTCTTCTTGTTGTATAGTCCCGTTTACCATTATGAAATGTCCATCTTTGTCTCTTGTTATCTTTTTCACCCTGAAGTCTGTTTCATCTGATATCATTATGGCTACACCTGATTTTCTCTGGGTACCATTTGCTTGGAGTGTCAATTTCCACCCTTTCACTTTGAGTCTATGCTTGTCCTTGTAGCTGAGATGTGTCTCTTGGAGACAGCATATGGTTGGGTTTAGTTTTTTGATCCAATCTGCTACTCTGTGCCTTTTTATTGGTGAGTTCAGTCCATTTACATTTAGGGTGATTATTGATATGTGAGGATTTCCTGTCATTCTATCTTTAGTTTTCTGGTAAGGCTGTGTCTCCATTGTTTCTTTGCCTTTTTGTTGTTGTCTATTATTTCTGTGTGGTGGTAATCTGTGATGTTTCCCTCTGTTTCTTCTTTTATTACAGTATATGTTTCAGTTCTGGATTTTCTTTGTGTGGTTACCCTTAAGTTTATGTAAAAGAAAGTTTGATATTTAGAGTATTCCATTTTCTTCAGCACACTTACTTTCTCCATTCCCATGTTCCGGTTCAGGCCTTTACTCTCCCCCTTTTTATGTTTGGTTGCCACAAATTGTCCCTGTTGATGGTGATCGAATAGCTTCCTTTAGTATTTCTTGTAGTGCAGGTCATGTATTAAAAAATTCCCTCAGCTTCTGTATGTCTGGAAAGGTCTTTATTCCTCCTTCATATCTAAAGCATATCTTTGCTTGATATATTATTCTTGGCTCATAATTTCTTTCTTTCAATAGTTTGAATATTTGGTTCCACTCCCTCCTGGCTTGTAGAGTTTCTGCTGAAAAATCTGATGATAATCTAATGGGCTTTCCTTTGTAGGTTACCATGTTCTTTTCCCTGGCTGCCTTGAGGATTCTTTCTTTGTCATTGATTTTAGACAACTTCAATACAATGTGCCCTGGAGAAGGCCTGTTGGGATTGAGGTAATTAGGTGTTCTATTTCCTTCTTGGATTCGAGGATCCAGTTCTGTCCACAAGTTTGGGAAGTTCTCATCAGCAATTTGTTTGAATATATTCTCTGTTCCTTCTCTCTTTCTTCTCCTTCTGGTATGCCCATTATTCTTATATTGCTCTTTCTGATGGAGTCAGAAAGTTCTTGTAGAGTTCTTTCATTTCTTTTAAGTCTCAAGTCTCTTTCTTCTTCCATCTGTGTCATTTCCAGGTTTCTATCTTTGATGTCACTGATTCTTTCCTCCATCTGGTCAACTCTACTACCTAAGCTGGTTATTTCATTCTTAATTTCTTCTATTGAGTTCTTAATCTCCAGAAATTCTATTTGGTTCTTTTTTAAAATTTCAATCTCTTTCGTAAAATGCTCATGCTGTTCTTTGATTGTGTTTCTGAGTTCATTTACCTGCCTATCTGTGTTTTCTTGCATCTCGCTGAGTTTTTTCAGAACTGCAATCTTGAATTCTCTGTCATTTAAGTCACATATTTCTATATCTTTAAGTTTCTTTTCTGGAGACTTTTCACTTTCTTTCTGAACTGTATTGTTGCGTTGGTTATTCATGGCAATTACTGATTTATTATTTCTCTTCCTAGACATCTACAGGAATGGCTTCTGCAACAGGTTAATAGGAAGAGGTCTTTCTTTTGTTTTCCAGTACTTGGTAGAATGTTTTATATTCTATGTTTTCTCTGCACTATTCCAGCTTCTCACACAATGGGGGGATTCCCTGGGAGACGGTCTTCTCCTCTGTTAATAGTTCGTCTGGGTCACAGAGCGCAGTGTCCATGTGGGTATGTGGAGAGCTTTTGAAGTTCCAAAGCTCATCCTGCACCAGATTCAGAGCCCGTATGTTTCAGCAGTTCTGTTTACTCTTACAGCGATCCACCCAGATAGGTGGGGCCAGGGGTGGGGTGATTTGTGAGAGGTGGCCCAGAGCAATGGCAGCAACTACCACTACAGCAGGTCCTGCTTCCACAGCTCCCTCCCCTTTGCCGGAACTAGTTGGTCTGCGAATCTGTGTCTGCAGACACAGTTCTCAGGACAGCAAATATTCTTCTGTTTTTTGATCTGACACTGCTAGTGTTCCGCTTCTAGCACCATGCAGGTGGGGGTGGGGCGATCTCTGGGAGGGGAGGGAGGGGGTGGCTAGTCTCAGTGCCTAAGGCTTCCATTCTCTGTTCGGCAGTGAGGGATTAAACCACTCTTTTCAGCCTTCTTCCGTCAGTCTTTTCTCGAGTTCTCTGCCATGAGCATTGGGTTCAGTCGTGTTATATGCTGTCCCCTCAGCCCTGTGGGCCATAAGCGGAGCCCTAGCAGTCCGAGTTCTTCCCTCTCCCACAGCTGCAGTAGTTCCGGGAAGCAACGAGCTCGGAGCACTGAGTTAGGTCTGTGTCCTGCGCCCATTCGGCTCCGTCTCCACAATTCTCCCTTCCCTTCTCTCCCACCCTGCCCCACTGGTGGGATTTGCCCACCTTTAGGTGAATTCAGTAGTGGGCCTCTTCATCTTGCCTGTGTGCCGTGCAGGGAGTCCTTTGTGAAGTTATTGTTGTTTGATTAGTTGTAAATTCCAGGGGAACTTTACAGAGGCTCACTTCACGCCGCCATTTTAATGATTCTCTCTGTATCTGCATTTTTAAAAAATATTTTTTATTTTTGCTGTGCTGATTGGGTGTTGTTTGCTACCTTCTAAATTGCTGATTTGACCCTCTGCCTCATCTAATCTGGTGGTGATTCCTTATAGTGCATTCTTTATTTCTGTTATTGTATTCTTCTCGTCTGACTGGTTCTTTTTCTTGGTTTCTATGTCCTTTTTTATGCTTGCTGTCTCTTTGTTGAAGTTCTCCCTAATTTCCTTGAGCATCGTTATAACCATTGTTTTGAACTCTGTATCTGGTAGGTTGCTGGCTTCTATTTCGTTTAGTTATTTTTCTGGAGTTTTCTCCTGTTCTTTCATTTGGGACATATTTCTTTGTTTCCCATTTTTTTGCTGCCTCTCTGTGTTTATTTCTATATATTAGGTAGAGATCCACTATGTCTCCCAATCCTTTCCAGGTTGCCTTACGCAGTAAGTGTCCTATGGGACCCAATTGCATAGTCTCCCTGATCTCTTGGGCCGAATGCTCCAGGAGTGTCCCTTGTGTGGGTTGTGTTGTGCCCTTAAGTTATAATCAAGCTTGTCTGTTCTTGGCATGTCAGTTGGTGGCATTGACCCTCACAATGACTGGCTATGGGGTTTGGCCACTTCAACAAATTTGGGGTTGCTATGTGGGGATCTTACCCCATGGAGCAAGATTCACCCTGGTGGGCTCTGGTGCCTGCTGAGACCACCTTTTGGGTGTGTCACTTGTGGGGCTAATTGGGTGCTGCTATGCTATAGTCTGAAGCCAACCTCCAGATATGTTCATTCCGGGGCTTATTGGGACAGGCTCCACTGCAGGCTTAGGTAAGCTACTGCCTGTGAGAGGCGAGGGACTACCTGGTAGGAGTTACAAAACAATCTGTGGTTGGTTTCTGCCTGTATTAGACCTGGAGGCAGGTGAAAGGGGCCATTAGAACTGGGCCTAGGGTAGCTCCTCAAAAAACCTAGGACACCCTGAAGACTGCGGCCATCTGCCAACTCCTGTAAGGCTTAGCTGCTGATAGAGCCCTATAAGATGTGCAAGTTGGGTTAGATGGGGTCTCAGAGAGTCACTAGAGTGGGAAAAGTTGTGTTCACCAGGTTAATGTAGATTCTGGTTTAGTGCCAGTGCTGAGCCTGGAGATATTCAACAAAAGTTGCAGAGAACACTGAGTCCAGCCACCACCAAATTGGGGCCCATGGACCCCCAAAAGTTGTCCAAGGAAGAGTGCAATGTGGGTGGGGCTGGCTGCTCGTGGAGAAATTGCCTCAGACGTTGAGCAAGTTGGGTGGGGCAGGGTCCAAGGAGTCAGTAGGCTGGAGCAAAGAGAGTTCAGCAAGCCAATGCAGATTCATATTTGGCCATGTAGGGGAGGGCTCGACACGTGAAAGATGGCACCTATCTGCTGGTTGCACAGGCAAGGGTTCTATACAGGGTATATGGAGACTGTCCCTCCAATCCTCACTCTAGAGCCACATGACTCAGTCTCTTCTGCTGTATATCACTGATAACTCCTGAATCACTGTCTCTCTTCTGGAATCCAGGGTGAGTGCCTGTAAGGGAGTGAGTTTGTGTGTGTGCCTTTTAAGAGTACCTCTGGGTTTCCCACAGCCTTCTGTGCCCTCCCAAGTGGTCAGAATCTCAACTCTTTCTCATAGCCAGATGTTGTAGGGGCTCCTCTTCCTGGCACTCGTACTCAGGGCTGGGGAGTCTGAAAAAAGGCTCAGGTCCCTTGTTCCTATGGTGGGGAGGGGATCCTCCACAGCCAAGATATCTCTCCCAATTCTCAACCACCACACTTAAGTATGGGACAACCCACTCTACATGTCCACCAGTCTCAATGTAGCTTCATTATATCCTTAGTTATAAAACTTCTGTTCAGCTAGATCTCAGATGGTTCTCCAGGTTGATTGTTCTATAACTTAGTTGTAATTTTAATGTGGTCCTGGGAGGAGACAGCATAGCATTTATCTTCTCTGCCATCTTGGATTGAACCTCTCTCTCTCTTCATTTTGAACAAGGAGGCACATAGTGGTAAATGCTATGGTGACCATCCTGCAGCCATGAAGGGAGGCAGAGACAGGAAGAAGACAACTCTGTAAATAGTGGAACAGAAAGAAGACAAAACCTTGTGTCTTCCATGACATCATTTAGCCTGTGGCTCAATCAACTTGTGGCCCACCCTACCTCCAGATTGCTTCTTTGTCATCTAAAAAATGTACTTGTTCATCGAGCCATTTTGATTTTCCATTCCTTACAGCTGAAGGTATCCTGATTAATGCATTTGTACCCATGCTTTATCTCCTACCAACTCCTACATGTATGTCAGAATTGAATTTAAGTGTAATTTTCTTGGGATTGCCAGAATATGTGTTAGGGTCCTGTATTTCTGCCCTCATAGTTTTTAAAATACTGTGTCATTGCTTGTAACAGTCTGTTTCAATGGTTAGAATATAATTACAAAACAGTAGGAACTATTTCTGTCTTCACTAGTATATCACTGTCACAGCGCCAGCCACAGAGTAGATGCTTATTAAAGGCTTGCTGACAGAAATGGCTCCAAGGGCTTCCTCTTTGATGTGCCAGTATCATCAGGTTTAGTCATTTAGACTCAGCTCACCTTCACTGCCAGGTTCCTGCCTCCAGTTGGTTATGGCAATGTTGTTTGCTCTCTTTATTGAATCCATTTTGGTTTCTGGCTCCCATTTTAAGGAATGTCCCTCATCCTCTACCCCATGCTCCCAGCTAATCCTTCTAAGCTCCTTTACTGTTGACTTTTCTCACCTTCTAATTATTCTTGTGAGATCTGGTCAGCCTAGCACCCTTTTCCTGTCTCAGCCCTCAACTCTCCCCTTATACCAGCCCCCATAAAGGGCTTAGGTGATTATCAATTTTTTCACTTCTGAGGTAATTGAAAAATATGAAATAAACAACAAAATTCATATGGGTAGTTTATCTTTTCCTTTAAATCTAATGAAGGGGCAATAAACTAATGAGGTCAGCAAGGCACAGATCCTAGGCACCTGGGAGTTTTTGGAACATTTCATCAAGGAATAGCAGCATTATTTTCATGTAGCCCAGATGGAAAGTTGAAGTTATATTGGAAAACAAAAATGCAAAAAACAAAAACCAGAAGTTAGCTTGAACCTTTCTCTTACACATGAAAATTAAAAGGCAGCTGCACTGTAACACACTGTCAGACAATTATTGGTGACATGAATTGTGTGAAAAACTGGTATTCATTTTTCCTAGGCTCGCTCCGTGTTCACTGCAATAGAGCCATCAGAATGATGTTATGAGAATATCCCCTGGCTTTCATTTCTGTATTTATCTTTGAGGAAAATAATATATGAAAATATTTGTAATTCCTACCAAGCATGCAGACTTAAGTACTAAGCAATATCCAGGGCTTTATTTTCAGGAGGAAAACCAAAGGTTTTTTTGTTTGTTTATTTGATTTTTTAAAATATGTATTCATTTAGGTCAGTCATAATTCTTACCTTCTGTCCAATGCCTTCCATACATCAAAGCTTAACTTACATTATCATCTATAAGGTTTCTTTTATCTTAACTTTTCATTAGCTACTAAACAAAAGTAGAGAGAATCTTACAATAAACTCCCATATGTCCATAACTCAGCTTCAACAATTAGCAAAATATTGTCAATCTTGCTTAATTGATATTCCTGTCCTCCTCCTCCTCCTCTTATCTGATGCTTTCAGTGAGAGAGGAACTATTGCTAACTCCATTTATAATTGGAAAATGAGGTCCTAAGAGATTGAAGGATATCCTGGTTACACAGGAAAATCCCTGGTGAAGCTAGAACTTGAACAAAGGTCTGAATTACGTCAGAGTCAGAATCTACACTGCTTCTCAGCAATGGTACCAGATGTGTATGTCAATCATGCACTGATTTACCAAAGTCTTGAATGAATCAATAAATCAATTAATTACTGTTTGTTGAGTGTGAGTTATACTCACACTTTGCTAACTACAATAAGAAAAAATGTTTTAAAGCAAAATCACTAAAAGTGGGTCCCATGAGAGCAATAATTTTTAAACAGCTTTATTGAGATATAATTTAAATACCATAAAATTTGCCATTTCAACTGTATGATTAAATGAGTTTTAGTGTATTTACAGAGTTGTACTACCATTGATGTCAGTCATTTTTGACTGTTTAAATCTGCTTTATTCCCAGGGTCCAGAAATAGTACCTGGAATACTACATGTTCAATAAATATTTGTTGAATAAATGGGTAAAAAGTAAGATTTAAGGAGCTTACTGCGTAGTTGGTTAGACAAGATATAGATGTGTGAACAGTTAGAAAATAAGATAGTTTCTAATAATGTACCAAATTTATTCATTTATTTCTTTCTTCATTCAGAAGATACTTATTGAATGCCTACCCTGTTCCAGGTGAACTTGTTGTTGAAAGTTACATTGTCATCCTGGAAGTTACCTGACAAATTAAAAAATAGGGATTTTGCACTTTGTTATCGTTGAATACACTCAGTCTTGAATATCTATGTAAGGAATGTCAGTATTGACTTTACAAAAATGTCCTGCTTTTGGCAAGAATAAAAGAATACAGGATACACATTTGTAGCACACGGTCTGGAGTCCCTGTTCTAAAGTAAGAGGCTCTAATCTGCTTCAAGAAGGCTTTTCTAGATATTGGATTAATGTGGGGAAATACTTCAAAAAACAGAAGTTAGAATTTGAAATTTAAGATCATGAAATATGAATTCTCAGTTGTACTCAGAGTCTGAGTTTTCAAAATAAAATTCTAGCTTTTAAATGAAATAAAATACAATTTTTTTTAGTAAATAAAATTTGGAAGCATTTGCTGAACTTTTTAGAGTGAAGAGAAAGTAGTTTTCATAATGTATAATAATAATTTTAAGGGATATATGTGTCAGCATATGCTAAAGTCAATTCTTTCCAAAAAATATGAGTGAGTGATTGAGGTCAGACTATAGCTTAAACTTTATTGATCTTTGACATTTGAATAAAGCCTGATCATTAGCAGTCTGGAGGTATCCCTTTGTTCGGAGTACATAGTTGTGATACAAAAAAAAAGCTTTATTTAAAAGAAGAAGGAAGAGGAAAAAAGAAAAAGAAACCAAACTTCTCTGATTTTATAAAGTTTAAAGTTCATTTAGATTAGACTTTGGGTAATGGTTTCCTCTTTATCCAGTGGAGAAAAAATAAGGTAGACCCACGTTGTTTGTGCACCTACCACCTAGACCTCTCAGAAAAAATGTAACCATCAAGTGTACATTTTTGTGGGTTTCTAAATGATCATTACTACAGAAATTATTACAGCCAACATTTTTAGACATTTCTGTTTCCAAAGAAGTAGCAAATGTCTCTGTACATTGTCCATTTTCATCTGAGTCCTTTAGTTTTAAATTGTCCAACATGGTATCCAAAACTTATCTGAATTTCTGCAAGACTTAGAACAGAGAAACACACTTCCACTCAGCTGAAGAACTCTCAATCTACTTGTGTGATCAAGCGCGGCAGCAGATGCTCTGAAGTGGTACAGTGATGGCAACACAAGGAAGCTGTGCTGTGGGTGATTGATTATCTGGGTTCCTGGGTTACTGGTCATTGGAGCAACACCATCAGCCAGGAAAAGTCAGGCCCCTAGGGAAGTTTGAGATGACACTTTGAAATTGCTAGACTGTGCATACCCTCTTGTCCCAAGTAATTCCCTACTAATTGTGTGCACTTATTGAATTGATATATCTCTGGGGACTAATCACCTTTTCATCCTTAGTTTCTAAAGCCTTGCCATCAAGGGAGACTATAGAACATAATGAGACAAAGCACTGACTTGAAGTTACACAGACCTGGATTTGAAATCTAGCTGCACAATTTACTAGCTTGGGCTCTTAGGGATCTTTTTCAATCTGTATTAAATAAGGATGATAAACAGTATCTATACCCTAGTGTTCTTGAAAGCCATACATGAGATAATAATAATATGGTGCTGAGTACATGGTCTGGCATAAGTAAGCACATAACAAATGAAAGCTGTTATTATATTATTCGGGCATTAGTGTCCTTCTCACAAGAATGAATGACAAAATAGGATATTCAACGTCCCAGCAGGCATCCAAGTAATGACAATCAATTCAATTCAATCCATTTTTCTTTTAAACACACAATAAAGTGCTTGAGAAGTGAATATGACAGTATCTGACTTATAAAAACACACACCCAAAAACAAAATTTTGTGAGACCAACATACCTGTATTTAGCCATATTATTAATCAGAATATAATTAGATGGTGTAAAGCCTTGCTAGTTCAAGTGTAGTCTATGGACCAACATCATCATCATCACCTGGGAGCTTGTGAAAGATGAAAACTCTCAGGACCTACTCCAAGCCTTCTAAGTGACAATCTGCATGTTAACAAGATTCCCATTTGAATGACAGACACATAGATGTTTGAAAAGCAATGATCTAATATGTTACAAACAAAGTTCTGTGGTAGCAATTGGTACTGATAGGGAGACTGGGTCTTGCTGATGAGGTTTAATTTATGTTGGATCTTGAAGGATGATAGATTTTGAAGAAGGACAAAAAGCACATTCTAGGATGAGGAAATAGTAAGAATAAAGGCATGAAATTTCAATTCTCCTTAAACATGATGTCTAGAGAGAAACCATTATTAGCTTCATAAATTGGGTAGTAGAAAATATGGAAAAAAGTGCTAGGAGATAAGGCTAAAATGTTTTGTTGGTTAACAAATGGTGACGTATCTTCAATGCCGTGTTACAGAATATGGATATTGTGTATAAAATGAAAGCTCAGATTTTTTGAGTCAGAGGGATGCCATGATGTTTTATTTAGATAGTGCATGAGGAGATAATATACTCATAGAAGATTGATGGGAGCTTAAAGAACAAGCAGAAGAGAAACTGCCTCGGCAAATGAATGAGCCTACAGTATGGGGGATAAAAAATTTAAAAAACAGATCAAAAGACATTTCTGTGTAGAAACCCTGGGAGAGTGAGTGGCGCTAGCAATTGAATCAAGGATAAGTTATGTTTATAGCTGAGATGATGAAGTGAAAGACCAAGAGATCAACTGAGCCTGGATCACCAGAGAAGGGGCAAGATTAGAAGGAAGATAACTAATTCAGTTTTGGACATATTTGGTTTGAGGCCACTAAGGGACATCCATGTGGAGATGTACAAAAAGAGAAGAGGGAAGATCAAGGCATTTCTACCTTATGTAGATGTAAGTTGAAATTACGGCAATGTATGAAATCATCCAAATAATGAATACAGTGTAAGGAGGAGAAGAGACCAAGCATAAAATATTGGACATAATTTAAAACATGAGTGAGAAAAGAAATGCCGATATTCATTAACTGTGGGACACTCCTTGTGGACACTTGGAACACGCCTGTGCCCTCTCTGAAAAATTCCTTTTCCTTTTAAAAATTGCCTTTGATATTCACAATAAGCTTGAAAAGCTCCAGGATTTTCTAGGTTCTGAACTTTGCTAGGAATTTCATAAACTCCACCCAGTTCTGCCAGGAAGAGGACTAAGGAAAAACACCACAGTCAAAACAGCCACAGTAGCTGTCCAGAACTCAACTCCTCAACCGAAACCAGTTTTTGCAACAATAGTAAACTACCCAGAATCTCAGTAATTAATTTATTAACTATTTCTTTTGCTTTTTGTGTAGACCATCATACTCCACTTTTGTCTCCTGAAAGCTTAACCATGAAAATTATTTTTGTTTATGTATGGTGCTTTTCATATTGCCATTTCCCATCAATTATTTCCTTCATTTCTCCAAATAACCCTGTGAGGAGAGCATTGTTTTTACCTCCATTTTACAGGTACAGCAGCTGAGGCTCACAGTGATTTTTCCCAAGGTCTCATAATTAGTTAGTATATGGTCCCACCCAGGTATTTAGATTCTAAATTCCATGCTATTTTCCCACTTTGCGCTCTTGCACTTAACTTGTTAATAGACCATTCATAGATGCAAACTCAGTGTCTTAGCCTATTTGGACTGCTATAACAGAGTAGCATACACTATTAGCATAGCTAATAGACAGAGATTTATTTCTCACAATTCTGGAGGCTGGGATGTCTAAGATCAAGGTGCCATTCGATTCAGAGTCTGGTGAGAGCCTGTTTTCTGGTTCATTCATAGACAGTCAACTTCTTGCTGTCAAAGTGGAAGGGATGAAGGATCTCTCTGGGGTCTCTTGTAAAAGAGCATTAATCCTATTCATGACTTAATTACCTCCCTGAGGCCCCACCTCTTAATACCATAACTTGGGTAACCAGTTTTCAAGATATGAATTTTAGGGGGACACAGACATCCATACCGTAACACTCAATTTATTTCCTTCATATCAAATACAATGGTCCAGTTATCTCATCTCCTAGAAACTAAAAAATAAATATATTAATTTTCCCCTGGCTAGGGAGGGGGAATGTACATCTTCATTTAGATGCTACCACTGCTGTTAACTGTACTCTTACTCCTTGAGGTTACATCAAGGGCATCCTCTATCGATTGGCATATGGTAACCACATAAGGTAAATTGCTAATTGGAAGCAGCAGTGCATATAAAGTTATTTTTATCTCCAAATGATATTATAGTAAAAATAAATAAAACATTTGCTTAGTCAGGATGTCAGGAAAAGGTGCCTCTCATTAGAAACTGCATTTGTCAACTAAAAAAACACTCTTCAGACTCAGGGGTTGTCCGAAGATCTGGGTGATATCCAAATACCTTAGATGACAATGAGAATTGTCATGCCAATGGTGGACTGGCCATAAAAATCTGTTTATTAAGAAAAAACATAATATCTTGAGAGGTTATTTCAAGGCACACTGTAGGGCATGACTTAACCTTTATACATTTATTTTTTTTTTTTACTCAAAACAATTCCTTTTTCCACATCCTACTTTTTGATGATTATACCTAAAGAAATGACTGCGTACAAAGCTGTGTCTGTCTATATATTTTTAAAATGTAACACACATATATGTGGGAGGAATTTTATAGGGAAGTATATAGTTTTATGTAGAATTACAACGTATTTTTTATACAAAGTGCTCCGCAAGAAGTGATCTAGTGGTAGAGGTGAAACAGAACTGTACAAATACATTTTAAACACTTATGGTTCAAGAATTAGTTTTATTTTATAAAACAATAATATTCTCCCTTCAACTAAGAGTTCACAATATCATCAAAATATATTATTAGAGATGATTATCACAGCGACCCTGTAAGGTGTACGTAGGTATTATTGACTTTCTCTGAAGGTAGGTTCAGAAATAGTGAGTAACTCACCTAAGATCATAAAACTCCAAAGTAAGTAATTAAACCAGAATAAGAACCACAGATTATCAGGCTCCCCAATCTTCCTTTACAACCACTATTTTTGCTGTTTTGCTCAAGATTAAGTTACACCAGCCAGAACAAGAACTGGCACTCTGGTTGGCTAACTCCCTTCCCAGGGCTCTTTTCTGTTTTGTTCTGTTTTCATATAGGTAAATTGAAAATGGAGGTTAGTGTTAGTTTAGATTCCAGACACCTAAGCAAATATTTCCAAACTTCCTTTTACAAATCACAGGCTGGGACTCCTAAAAATTCTGTCCGTATGTCCTTTGGCAACATGGAATACTTCCCTTCCCAGAACTCCAAACATCACAAGACTTCCAGGATAAATATCATGACAAGGTCAAGCTCAAATGACTCCAGTAGGCCCATGACAAAGCTGCTGAGGCAGCTGGGCATAGTTCAGTGAATGAAAGCAAGTAGGGAAAACCAGGACTATAAGGAAAACAAATACTCTCTAGAGGAGAGACCTGGCAAGAGGACCAGTGAAGCTGGTTAAGTCCTCTCAATGTGCTGGCCTCATTAAAGTTGTAATGGTTGAACAAGATACAGAGAACAATGCTTGTCCTGAATAGTCATCGATTAAATCCACTTCCATAAATGAGCCAGACCAACTTTGGCCATCAAGTGGTCACCCAAAGGAAGGAAGGGATATGGCTGGAGAGTCACACACAGGAAGTAGCCTTATAGTCTAGATAACAGCTCTGGGATTAGGGCCTCAGTTCTTAAACCTAATATGTTTATATCTGTGATAAATTTTATGTGTATCTCATATATATATTTGTTTGTTTTAAATACATGTATTTTTATTGCAAATGTTTTTCTGTTTTATACCTCTTTCTTCATTTATGTAGAAGTATGGATTACAAATAAATATACACACACACACTCATCATACACTCATGGAATAGGAAAAAGAAAACTTAGAAATCAGCCAATTTCTCTCATTGTACTCATGAACAGACTAGATCTCCAAAAGGGTAGTTAATTCACCAAGGTCACACTATTAGATATAGATATTATTAGAAGTATGGAGTGGAATTCCTTATATGTTCCTGAGCCATGACAAATGGAATCAGGCAAAACCTAGGATCAAATGCCAGCTCTATCAGTTATCTAATCTGGGCTATGGTTTCTCATTTGTAAAATTAGAATAATAATCTGCCCCTTAAATGGAGTGGCATAAAAATTAAGTAAGGTCATTCATGACAGGCATGCCTCTCCATGCCTGGGACATACAGGCTGTCGTCAACAAGAAGTCCTCGTTTCTCACCTTCTTACAAAGCTCAGGGCTTTGCAATATGCAATTTCCTCTAAAATTTCTGATGAGCTAATTCATTTAACATTTATGCCACCCTATTTTCAAAACGATTTACAGCAACTGGTTCACTGGAAAGATAGAGATGGATTTTGAGTAACCCAGAGATAACAGTCATAACCTAGAATGAACCCATGATTTGGGGGTGTCTACATCATTTTTAGTCTTCCATCGTCTATGGGCTGCATTCTGTGGAAGGGTCTTGTATCATTGATGATAAGTATGGCTTTTCCTGGTTCTGTCATACAAAGATTAGTATGATAAAGAAAACCCTCAAAAAATGCAATTATTTGTTTTTTCTAAATCTTGTTTTCAGAATTTTGTTTCACTTGACTCAGACCTCCCTATCTGCCCTGATAATTCATCTCCACATTCCAAAGACTAGGAATCATCAATAAATATTTCACCTGTTACACAAGCTCAGAAAATTGCTTAAAGGAGAAGAGGTGGATCTTTTCAAGTCTAATTTTGCTAGTAGTCATATAAGGAATTTCAAATCAGACAAATTTTCTTAAAGATGGGTGTATGTTGCTTCTCATTGCTTGTTTCAATATTTCCTGAAAAGAGTGTTCACAAACGTGTGCACACTGAGTAACCCTGGGCACAAATAACTGATCTCCCCAGAATAAACGTGAGAAATGAGTGGATGGTATAGAAAATGAGCAGATAAAAATTTCAGCTAGCATTGGGTTTGAATTAATTTTTATATTCCACCTCTTAGTGGAAGACTGTTCTTCTACCTCTTGACTTTTCCTTTTGTCTTGTGTTTCTGCCTTTCAATAGGCAACTGTTTTTTTTTATTTTAGTCCTGACTATGTCAGGCATTGTGCTACTCATTACAGTTATAGAAATAGATGTTCCAGCTTTTAAAGTAGCGATAGGCCAGCAGGGAAAACACACACACACACACACACACACACACACACACACACACAAAACCATAAACCAGAGTGGCAAATCCACTCTTCTCTCACAAAATGAACTACTGAAATAAATTCTCTCTCAGACAGACTTTCTGGTAGGAAGAGACAATAATTACCAGTTGACAGAATGTCCTGGTTTCCTTGGTAATTATAGTTCTTCTAGAAATGAATAAATTGACATCCTGGTGTCTAATTAAGTCTCTTGGAGTTCGGTGAATCATTTCCCAAGATCCAATTGCCATGGGGTGAAATGACAAGACCGCAGGACTGTCTGCTCTGCTAAGAAGGGGCTCTGGACCCTCAGTGAACCTAACAAGACGCAGGCACCCACCTTAGGATTGATCCTGAGGTGTTCTCCTCTTGTCTCACATCCTAGCAGCTAGTAAAAACTGCGATAAGTAGTGATGGCGGCTGTCATGACACTTTGAGGTAAGTTTCTGATTGGAGTAACATTTGGGCAGAAAAAAAGGAATAAATATTTGTTAAGTCTTTTACTACATCATTTTATGTGCTCACCTTAGAGCAGCTATTAATTGCCCCAAATCACATATTTAGTAAGAAACAGGTCTGAAATTTGAATCTAGATGTATACCTGCCTATTTTCCCCCACAACAATATTTTTAGTTGATATTCAAGATCTATAAAATTCTTTGTGCTTTTTAGCATATCGTTTCCATGTCCAAATGTTCCTTGGAAATAATCAGAAATGTGCACAAAAGATATCAAGAATGCCTATTGGTATGTTGATCACATATTTTTATTTTATAGTGATAAAATATTTTAAGAGGAATTATATGGAGGCTCTTCATGTAGTGATTTCAAGTTTTCAAAGGGCTTTCATTTCTGTTATCTTTAATCTCATAAAGTAGTCTGAGTTACCATTATTCATCTTCACAGACAAGCAAACTGAAGCTCAAAGAGATTAAAGAGAATTTGTCTGAGTTCACACAGTGAGATTTGGGACTTGAACTCTGGTGGTCTTTTCTTCCATGCTCCTTCCTGACCTTTATTCCATCTTTCTTTTTAAGAGCCTGCATGATTGGACGATTAATTCAGAATCTCCTAAAAATCTCTCCTATGTAGCCGCCCCTCAGCCAGCCTTCTCCCCCTTTTCGTTCCTGAAGAAATGTTTGAAGAACGATGAGAACTGGTCTCCCTGTGCTTACTGGCACCTGTTTATTTTCTTGATTGAAATATTGTTTCCCAATTTGTAGGCCCATTTATGGACAAAAAGTAAATAGCACTGTTCTGGCGGTGGTGACCAACCACTGATCTGTTTCTGACTCTCAGAGTGAAGCCTCTGATACCTTGAAGTAGGATCTCTGGAGTAGAAGGCTCACAGGCATGGATTGCAACTTTGTCTAATCTGAAAACTCAAGAGAGTTTAATTGATGGTTTAAGCTGCTGTCTCTTTTTCATGCTTACCTCATTCTGTTATTCTATAATTAATCTGATTTAAGAATATTGAATGTAGTCTAAGATCCAAAGCTTAAGATCACTAGATAGATTTCAAACTAGTTGAATGACATCTAGTTACTGTTCAGTTGTTCAAAGGACCTACGTGATTAGTGGTCTGCATGAAGGCAAGTAATTACTAGGATTTACAGCTGCCTCATTTTTTCCAACCAGGAGATGAGGAAACACGGCCCCAGACTTCTTTCCAATGATGAAAAGTTAAGCTAACCTACCTGATTAATAGCAATGCTAGGTCAAGTGTAAATTTTTGCCATAGCATGATATCTAACTTTGCCTCATGAAGGATTGATTAAGCAATTATGTTCTTCCGGCTCCAAATTCTGCAGTAAAGTAGAAAGCAAATAAAGAGATGAGTTTTGGGGAAAATACAAAGTGTCTAATTTTTTCCTACTAGTTTCCGCTGGAGATCAAAATCTGTGTGATGAGATGCATTACTGCACATGGAGTCAGTTTGCTCAACCATGTTGTTTTTGTGAAAAGCATGGTAAAAATATGAACCAGCTAATGTGTCCCCGAGATCATGAGCCTTCAGGCGAAAGAACTAAATTTTGGAAGGGACTTGTGTGTTAGTCAGCTGAGGATGCTATGACAAAATACCATGCAGTGGGTGGTTTAAGCAACAGAAATTCATTTCTCACAGCTCTGGAGGCTGAGAAGTCCAAGATCAAGGTTCTGGCAGCGTTTGGTTCTTGGTGAGAATTCTATTCCCATCTGCAGATGGCTGCCTTTTCACTTCATTCTCACATGGCCTTTCCGCTGTGTATACACAGCAAGAGAGTGGAGAACAGGGGAGAACAAGGTAGAGGGAAAGAGGGGGAGAGAGAGGGAAAAAGAGGCGAGAAGGAAGAGAGGAGACATCTCTTCTTCTTATAAAGCCTTTAATTCTATCATGAGGGTTTCACCCTCATGACATAATGTAACCCTAATTACCATCACATTGGGGGTTAAGGCTTCAACATAAGAAATGGGGAAGGAATACACACATTCAGTCCATAATAACTTTCATGGGCTATCAAGAGCTAACCAGATTTCTAAGAGTTGGTAAATCCTAGGATATATCAAAAGAAAGAAAGAAAAATGTTTCTTTCACTTGAATGGAGATGAAGGCGGCATCTGCTCCTGCTTTCCTGTTGGCTAGAAGGAAATAGATAGTGCTTGTTCTGCAAAGAAAGAATTATTCTTGCTGCACCTCTGCTTTCCATCTCAGAAATTTGCTACCTGGAGCCAGCTGAGCCCTGTGGTCTTTAGTATATGTCAAAAGATGGTACCTAGGTCCTGACAAAGGAGCAGAAAAGCAAGAGAAAGAGGAACAACCACAAAGTGAATTGTCAAGAATAAATTAAGATCTGTTGTCAGTCCCAGGACTAATACCTAGGTATCCTTTATCCTTGAATAAATCATATATGATATGCATTTGTATTCTATGTAGCAATAGTCATAGTTCTATACTCATAGGAATTTGGAATAGCTCACTGAAGTTTATCATTTTAACTTAAAAAACTTTAATCTTTTCTTTTTCTGAAAGCATCTTAATAAAATTGTAGTTAAACAGTTTGCACATTCTCCTACATGAAAGAAGCAAATAATAACATTTACAGTAACAAATAACATTACACATTTTTTTAAGCACACCTTATTTATAAAGAAAGGCATTGAGTATTATTTCTGGTTAGATGATTCATGCTTTGATCAGGCTAAGTTCAAGGTTATTATACCTCTTGGCAAATGAATCTGATTTGCTCCATTTTCCTCTAAAAGAATTGAGGACTCGAGTGTGCTTTCCTCAGATTTTCAATACTAATTAAAGGCTGGAACATAAGTGTTAATTTTTATGTTCCAAGCACACCTCAGTAGATACTTTGCTTGTAAATACACATTAAAGTCACAATTTATTTCAAATTAACAAAGTGTATGGATATTGAATATTTGTAGGGTGAAAATATTCCCTCAGCAGTGTGGGAAACGAGGTTAGTGTGCAATGGTGCAGAGAAAACTGTATTCCCGTGAGAGACTTGCAACAGACAGAATGTTTGTGTCACCCCAAAATTTGTATGTTGAAAACTAATTTCTAATGTAATGATTTTTGGAGGTGGGAGGTGTCTGGGAGGTGATTAGATTATGAGGGTGGAGTTCTCATGAATGGGATTAGTGCTCTCATAAAAGAGACACCAAAGACTCCCTCTCCTACTATGTGAGTACCCAGGGACAAAATAACCGGGAAGCTGGACACCAAATCTGCTGGCACCTTGATCTGGGACTTTCCAGCCTACAGAATTGTGAGAAACAAAATGTTATCGTTGATAAGCCACCGAGTCTACGGTATTCTGTTATCGCAGCCCACACAGTCTAAAACAGAAGAGAAGATTTTATATGCAATATCATTTCATTATTAGCCATGAAAACTCAACCTGCCTCAGGGGTTCTCTCCTTTGGTTGCATGTTAGTATCACTTGGGAAAAATTTTAATGCCCACGCTGCACCTCATCAATTAAATCTGAATCTCTGGGGGTGAGACTCAAACGTCTGAGGAAATGATTCCCATGTACAAGCAAAGCTGAGAACTACGGCACAATATAGTTCCTCACTTCAACCTGCTTTTGCAGCAATATGCCCTGTTGGCACTTGTGTAAATATGAGCAATGGTGGATACATAGTTGGCTGTAACTAAACAATTCCTCCACCAAGTGTTCCTCTCTACGGTTCAGCCTTATGACACAAAAGGTGAAAATGTGTTGCCAACTTTCACGGTGATGTCTACTCACATCCTGGAATCAAACAATAATTTAAGCACAAATTGTAATTTCTAACAAGCTGCCTGAAGTTAGAACATGAAAATAGAACTTAACTTTTCTTTCAATTCTATAATGTTCCTATCAAATTTTAATAAAGGTATTGTATAAATATTAGCTTGATATTTCTGAAAACTCTTTGGAATAGCACTTTTTCAGGAAATTATTGTAGGATTCACTTATTCAGCAGATATTTCATTGAGCTGTTATTGTGCACAAGCTCCTATTCTAGGCACTAGGGATGTCTCAGTGAACAAGGCCAAACTCCTACACTTATGAACTGATAGTCAAGTAGGGAGAGCTGCCAAATCATGAGCATCACTGGGCCGCTGCCTGGGATTGTATCCAGCATCTTGCACAATGATTCTCAACATTTACTATGCATATTGGTCACCTAGGGTGCTCATTAAAATGTGGCTCTCTGGATTCTCCTAGAGATTCAGAACCAGAGCTCAAGGGCGGGCATTTTAACAAACACGCCTGGTAATTCTGATGCAGGTGGTCCATTCATCACTTTAGGAATACCAGTTTAGCACACTTGTCGGTTCCACTGACTTACAAGGAACACTGTGGATGGCAGGAGGATTATTCAGGGCTTATCTAACAGTATACTCAGGTAGAAAGATGTAATCTTGAAACGATAATGTTTGCCCATTATAAGTGAATGGCAGCTTCCAGGAATTACATCTTTGCTTTTAGAACAGAAATACAGCTTCTGTGAGTAAGCAGTCTTAGGAGAAACTTAGACCTACTACAGATTAGTTTATATTTATCTCAAGGGAGTTATTCAATTCACCTTGGCCACCTCCAACCGTGGCTATTTTGAGTACAAAAAAATGTCCATTAAGATAAACTGTGGTGTAAGATTTGGATCTAGCCCCAAAGCACACACTATAGGGAGGGGATGGCGGTGTGGGGTACAGGCCTGGGAGACAAGCTCAGGATTATAATGGAAACCCTCTTACAATTTTGATGAGACTAGTCAATTCATTTTATTTTGTTACATTCACTCAAAGTTCGATCAGAAACCTCTTAGGTTCTATACAACTAAGAATGCCTTGAGAAGGGCCAACCCAAATATGCAGATTATTACTCGCTAAAAATATCTGTAAAATGTATGTATTCACTCAGTAAAAAGAGCCCACTAAATATCAGTGTTATAACAGTGGCTTGCGTGTTAGTCAGTGCTTCCCGCCCCCATGCATATGGCAGTAGGAGGATGACTAGGGTCATTGTGGCACTACCTAGACACTTTATAGTCAGTGATTAATAGAACTCAAAAAATTAGTCATTAGTCAGTTGAACAATCCATCCATTATCAGGGTGACGACGAAGTGTCCTGGTTTGTGTGAATCTGAAGGGTTTTCTGGGACAAGGGACTTCCAATGCTAAAACCAAAGAATTGGTCACCATACTAATCCACTAGATGTTTCTGGGATATCTGCTGAAATCAGGAGACTAATGTAGCACATACAAGAAAATAACTGAAGAATTCTGGCTAAACAGGGTGATATTGTCTCCAGGCACAATAAGAGTTTCGAGAAAGAAGGTCAGTGTGGATTGCAGTTACTGTAGAGAGTTTTATAAATTAGGTGGGACTGGGTCCAAATTTTGCAGCTTGCAATCCTGTTTCCTCTTTACAAGAAATTTTGTCATGCTTTTTGTGCTCAGAAACATGAAAATGACTAAGAATATGCACTTCAAACTTAACAACATGGACCAAAAACTAAGGAGTTATTTTAGAATTTAAGTTGATTTAAAAACTTTTCATTTGTCTATTTAATCAATTAATATTTATTTTTACAATAGTGGATGCCAAAAGTACAAAAACAAATAAAGTACCTTTCCTGCCATTGATGTGTTTATTCTCTAGTGAGATGTATGTACATTAGTATGTAAAAGTGATAAATTCAACTCTATGTAAAGAGACCTGTGATAGAAAATATTCAGTGTTATGGGCACCCCCATAAGAAATATGTAAGAGAAGAAATTAGGGTTCAGTAACTAACCTTATCTTTTTTATATTTAATATCAAAATCTGTTGCTGACATCCCTAGTTTTAGGGCAGCCAAGTGAAGTAGTTTGATTAAAGATACTTTGTAGTAAAAGACTCATTTAACGAGAAAAAAACACACAAATCACACTGCATAATTTACAGTCTAATCATTTTTTTTTCAGTTTATTATTTGTACACACTGCTTACCTCAGGGCAGACTTAAAGACAGACAGACTTATAAAGAACAATGAAGAGATGACTGCCAACACATTTGACACTCGGTGCCCCAGGAACCTGGCTTTGGAATGTTCTTGAGGGCCTGAAGTATTTAGGTTGAAATTAAATAGTTAATGAGCTTGCTTTTTAAATATTTCATTAGTAAGTTAAACCACAGAAAGAAAATCTTAAAATGAAGAATGCTAGATCTTCATGAGTTATAGTTGGTATTGCTAACAATTGGGGAGAGAGAGACAGACAGACACAGAGAGGGGAGTTATTATATATCCAGCACTGTACTAGACACTATCGTGCCTTATTAAAAATGAAAAAGAGCTAAGATCTAGTTGTTTCCAATGAAGGAATTCATGGCCTACTGCAACTGCCAGATATCCAAAATAAATACTGTGTTATTGGGGGTAAAGGGAGATAAGTAAGGGAATGAATGGGATGAAATAAACACTGCGTATGGAATCAACTAGTCTCATCATTCAAGATGTAGGATGGGCAGTTGAGTTTGGGGACCAAAGAGGATGGTGGCTGGAAAGGCCATGAAAAATAAACCTCATCTCATTGGCATGGACAATATTTTTGAAAATAAATTGTCATCATAACATTATCTGTATATAGATATCAAAAACAAAAAGCAAAACACCAAACGAACAAGTCAGACCAGTTCAGGAAACATAAATACATTACCTGAGCAGCCAATAGACCATATAAGACTGTGCACTGTGAAGAGTGGAGGGAGTTCAACCCTCTCCCAGTAGAAAGAGGTTTATTTCCCTAAGTTTCCTAAGAGATCCAAGATTGTGTCCTGGTTCTAGCTTATGTGTAGACTGCCCACTAGACACCCAGCCATTTGTCTTCATGCCTCGGAGAGTCTGGATTGTTTGCATTCTGGAGAAGAGGCAGAAAAGACGGGGCAATGATCACCTTCCCCAATTGCTCCAAAAGCCTGTGAAATAAGAATCTACCACTGGACTTCTCTTTGGGGACAATTGTCCTCCTTGTGTGGGTCCTGGGTTTTCTACCCCAAGGTAGCCAACTCTGAAAAATAACATGATCAGGGTAAAACTGCATCGAGCGTTTAAGTTACATTTCTTTGGCCCTGGCTTTTGGGATCTCCGTCTTGATTGCAGCCTTGTATGCATTTTGCTCTGTGACCTCCAGGGTGAGTCATCCTGTTTCCTAGGGGCTGTTTCTCTTCTGTCTACCTGTGCATACCTGCGAGTGGCATCTGTGTACTGCACTCAGAAAGTACCGGGGGCTGACAGCATGAGGTCAAATCCTGTCTCTGTCACTTATCAGCTTTGCCACTTTGAACAAATTATTTAACCTTTCTAACTTTCTTTTCTCTTGGGGGTGTTAACAAGAATACATATCACAGAGGGTTGAAGAAGATTATATACGTAAAGCACTTGGCACAGCGCCTGACCTGCAGGTAGTACTCAGTAAATGCCACCCTGACTTGTGAGTATCTGATTCACTGTGCCCTGTACATGTGAAGAGAACAAAGTCATATAAAGGCACTTCCAGAGCCTGCTGCCAAGGCCAGAAACCCCACTGTCCCAGCCAAACCCTCAATTGCTTCCATACCAATTACTCAGCAGAAGCACAAGTCACAGTTACACATTAGACATGCAGTTCTCAAGTCCTCTGTCTGCCTACTTCAATTTCATATAATTACAGAACCAGAACACTCTAGATTAGGATTTCTAGGGTCTATGTTTTTGGCAATGTGCTTTAGGAATGAGGCTCTTGGTGTGGATCTCAGGAGCCAAACGTGGACATTACGTGGGTTGATCATGGACCAGCTTGGAGTGTAATGGGCCAGAGTAAACTAATGTGTGGTCCCAGCCTATTATAAGGAACAGTTCAGTTAGGTCCCAAAAAGTGCTTCCCAACCCAAATGACATTGTACCAGGCAAAATGTCTTGCTTTAAATCTTGAGGAAATCTATCAAGGCTGTTTTATCAGCATTTCCTCTGTCTTTTATATTTTTTGGGGAAAAACAAACAAACAAACACAAGTCTGTTCATTGGTTTGTTCCCCTATCTTCCTGTATTTGCATAAACATGCCAATCAGATTAAAATCCTCTGTTTATTTCTTTCATTTGGTCAGAAAGATAAAGGATATAAAGAAAGAAAGCCTTCCTCCTTCCTCTCCCAACCATCTCCTGTGTGTTTCAAGCTACAGCATCTGACAATGGGGAGTCTTATCTGTCCTAGTTGTTTGCTCTTTGTAGATCTAAAACTGTTTAAGTTATGACAACCTTCCCTAGGCCGTCTGCACCAATAATTCACATTTGCAACCAAAAAGACTTCAATTCTGCAAGAGGCACTAAATTTAATACCAACCCTTCAGGAGCAGAAAGCCATTGCTCAGTCCTTTGCAGAGAGACTGATTTAATTAAGATGTTTTATGTTCACTTTTACATGTTTAAATATAGAAATTTAAACATCTATAATATTAAATAATTCTGTCTTTAGGAGCTTTTTTTTTTTCCCCCTAAAAAAACAGGCTGGCAGGTTTTCATTTACACAAAATACTCTAGCATCAGGAGATGACTCATTAGCTGTCAGACTTCACTTTGTCTCAGTAAATTAGCAGAATGTAAATAAGCCAAGGTCCAGGAAAAAAATCTCCCCATTGATTGCTTCTGCTGGTTTTGCCTCAAACCCTTCAGGGCTCAGGTACTAGACATTACACTTTTGACTTATGCATATTTGCATGAAAATGACAATGCTTTTATTTTTTATCAGAGTGCCTAGACATTTTGACAAGTGATAGGCCAGTCTTTTTTTTCCCCAGAGACATTTGCTTTGAAATGGTGAAAATTAATTAGATAGGAATGTGAGGTCTGAGTTTGGGAGCTATTGGCAGGCCCTGGCAGTAATTGTTGATGGTACAAGAAGCTTTTCTGGATGTGTGGCCAAAAGATATAAGTGGATACATTCTGGCCTAATTTGGCCCTCATCCCACCTGCTAAAATCAGGTTTCTAGGCTGACTCTGAAAGGAACAGTTGGGTAGGAAAGGGTGACAAGCTGTCATGGAGTTAAGAAAAATAATAACCCTAGATTAGGAAATTAGACCTGGTTTTAGTCCTGATTCTATGTGACCTTGGACATGTCACCATTCCTGACAGCAGCTTCCCCTAGGCTGTGGCACAGAGGTTTCCTGTTGGAGCAATGCCCAGCACCCACGAGCTATAGCACTCTTTCTTACACTCTGCTAAGGAACATAGAAATGCAGATGCAAGCTGGTTTCTAACAGAGAACTTTGAAGCCAAGCAAAAATTACTTGCAAGCTTTGGTATTTTATTAGTAGTATCAAATTACTTGTGATACTCTCAGTTGGTGGCAATAAATCAGTGTACCATATCCTGGTGGTTGAGAACCACTGGGCTTGGCACCCCTTCCCTGTGCTGGCTGCTCCCCTCAGCGGGGAGACGTTTCTAAGAGATACTTTGAGGGAGAAGTTTGATTGAAAAAATAAAAGTTGAACTCTCTCATCTGTAAAGCAGAATCAATAATAATGGCTCCTTCCTTAAGGGTTTGCTGTAAGGAGGAAGAAAACGCTAGTGAATATAAAGTGTTTTGTGTGAACTGAAAGGAGGTATTTAGATGCCAGTAATGGTCTGTGCTGGTTGGAGACACCACAGAAAGAGCATGAAGGTATGTGTACAAGAGATAGGAAGGGAGACTCTTGCGCAGAGATCCGGGCCCATAGTTGATTACAACCCAGCAGAGAGCTTGGCACGTAGTAAGTGATCCATAAGTATTGGCTGAAGAAATGAGTGAGTAAATGCTTGAATGAATAAATAAGTGAATGGTGGCACAGTGCTACACAATAGGATGCTGGATGATGAGATCCAAACAATGGGCTGCATTGAAACACCTATTTCATCCTAGAGCTATGGGGAATGTACCAGGTCTAACAGGGGACTGTTCTAGTGGCTGAAATGCTGATGACCACGCTCAGTCATGGGAAGCACAGCATAGAGATTAGGAGTAGGGGCTCTTAGATCCGATTGCTTGAATCCAAATCCAGCTACTTGAGATGTTTATCTATTTATCTAACACTTTTGGGCCTTAGTTTCTTTATCTGTGACATAGGGAAGAGGAAGGTGATGAATATGATGGTTATGATGGTGATAACTACCTTACAGTATTCTTATAAGGTTTAAATGAGTCAGGTGCATACAAATCATATAGGTAGTGCCTGGATTATAGTAAATTCTCAATAAATATCGTTTATTATATTTGGACAATAGAGAATCATTGGAACCTAATTGTTTGCAGTATATTTCTAAATTTATGTATATAGGTATTATTTATAAATATTTTACTAAGAGTTTGAGTGTGTAGGTCATGACCCCAGAAATAGAAATGCTTAGTATTTGAAGTCAGAGAAACAAGGCTTGAAAACTCACTTCTTACTGACTGTAGACACTTTGAAAAGTCAGTTATTCTTTTTGAGGTCCAGTTTCTAACATTTAAAATGAGTAGTCTCTTAGTCAATTTGTACTGCTATAACAAAAATATCATAGCCTAGGTGGCTTAAACAAGAGACATTTCTTTCTTACCATTCTGGAGGCTGAGAAGTCGAAGGTCAAGGTGCTGGCCAATTTGGTTCCTGGTGAGAGTTCTCTTCCTGGTTTGCATATGGAAGCCTCCTTATTGCATCCTTACATGGCAAGAGATCATCTCTCTCCTTATTCTTATAAGGGCACCATCCTATCATGAGGGCTCTTCCCTCATGACCTAATTACACCCCAAAGGCCCTGTCTCCAAATACCATTACATTTGGGCATCAGGGTAATGTCGTATTACCTTTTATGGGGAAACAAACATTCAGTCCAAAACAGCAAAAATAATGATACTCATAGGATTGTTAGGATGTTTAAATTAAACGATATATGTGAAAGGTATCTTTTAACTTTAAAGACTATCCAACAATTATCATAGGTTTTTTAAAATTTTGCTTTACATTTGTAAACTGTTGAAAATTTTAAAGTGTTTTCACATATATTGTTTCTGACAAGCAACCTATGGCTTTTACACCATAGGTTACTGTTGTATTGTTCTTATCATATTTTTATTAGTAAATTAACTTAACATTTATTATTCTGTACTTGGACTAGGCTTAGGTATGTGTAGTTCTTGTCTGCGGTCTCTCAAATGGCTGCACTTAGATCTTGATGTTGGCCTGAGACATCTGAATATTTCACTGAGCAAGATAATTGAGATGACTTCTTAATCATATGGCTGGCACCTGGGCTACAATGGCTGGAGCAGCAGGGCTTGCCGGGCCTCTTTCTCCAGGCCACTTCTCCTTGTGGCTAGCATGGGCTTCCTATCAGCAGGACAATTTCAAAGTAATCATGCTACTTACATGGGTGCTGGCTCCTGCCAGACGATTGTTCCCAGAGACGAAGACAGAAATTGCAAGGCTTCCGGCTTCACCTTAGCATTGCTTTTACCCTATTCTATTGGTTACCTATGACCAGCCCAGATTCACGGGAAGAGGACAACACAAGAGGATGAATAACAGGCTATATGGTTCACTGGGAAGCCTTTGTTGGAGACCTAATACTAGAGGTGTGCAAACACCCGTCACTCTCCAATTCAGGAGCGCATTCTATACAAGAAACATTATTTTCTTGGATTTTAATTTGTTCATAAGATTAGAGAGCCTGATCATACCTAAATATCTTCAAAATAAAAAGAAACTTTATGGAAATACTAAAAGTCTCTTAAGTTCCTCCTATCAACTCTTTAAGAGCTGTGTTGCTTCAATATACATATATGTGGAATATTAGCTCTGTGCAAAAAAACAACATACAAGAAAAATAACCAGATCAAACATAATTTCTCCTCAAGGGAGATAAATTCAAAAATAGTTTTGACGGTTTCTGGTGCCTCCCAATAGCCTCCATCAGTGCCTCAGATGCTGGAATTACACTTCATCAGGTCCATCACATGCTGTGAAGATGTGGGATGGAGGAGTTTGGTGTTCAAGGAAGTTCATTACACATAATTCTACCTGGAGAAACTGTTCTAGTGATTGCCACTGAATCAACCTCAATTATGAGCACTATTCAGTCATTCACTTATTCATTCCTTCTTTTGTTCAGATCAGTATCTCTCACATCTCAGCCATTGGTTTGGCATCAGGTAGCATTAGTTTGTGTTGTGTGTGTGTGTGTGTGTGTGTGTGTGTGTGTGTGTGTGTGAATGTGTGAATGTATAAAGTAAATCTCTCAAAAATGGTTTCCAGAAAGAAGACCAGTGATTAATTTTTCAGCCTCCTGATGTTTTTACTGTGCAAATTTTACTACTGTCCATATAATACTTTCTGCTCTCCAGCCTCCACGTCATTGTGGACGCTTTACTTCAAAGACGAGTTAAAGGTCCACCTCGCTAATGGAGTCTTTCCTTGACTATTGCAACCTGCAGTCATCCCGTCCTCTCCTTACCCTGTAGCATTGTTTGTCTTTCCTCCTCCCTGACACTTGCAGGCTGCATCCTGCTATACCTTGATTTCCCACATTTATTGAAATTTAACTACTAATACTTAAAAATGACCTCCATCACTCTTTAATTCTTTATCATGCTTTATTTTTGTTTACTGGATTTATTGTTATTTAACATTTATTATCTATTTATTTGCTTATTTTGGATTTATGTATTTAACCCAATGATATGTAAGTACCTTCAAAGCAGGAATTTTGCCTGCTTTATTCACTGCTGTATCTTCAGCACCAAAAAAAGTGTCCAACAGTAGATAGGCCTTATTAAATGAATGAGTGTGGTGACTGAGTCTTCTAGGCCAGCCCATGCTCTCAGCACTCGTACCCAGTAGTTTGCTGGTAGGTAAATAGGCACATTGCTTCTGCCTCAGCTTTTCTCTGTGCCTGATGGACAGTATGCCACTTCCTATCTTGCAGAGATGTTGTGAGGACGACTGAGTGGTGTCCAAGTGTAGTCAAAGCTTCACTTTGTAAATTGTTGTGTAGTTATTTGGATTTAGAAAAAAAAAGGCATATAATCAGAAGCTACATCCAAATGTAACCATGTAAAATGTGTCAGCTTAATTATTCCCTGTGACAGACAGGACAAATTAACCTTCACTATTTTCACCGCCCCATGATCCTATTTCTTCTCACTGTGTATTGCTCCATCTGATCTTTTAAAAAACTGTGAACCTGGGGACAACATGGGGTGCCCCAAATTTAACCAGGGCTACAAATGTTGATTTCCTTGTCCCTCTATCTCTGCTGTACATCATTCTGGCTACTCAGCTCTGAACCTCAGCAGGGCAACAATGGTGTGATGCTGAGTGGGGGCTACAGAGCACTGTTTGTAGCATATGTGGGACCCTAAACTCTCTAGGTCATGGCTTTTCACAGACACAATGAGCTGACTGCACTGAAATAATTCCATCCAGGTACTTTATATACACTCCAACCAGCAGGCTCGCTTTCTTAGATGGAACATTGGACTTTTTCCCAGAAGCTCGATGGAGAACAGGGGAAGGAACCGAAGAAAAACTGGAAGGAAGAGAATATTTTGAGAGAACACTCAGCCTCGTTTATAGTCCCAAGTCCTTTACTCTTGGGGCTCGATTCTGGTACCTCTCCACCTTTTGTACATATTTACCTATTTATCACTTAATCATTCACTTATTCATTCTCCTACTCAGCATACATTGATGGGCTGCCCACCACATGCCAGGCACCAAGATAGAGGATAACATACGCGATCTGACAATGAAGTTCACAAACTTGTTGCAGCAATGTTGCTCACCTTTTTGGTATCAGAATTATGAATTTGTACCAACTGGACAAACAGTTAACCAAGTTTACTATTTGGAAATGCTGAAAAAGCTGTGTGACAAAGTTAGACAAAAACGACCTGAACTTTTTGCTAACAATTCATGGCTCTTGCATCACGACAATGCATCAGCTCACACGGCACTGTCTGTGAGGGAGTTTTTAGCCAGTAAACAAATAACTGTATTGGAACACTCTCCCTACTCACCTGATCTGGCCCCCAATGACTTCTTTGTTTACCTGAAGATTGTAAGGAAGACATTTTGATGCCGTTCAGGACATCAAGGGTAATATGATGACAGCTCTGACGGCCATTCCAGGAAAAGAATTCCAAAATTTCTTTGAAGGGTGGACTAGGAACTGGTGTCGGTGCATAGCTTCCCAAGGGGAGTACTTCAAAGGTGACAATAGTGACATTCAGCAATGAGGTATGTAGCACTTTTTCTAGGATGAGTTCACAAACTTAATTGTCTGACCTCATATAAGGGTAGATCAATTAGACACAGCTTCTGCCTTCAAGAGCTCAGGATATAAAACTAAGAGCCTATTTTCAATCAGTATTAAGTAATCAGTTTGCTTCACGTAAACACACATGGTCTGATCTGAGCACTAGCTCTGTGGAGAATGGGGCCATGGTGGTGGTATGGGGGTGGAGGTGGGGGTGGTGCAGGGACATAATAAAAACATGTCTTGTTTCTCAAGATGCTTCCAGTCTAGGAGAGAGGAAAAGAGCTGCAAACAACAACAATAACAACAACACAACAACAACAACAACAAAACCAGTATAAGAAAAAGAAGAACATGGTTAAGTTCAGACACTGAAATAAAAACAAGATGCTATACAGATAGTCAGAGGAAGGAGAATTTCCATTCAGGGACTGGACATAAAGAAAGAAGCATCAGGGAAGGCTTCTTGAAGGAGTGGTTAATTCATCTAGAAGTTGAAGCAAAGTTGGAATTTCCTCTAGCTGACAAGGCAACTTTTGGACCTAGGGAAAAATGTGGCAGAGAGAAGGCATAGAGTCTGTTTAGCAAAGATGGGCTTAAATGCCCATCTAAGAGATTAGTGTTTTATTGATTCACAGAGGAGTCCCTGGAGGCCTTTGAACTGATTGACGACTGTTTGCGTGGAGCTGCTGTTAAAGAGGAGCTGTTTTCAGTGTTGGGGGGGATGAGCTGGAACTAGACTGGGGACTGGTGAGTAGATTATTCTGGGAGTGCAGGAGAGAAGTAATGAGGCGGTGGCTATGGTACCAGTATGAAAAAAAAACAGTACTCAAGTTATGCTTATGGAAGTGACATTTTCAATTCAATGAATGTGGGATAGAAGAGGTTGAGGAGTTTAAGGCTGAACTGCAAGAAGGTTTTCTGGTAACAGTTAAAGGGCTTGCCCTCTCCCCACCTTGAATGACATTTGTATTTTAAGAGTCCTCCCTTCATCAAAATGCAGCTGTTAATCATAGTTAAATTTGCAGTCTGACTTTGGACATTTTTAAAAATCAGTTCTGACATCAAAACCCTTGAAACATTATTAGATGGCTTGGATTTATTCATAGCTTGAACTCTACCAAAGCCTCCTTGAGTAGTTACTTTTTGTTTGTATTTTTAGACCTTTCACTCTACTCATTGCACATTTGCAATTATCTTGTCTGTCCGTGGCTGTGTGTGCTAATTGTGTGGTGATGTTACTCACTGACCCTTGGATTCATTTCCCTCAACCGTGCATGTGAGAGCAATCACTCATTTTCGTGCTCTTCTCCTGGATCCTACATCAAATTACACATGTCAAGTGGTTTTCCAGCAGCAGTTGGATGAAGAGGTGTTCGTCCCTCCGCTTCTCCTCATGCCATCCTCCCTATGATCACAAAGGTGCATTTCAGGCCTGCCTGATAGGAAGGACCAGGTGGCCCAGGAATATACAGAGCGTAAAAATTCCTCTGGGTGGAATGCAAATCGCCACGTGATTTGCATGCGAAGTAAGCAGCCCCCCCCCCCCCATCTTGCTATTTAAAGGGCAAGCTTAGGTCTTTATATTCAAAATATCTCCCTCAATAACCTTTTATGTGAGAAAAACTCTGTTATTCATTTATTCATTCATTAATTTATTCATCCATTCAACAAGTACGTATCTTCTCTCAGGCTGGTACTGTCTCAGTACACACACTGCCATAGCACCAGTTGTTAGAGCATACAGATTCTTCTCTACTTGCTTGTAAGCTGCCATTGCCCCAATCCCTCTGAGTGCCCACCTTCTTCAGACAGTCCCAGTTCCTCCTCGGGACCTTCTACCCCAATACACACACACACACACACACACACACACACACGTTCACACACACACTAATGTCTTAACAGGATCCCACAACTTAACCTGTGGCACAGCTCTGTAGCCAGCATTCATTTTGATTGGTTGGTGTCCATGCTGTACCTGTTAAATACTCTGAATATCACTCCTGATTCCACTCCCTACTTGGTAAAAAGTGAGATGCTAGAATCCTTGGAAGAACTAGGCTATGATTTTGCCTTTAGGTAACTTCCTTGTAGGGTTTCTGAGCAAGTGTATGAATGAATGGAATGTACATAGGAAGGTGAGATACACTTAATAATTGTCCCCAAAGATATGCCTATGATCTTATCCCTAGAACCTGTGAATATTAAGTTAAATGGCAAAGACTCTGAGATGTGACTAGGTTAATAATCTTGTGATGAAAAGATTATCCTGGGTTATCCAGGTGAGCCTTAAGTGTAATCACATGTCTCCATAAGAGAGAAGCAAAGGGAGGTGAAGAGCAGGCAGTGTGACCACAGAGGTAGAGATCAGAGTGATGTAGCTGCAAGCCAAGGAATGCTTGCATCCACAAGAAGTTGGAAGAGGCAAGGAATGCACTCTCCTTTAGAACTTCTATAGTAAATGTGGCCCTGGGTACACCTTGATTTCAACCTAGTGTTACTGATTTGGGATTTCTGGCCTCAAAAACTATGAGAGAGTAAATTTCTCCTGCTTAAATATTGTATTAAGCCACCCAGTTTATGGCAATTTCTTACAGCAGCCACAGGAGACTAATACAGTTGGGTTAAGTGTCTTTAATACAGAAGTTTCTACAAGTGGGAGAGGAGGGAGAACTTTGTTCTCTGGGAGTGTCAAAAAAGGCCTAAGAGTGATGGTGGCAATAGAGTTGGGCATGCAGAGTGGTGTGACAGAAAAGAACAGTGTGGGGGAACAAGAAATACTTCCACTTGTCCCGGATGCAATTCAAAAGGGTGCAAAAGAGAGCAGGACAGTGTAAGACAACAGGGAGTGCTAGGGACCTATTGAAAAGTGGGGTACATGTGCCACGTAGAGGGGTTAAAATTCAGTTGAAAGTAACAGCTCTACGACACTATGCTGACCTGACACATATCTCTGGGCTGGTTCAACCTTTTTGTTACCTCTGGATGGACAAAGGGGACAGTCAGGGACTATGTTTACACAGGAAGTTTGGAGGCAGAACGTAGACATCCCTATATGATAGGCTGAGCGATGTGGTTTGGTTGCAGGCAATGGTGAAATTAATTAGTCAGAGAGTGAAATGCAGAGCTGGGCTTCGAGAGTCACCTCTTTGACCTAGACCAAGATAGAGGTATGCTATTTTAAAAGATCACATTAAAAGTATGCAGGTTGCCTGAAAAGGAAGAGAAAGACTGTGGGAAAGAAAGCTTTCTATACAAGCACAGATTTGTGTAATGATTATTGAATAGTCACCTTGAAATTCCCAAAGGCTGGGACTAAGAGTGGGACAGAGTTGACAAAGGTCAGTAAGGGAGGGGCAGGATCTTAGGAGAAACAGCTCTGTGATGAGGACATATGAAGAGTCAGGGAGGAAAGGTGACCATAAGTCATTGGTGCTAAACTTTATCAACAATAGCTGTTACTGGGGAGGCCTGCAGACCACCCCGGGCCATCACTTTGGCTTCATGAGTTCCTTGTTATACCCACCTGAGCCAAACCCCAGAGACGGCATTATTGGAATTCACCCCACATTTGTCCAAAGTCAGGATAAGTTTATTACAATTATAAAATTGTGTTGATATCTTCATTTTCCAAGACAGTGATAGGGGAATTGGGGCTGACATCATATATCTAGTGGATTTTTAAAATTGATTTTAGGGTCCTCTCCTAAAAAATTGCATTTCACCCAAACAATTACTCTCAGTAGAAATGCTTATCATGCCTTTCTCACCACTTCAGATTGCAATTATTGTTATTATTGGATTTGGATGCTCTTAGAACTCATGATTGACTTTTAATTCCAACTGTCATACATAACCTAAGGATTGCTGCACCACTTCAATTTACTTCAGATGCCTTCCCAGCACATAAAGGGATGCAGAAATGCACTTGACTATTAGCTGCAAAGGAGGAGAATCATGGTGTGCTTTTAACCAAGTTGTTAAAAACAAAAAACAAAAACCCCAAGGTTTTCTTTTTAAAAAGTATTGCTAAGACATGTTTTGACCTGGTATATGTTATGTTCACAGCTACCAGGTAATTACTTTGGAATCACAGCTAAAAGTTTGGTTCAAAAGTCAGCTTGTAAAACAAAAGTCATTTGTAGACACAATTACCCTTGTCATTCCTTGATACTGTCCTGAACAATAGTTAAAAGTATATAGTACTTATTAAAAATAGAGCATATAATCAAGGGTCAATATGCAAAATATATTTCTCAACTATATCTGTGGTTAAAAGAACAAAGATTAATAACTATTTGTACAAGACACTCAAACCACAAAACGCATGTGAGATCTAAGGCAACGGAAGGAGCACAGATTAGCATCTTTATTTCTTCAAAGACACCAATGTCACCTTAGAGCCTTGGGGATGGAAAAGCCCTACCTGGACTCCTTTGTGGTACTCTCTCATTTGAGCTGTCATATTTCTCATCAATTGTGATCTTCTCAGAAAGGCCTTCTCAGGCCACCTCATACAAAATCAATGATCTGATTTATTTTTCTTCATTTAGTTGAGATGATTAATAACTAGAAAATGAATAAATGATCTTTCCTTAGGACATCCAATTAAAATTAGCATGTATTAGCAGAACTAAGTTCTAAGTATCTTGAACACAAATTTAGTATACTTTTGATTGATTTATTCACTTATTCTTCCATTAATTCAACAAATGTTTATTGAATATGTATTCTGTCCCAGGCACTCTTCTAGGCACAGGGGATACAGTGAAAAACATAAACAAGGTTTCCTACCCTCCTGGAACTGACTTTCAATGGAAAAAAACAAAAACAAAACAAAACAAAAAACAAGTAGAAAAGGAAACTTTATAACTCAAGTAGTGGTGATATTTAAAAAATGAATAAAATCGATAATCAATTAAGAGTATAGAGACAGAGTGCTTGTCTATTGGGTGCGAGCATCTGTCTGTGTACAGACAGCATCTGGCTGTCTGGGGGTACACTGGAGTGGGAACCCGGATGAAGTTAAGCATCCAGTCATGGAGATATCTGTTGGAAAAGTATTCTAGGTAGAAGGAGCAGAAAATGTAAAGTGTGGTCTTATGACTAGAGAAGTATAATTTTTTGGGGGCGTGGGGGAGGGTTGTTACACAACGAGATAGGAGCTGGTGTCAGGCAAGACCAGAGTCCTCACCATGGGCTACAAACCTCATATCATCTGGCCTTTTTCAGCCTCCCTCTGTCATTCCCCTCATGCCCCAAAATAATGCTTCTATATACCTGTATACAGAGGGTGCCCCAAAAATGCATACAGATTTAAAAAAAGGAAAAAAGTGTATTAAATTTGTAATACAATGAACGACGCTAGCATTCATTTTATTAACGCCATCTTTTGAACGAGCGTCATACTATACATTGCTAACGTAATTCAATTCAGCTTCTAATAGTAATACATAGATAACATCTCTTAAAATGTGTACATTTTTTGGCATCCCTGGCATATGTAGATAAGTCATATATATGTATTTCAGATATGGAATAATAATCCTTCAGTTATCTGGCACCCTTAAAATGACTTTCTCAATTGGCTTCAGTCTTTAAACAACTACTATCTGTGGGATGTTTACTGTTCACCAAACACTATGCTGAACATTTTACCTACATCATCTCATTTAATACTGCATGGTTCTATGTAACAAATATACTCATATGTCCTGAGGATGACCCATAATAAGTGCTTTATTTATATAAACATTTAAGTTCTCTTTTGGAATGATGCTATGAGCAAAGGAATCATCTGGAGGCAGCCAAATGTCAAACGGTGTTCATACAAAATTCTGGAACCGTTTATCTAATACACATTTGTTATTTAGAGATACTGAAGCTTTTAGGAAAGGAGAAACTCAGCTTTATGCATTTTTCATAGACTGTCCTGGTTACATTTGGCACCCTTGGTACGGAAAGCCAAGTAGGGTTGACAATATTTGTGGAGTTCCAGTGAGTAGCAATTTTAAAATTAAGAAAGTTTGGCTGTATTTCTGCTATTATATAGAACAACAGCTCAGCCAGGTAAATGTTTAAAAGTTTGTTTTTACTTTACATTGTATATTTAAGCTTGAGCCTGCATTTATGCCTCTGAAGTGCTATAAAATTTACCAACTATTTTTATAAATATTATTTTAGATCATTCCATTTTTGCCCTGAGATTTTCAGTTTTTTTTAAATTTTACATGTGAAGAACTGAATGTCAGAGAGATTACATTTTCTCACCCAAAGTGCCATAAAGCAGTAAGTTGGAACTGAGATCAGTGTTTTCAGATTCCAAGGCTAGATTCTTCTGTACTATAGTAGTCAGTGTACCTCCCAGATTGACAAAGACTGATACATTTATCTAGGATTTATTTTTGATTAACATTTAAATATTTTCCCCTATCTTCACATTTTTAATTATTTTTTGAAAGGCAATTGATGAATCTTGATAAAGAAAACCCAGTTACTAATGATGTACAGTGAGAAGGCAGTCCCCTCCTTCCTGATGTTTAATATGCCCAGTTTCTCTCCTTGGGAGAAACTACTTTGTTACTAGATTTTATGTAAGTAAAAATTTCCATAAATATTTTCTGCATTTATAAATATATGGAAATATATATTTTTTAACCTCAAAGGTATTTGCCATACAAACATTAAGGATGCACAAATGTCAAGGATGCACATTTTAAAGACTCTTGATATGTCTGTCATGTTATAAGGTGCCTTTGGAAGTGCCTGTTAACCTTCACCAACAGCACTTGTTGAACTGGCAGAGCCTTGAGTTGCCAATAGGACAGTACCAAAGGAGCTGCCCTGCGTGTGACAACCCTGCTACACATGCAAATTTCCTTGTCCACTCTGGCAAGATGCTTCTTACTGAAATATATGCAGTATATTTTAGTTTAAGTTTTACATTTTGGTTTCTACTTTTATTTGTTATACATGCCCCTAAAGTGTCAGCCAGTTCTACAAGGTTGTTTTTTTTTTTTTTTTTTAAACAGAAAATAGTACAACCGTCCCTCCGTGGACCTCCTCCTGTGGGCAACCACTCTTTTCCCTTGTCAATGTTTATGTCTCTTAGAAACATGTCTGTGTCACTACTTCATTTTCCCTAACACATTTTATTTTCTCTTGAGTTAAATTTTTTCTTTTTGGCCTTTTTTGGTTTATTTTTTCAGTACACTGGTTACTCATCCAACACCAAACTCTTTGCCAAGTGTCTAAATCTCCTCTCAAGATGTTCAGAGATGTTAAATTCATCTTTCCCAGAGTCTCTCCTGAGTTGCTCCAACCTAGGCTGGCTTCTCTTTGGGCTTGGGATTCAGCTGCCATTCTGGGGTTTCTCTTCACAGGATTCTCTGCTTTCAATGTGTTGCACTTTTTATGCCCTATGTCTGCCTCTTTATTGTCTTTTTTTGTATTTTTGAGGATGAAACATAGTCTCCATTAGGCAGAAAGGCAATTTTATTTTACTTTTTTGAGACATTGCCTTTCTTAATGTCTATAGTCTCATCTCCAACTTGATTGAAAATTGGCTGGCTATGGAATTCTAGGTTGGAAATTATTTTCCTTTAGATTTTGAAGGCATTTTTCAACTGCCTTTAGTAGCTGGGATGGCTGTTGAGCAATCTCAGATCCCCTTTTGTAGGGGATCTACTTTTTGCTCTCTGTTAGCTTGAGAATCCTCTTCTTTTCCCTGACATTTGAAAATTTCATGATGTCATGACTCAGTATAAGTTATGTTTATTCGCTGAGCAGGGCAAACAGTGGGTTAGTTCAATCTGGAAACTCCTACCCTTGAGTTTGGGGAAATGTTCTCTTTAGTTTGCAATTTTACATAAAATAAAAATATTTTGATTTCTTCTCCTCTGATAGCATTTTCCCTTTAGTGAGGCTTTAGAAAAAAAGGTGCTGTATTCAATCTGCTTTCTTTATCCAGAGGTTGCAATTCTGCTTTATGTAATTTTTCCCCTTAATGATAAACTTTTTTATGAATAAATTCAAATGTAATCTGGAAAATGTTATGATGACTTGCCGTATTGCTTTATGTTTAAATTTCCTATAAAGAATAAAATCTACGGTGAAATTGTAAAAGTAACATGAAAAGGTGGTATGTTGAGGTGGTATTACTAGTGATATTTGGAAAGAAAATTCAAGATTACCCAAATCTTCCCTTGGTTTAACTATCCCTCCTCCATATGGTGTTCCCAAGGGAGATACATGAACAGGGGAAAGGAAAGGGAAGGTAATATTTTATTACTAGTTGAGGATTTGGTCCCAAATCTTGGAAGCTGAACTTTAATAAGAGAGGCTTAAATATAGGGAACACTCAATCTTTCTTATCTAATTAGGCTGAACAAACTAGAACCAAAGCAGGCCATGTTTTCTACCTTTATTAATTCTAAGATCGCATTCAAAATCTGAGACATCATTTATTAATAGAAAGACAAGTCTAAAACATACATACCCACAGCAACAAAGGAAAGGAATAAGACAGATGAGCCTTGAGAAAGTTTTCCCAGGACCTCACTTGCTTATGAGACTAGCCCTAGGAGAGGAGCGTTGTTGGATTACAATGAGGAAGGAAACGGAAAGGTGACGAAGTTGCTTCTGGTGTTCCTGGTCACCACTTGCAGGACTTTATTTTAACTGGAAGGAAGAGACTGAAGCGAAAATATTTTTATTTTTTTCACATCTTGTTTGGTCCAAGAAAGAATGACTGCTTCAGAGGCAGATGCCATCCCTAGCACTATCATCGAATCATTATCGTACAACTAGCCAAACCCTTGCTCCTAATGGTGACCCACACTTAACAGGAATTAAAAGTGCAGCAAGCAGTACAGGCCTTCGGTTTTGCCTTTAGATGCCAATATTCTAAGCACGATTATCATTCAAAAAATTATGTTCAGAGCCTTTTTGATCCCTCCTTTCAACTCAGTTCTCTCTCTTCCTCCAAACCTAATGTGGGCCTCACCTCTCTCTGGTTAGTGGCAAATAACATTAGGTGTGAATGAACCTAATGTGTATAGCTATCATGACAATATTTATATTTAAAAATATCTCTCTGGGAGGGGGGAAAGAAGGGAAAAGGAAGAAAGACAGGAAGGCAAGCCAATAAACATTTATCAAGTCCCTATTATAAGCCAGGCACTGTCCTTCTTGGTTCAATAAACCTTGCACACTTGGTAACATTTGTACAAAATTATAGCCTTTTTTTTAATGAATGAGGCAATTTACCATCTGATGAGGATCAAGTGAGTTGCTTAAGGTCTCGTGATGAGCAAGTGGTAGAAGTGGGAGATGGACACCCAGGCCTGTCAGACCCTGTCCACTTTGGAGGAGGCAGCACCACGGAGGGAGACCTTTTCCTTTACCTCCTGCCACATGTGACCTCCTACCCTTGGTGAGACTACATGCATTCTTTCTAAAAGTACTAAACAACTAAGAGGAAACAATTAAAGCCAATGTCTACAGGAATTCCAGCAGACATTTTGTGGAAAAGCAACAATAAGTTACACAAATAACAAAGAAAAGCCTCCCATTCTCAAAGATGTACAAATATCTACACTTAGCTTTGATGTTAAACTAAAGTGTATTTTTATTATTTGCTGTAACTACTGTAGCATAAAGATGCTATGCTTCGTCTTCCTAATTATGTTTTCCCTTAAGAATTCTGGCAATTTATCTTGACATTTAAATTGTAAACTCAGCAAGGAAATATTTGTGGCTAGTTTTGTGTGTTTTCTCCATTAAGAAAAAAAAAACCTGGACTGGTTACTGAAGGAATAAACAAAGTACTTGGAAATATTCTCAAAGTGAACATGAACCAAGGCAAACTTTCATTCAGTTGGATTTCCTGGTTTGCTGTTTATGTGGGGACGTAAGAGGAGAGTTGACCGGTGCTGTCCCTGATTTTTCACAGCTATATTGATTTGACTTCAGGCAGCAATTATCCTTCAACCGCCTCACTTCATCATTTAAAAAATGATCCAATCTCCCCCCTTTAGAAAAATCTACCCAATTCACCTTGAACGAAAATAGCACAGCATTCCCTAAGAGTCAGAAACCCCGGGAGAACACATGCTGTACTTTTATTTTCTCCACCTGGATTCAGTGACTGCACCCAACAGAGTGGTTGGTACACAGTAGGTGCTCAATTAGTGTTAGTTTTTATCATGCTTTCAAACTGCAAGTTCATTACAGAAGTGAAGCAGCTGCTTCTATTATCTCTCACTGATAATAGAACCAGACTTGGAAAATACACCAATATTTCCATAATTATTAGGTGGAAATCTGAGCTGCTATTTTAGAGAAACTGTAACACACAGTGGCTTCAAGCTTATAGAAATGGATTTCTTTATGCTATGCTAATTCTGAAATAAGCAGTCCAAGTTGGTGGGGTTTTCTTCTTTACAGTCACCCTGGACTTAGGTTGCTTTCAACATATTGTTGAGCCAATCCCTAGAGCATTTTTATATTGTTCTTCAAATCCTTAAAGCATGGTTGAAACTGGATGGAAACAGAGGACAGATGAACAAGCATGTGAAAGAGGCACACCAATGTCTTACATCTTTGACTCACAATCCTTTGGTGAGAATTTAGTCAAAGTTGACATCCAATTGCATGGGAGGATTAAGAAATGTCAACTAGCTGGGCAGCTATGTGTCTGGTCTCAAAGGAAGATGCAGAAAGTGGATTTTGTATATAGCTATCAATGTCAACTTCATGATTTTCCTAACAATTTCCATTTCTACCAAATAAAACATTCTTAGGTACTAGGCACGATGCTATTCTACGATAAGGGATGATTTCAAAGTTACCAAAAGCCAGCCTCCTGCTTAATGAAAGAATCTCTTCTCTAACATTTGTCTTCTACTTTGACATAGCCATGCAAATGTAGTTTTACAGTTAAATCTAATTTCAAATGCAGCCTTTCACTACATGCAAGTGCACAGGTGAGGGCAAAAAAGACTCTGGGGCAAGCACTTAGATGGGGCTTTTCTAAAATTTCTAATTTCGAGGCAGATAGGATTTGACAAGGCAGGATGGACTGGGGCAGGTGGGTGTGGAGGCCAGGACTGGATCCCACATGAAGGGGAAGACCCACTAGAGGGACAGGCAGGAGACCTGCAGAAACCAAAAACAGCCCTGGTAGCACAAGAAGAAAACTTTTCTAGAAAACTGGAGGCGAAAGCAGTGCTGGGGTGTACGTGACTCACCTTCCTCTGACCCAGCACTCCATCACCACACAAGGGCTAGTTATTTAGATTCTGCTGCAAAACAACAAGAACAACAACAACAACAAAAAAAAAAAAAAAAAGAAAAAAAGAAAGAAAAGAAAGAAAGAAAGAAAGAAAGAAAGAAAGAAAGAAAGAAAGAAAGAAAGAAAGAAAGAAAGGAAGAAAGAAAGGTACTGGATGGAGTTAGACAAGGGAGACTTTTGCGATAGAGATCAAGATTATTGCAGAAGAGTTGAAAGACTGAACTCAAGTCCATTGAGAAAAAAGGCAGAAGAGTTTTTAAGTGCTGGGGTGAGCTGGTGGGAAATTACTGGGGGATATAAAGAAGGAGGTTGGTCATGTGATTAGGCCATCTGTGTTTGCTTATCAGGTTAGGATATGAAGACTGGGAGATAAAGGTCCTATCTTCCTTGATGATTACATTTCAAAGGGATGGCTTCCAGGTCCTTGAGAAAGATTTCTGGGTTGTTAAGCTGGTAGGAGGCTGGGAGAACATTTACATCTCAAAGGGGCAGAGAAACAATTTATAATGGCAAGTTTTCTCAAATAAATGCTATAAGAAAAAGCAGGCTAGGCGCCTATAATCAGGAAGAAACTTGTGTAAAATTGAGTCGCTAAGGGGAACATGAAGTCTGTGTTGATCACTGCCCGGTAGGTCTGCCTCCTCCCAGCAGGGCCTCTGCCTATGCGGTGGGTCCAGGAGGTGGCATCTTGTGTTTGGCCTCATCAGTTAAGACTGTCAGCTCTTGTCCACCCTCCAGCAATTGGTGAAAATCTCTTGTTGGGATCACCCCACCTATTCCCTTGGAGAACTGCAGGATTTTTATACTTCTACCTTTAATGAATCCTTGAAAGAGGAATTATAAATGCAACTGATTAGCAAATGGAACCAGATGTTTTCAGATATTAGCATTTAATGGCTACAGTGCATTTCTAATATTTTCACTATGCATAAATGGGATTTTGGTCCCCTCCCAGCGGTAGCAATATGATCTACATATAAATATAATATGATTCATGATTTATGGTTTGTAGTGTATGGGTACAGTGGTTAAGAACATGAGTTTGAAGTCAGCTTGCATTGCTACTACTTCTAGCTGTGTTACATAGATTAAGTTACTTAACCTCTCTGAGACTCATTTTCCTCAATGGTAATATTTAGGTGTGATTGGGCCTACTTTTTTTGTTGTTCTGAGGATTAAGAGGTGTGATGCATTGAAAATGCTTAGCAAAGTACACTAGTGTTCTGAAAGTGGTAACATATCTTGGCTTTGCTATTATTTTCTTATAGAAAGCTGTTGTTTTATGACCCAAATAGACCTCACAGTAACCTCATGTGGTTGGTACGTTAGCTCTAGTTTGTGGATCATTCATAGTGGAGGCAGAAATAGATAGATCTGCCTGTATAAAAAAGAATATGAGTGTATATGTACTTTTTACTCTTATTTCTGACTTCATTTCAGAGTAGGAGGCACAGGATTAAGTTAGAAACTCAGTAAAGGTTTCCAACAACTATCTCCCCTCCCAAATTTTGTCTAAATTGCAACATATTCCTCCACCCCCAAAGCCAGGATCCACCTACATGCTCCACCATTTGCTTAAAAAAATGAGTCTCCTGCCTCGTTCTTGCAGGGTCATTGTTTCAAAAACGGATTCCACCCTGTTTCAGCAGACATGAGTTCCCCATTGTGGCTATTTGGGGACAGGACTATTAGTGTTACACCCCTTGTTTTGACAAGCATAAATTTTGAACTGTCTGCATAATTTGCAGTGTTCAGTGCAATTGAAAATGAGGGCTACTTGTTAAAAAAATTAAGAATTTCAAGACAGACAACAGACTATTAAACCACACGCAGAGCCTTCTGACTGCAGAGCCTGTGTGACTTCACAGGGTGCCAATCCAGGAAGCTGACCTTCCATTTAGGTTCTTTTGATTTGAAATAGCTCACTTCATTTATTAACCCTTTCATTTTTTGGCAGGATAATCTCAAGGACTGGAACATGTAGGGGCCCATACAATAAGAGGGACTATATATACTTCTATGAGGACAAAAAGCAACACTAGTTCTTGAGCTCAGAAGGCAAAGGAAGAGGGAGAGCCAAAGAGCAGGAATACAAGGAATTTGGAGATACTATATTCTATGCACCAGTAAAACTGTTCTCCAGACTTGGGGCTGCCTCTTCAATCCCAGCAGGACAAGTGGGATCAGAATCAGAACCTAAGTGAACACCAATGTGTCTCCAAACTTCAAGCCACAGAAGAGAGAGGTCGATTAAGAAAAATAGAAAAAAATCAGAAAAGTTGACTTAGACTTAGACCATAGCCTTAAAAAAGGGCTTTGCACATAATAAGTCTCAGAAAAGGCCAGTGTCCTAGAAATGAACTAGACATTCTGAGTCCTTCCAAAAAGGGGTATTTAGATGGCCTTGGGGCAGAAGGTAGCCATAAAGTAAGCCTGGTGAAGGCACCAAGAGCACGTCGCGTCGAGCTATATACATACATAGCTTCCCTCTGATGTGGGACATTTTGAGTCACAATAGGTGAAGTAGCCCATGACCCTGCCTGTCAAAGATGGTGAGGCTAGATTTAAGAAGAAATTATGCTAAAGTTAGAACTGAAGCTGAGCCAACCCAAGAAGGTTGTGGGGACAGACTCCCAGAGAGCAGTTTCCAGGCTCTCGGCCTCACGTGGAAAGGTGCTGGCTCGGTTATTAGATGGCCATCAACTGTAATCAGATATCAGCTGTTACCGGTTAGCCATTAGCCACTTATATAACAGGGCTAGCAGGCGCAGATTGCAGCTAGCAAGTCGGATGGTTGGTAGGTTGGCAGAGAAGTAGACGGCAGATTGCAGATCGTGTGGCTCCTGCTTCCTGTGTGTCCAACCCAGCCACCAGCGAGACTATAGCGGTATAACTCCCCTATCTATGGCTCTGTGGGTGTTCCTTTTTGGCCTCGCCATATCCTACGTTTTTGTGTGGGGAGCCGGACCAGAGACCCTGAATTACAGACACTAAATCAATGAAAGAGAAGGGGCCTTCCTGATGAAAGCAGGGTTAATACTTTCATCCCAGGCTTTTCGCAAACTTAATCTTTGAGAGTTTCCTCCATCCCCAGGTTTTCCCACAGAGCACAAGCCAAGTAAAGGAAGTGTGGAGAAATGAGACTCACCTGAAGAGGTAGCCTCTAGCATTTCATCAGCCCAAAGTGTTTCTCTCTGCTCGGTAACAAGTTTAGCTTTTTTATAGTGAAAGGAAAGAAAGTTGAGTTTATTAGCCGAATTTTGACTACTTGGGCATATTTTATGAATAAGAGTGAGACGAAAGGAAAGGGGACGAAATCTAGGTGCCTTATTCATTTTGCCTTTGTTTCTCACAGCCAAGCAGCAGGAAATTCCCTGTTTTTCAAAGGAGGTAGAAACAGAAAAGTAAGGAGAAACAGACACTGACAGAAAAGAGAAACTAATGTATTCTTGATGTCTGTCCAACTACTCAGGCCCACCCCTCCCTTCAGTCAGCAGCTTAAATAAAAACCTGACAAGCCCTGGAAGTCTTGCTTAAGTAGAAGGTGAGAGAATGTGACTGGAAATGGGCTGCCTGGATCTATTAAACCAGAAGAAAAGTGGCAGCTGAGAACTGATGCTGATTTTATTTTTAAAGTTGAGAGACCCCCTGAATGTGTTCACCTGTAACTACAGTATTGTAATTCACCCTCCAACATTTGTTATCAGGATTCACACAAAAAAAAGAAAGTTGCGACTGTCATAAATACGCTAGAATCTTAAATTTAATAATACAAAAATAAGCACAATGGTGATATTACCTAATTCCACATGAAAATAATAAATAGTTCTTTACTTCAATAGTATAGAGCGTGTGAGCAGAAACCACTGCCAGCTCCCCTTTTTTTTAGGGTCACTTCTTGCTACGCTTGACCTTCTCCCTCCAGAAACATGTTTGGGTAAAATAAGATTGTAATTGGAGGCCACTAAATCACTTCAAGGTCTCAAATGTTCTTCTAGATGGCTGCACTTCATATAAAAACCTGCTTTCCATGTTTTTAGAGTTTGTCTCATAAACACATTTTATCCTGAGCTTTGTGCTTAGGAAAATTGGTGCAAGCTCCAATGAGGACAGCTGGAGCGTATTTATTATTTTTAATCTGACAAAACCACCTTAGTAAATGAGTGCTTATGCTGCTGGGGGAATATTCCTAAGTTTATGAAACTTCTCTTCAGCAGCTGTTACCAGCAGCATCACCTAAGATATGTTAGAAATACTTTTTTTTTTTAATTGCGTTAAAAATATATAGAGATATTACTGACATATAACATTATATTAGTTTCAGGTGGAAAACATAATGATTGAATATTTGTATATATTGTGAAATGGTCACTACAATAAGTGTAGTTACCACCTGTCACTATACACGGTTACAGAATTTTATTTCTTGTGATGTGGACTTTTAAGACTTACTCTCCCAGTAGCTTTCAAATATGTAATACATTATTATTAACTATAGTCACCACACTGTACATTACATCTGTAGGACTTATGTTTTTATAACTGGAGTTTGTACCTTTTGATTTCCTTATCCATTTCATTCACTTCTACCCCTTTGCCTCTGGCAACCAAAAATCATTTTTCTGTATCTACGAGCTTGGTTTTATTTGTTTTAGGATTCCACATATAAGTAGATAATGTGATATTTGTCTTTATCTGATTTATTTCACTTAGCATAATGCCTTTAAGGCCCATCATGTTTTCGCAAATGGCAAGATTTCATGTTTTTTATGGCTGAATGATATATGTTATATGCATATATATATAGGAATGTGCCAAAAAAATGTATACAAGTGGACACTTTGGTCAACATTGCTCAAGCATAGTTTGCCGTAATCAGAAGTGTCTGGATGCTGATGGTAACCACTTTGAGCACCTCTTGTAATTGCAGAAGTCAAACGTGACTTGTATTCGTCTTTTGTTATCGATATATATTGACTATTACAATTTTAATACAGTTTTCTACTTTCTTAAAATGTGTATGTATTTTTTGGCACCCTCTGTATATTACATTTTATTTATCCATTCATCCATGTATGGACACTTAGATTGATTCCACATCTTGGCTATTGTAAATAATGCTGAAATTAACATGGGGCTAAACATAGCTTTTCAAATTTGTGTTTTTGTTTTCTTTGGAGAAATATCCATAAGTGGAATTACTGGGTCATATGGTAGTTCTATTTTAATTTTTTTTTTAGTATCCTCCATACTGTTTTCCATAGTGGCTGCACCAATTTACATTCCCACCAACAGTGCTAGGGGTTCCCTTCATTCCACATCCTTGCCAACATTTGTTATTTCTTGTTTTCTTGATAGTAGCCATTCTAACAGGTGTGAGTTGATACCTCATTGTGGTTTTGATTTGCAGTTCTCTGATGATGAATGATGTTGAGCACCTTTTCATGTACCTGTTGGCTACCTGTATGTCTTCTTTTAAAAATGTCTATTCAGATCCCCTGTTCATTTTAAAATTGGATTTTTATTATTTTTTTGCAGCTGAGTTGTATGAGTTCTTTATATATTTTGGATATTAATCCAGTACCATATATATGACTTGCAGATATTTTCTCCCATTCAGTAGGTTACCTTTTCATTTTGTTGATGATTTCTTTTACTGTGCAGAGCATCTTAGTTGGATATAGTTCCATTTATTTATTTTTACTTTTGTTTTCCTTGCCTCTGCAGTCAGATCCACAAAGACATTGCTAAGACCCATGTTAAGAAACTTGCCACCTATGTCTGTTTCTAGAAGTTTTATGGTTTTAGATCTTAAAGTTAAGTTTTTAATCAATTTTGACTTAACTTTTGTGTATGGTATAAGACAGTAGCCTGGTTTCATTATTTTGCATGAGGCTGTCCAGTTTATCCAACACTATTTATTGAAGAGACCGTTTTCCCCCATTGCATAGTTTTGCCTCCTTTGTCTAAATTAATTGAACACTTGTGTGGAATTATTTCTGGGCTCTCAATTCTATTCCATTGGTCTGTGTGTCTGTTTTTATTCCAACACCATATGTTTTGATTACTATAGCTTTGTAATAAAGTTTGAAATCAGGGAGTGTGATGCCTTCAGCTTTGTTCTTCTTTCTCAAGATTACTTTGGCTATTCAGGGTCTTTTGTTGTTCCATACAAATTTTAGGATGTTTATTCTATTTCTGTGAAAAATGCCATTGGAATTTTGATAAGGATTGCATTGAATCTGTAGATTGCTTTGAGTAGTATGGACATTTTAACAATATTACTTATTCCAATGAGCATGGAATATCTTTTCATTTTTTTGTGTCTTCTTCAATAACTTTCATTAATGTTTTATAGTTTCAGTGTACAGGTTTTTCACCTCTTTGATTTATTCCTAGGTATTTTATTCTTTTTGATGCAATTATAAATGGAATTTTTTAAAAAAAATTTCCTTTTTCTGGTAGTTTGTTATTAGTGTATAGAAATGCAACAGATTTTTGTATATCGATTTTGTATCCTGCAATGTCACTAATTTTTCCCCCCTTTCCCCTCCCTCCCGAACTCTGACTCAAGCCGTTGTTTTCAGCCTAGTTGTGGAGTGCAGCTCACTGGCCTACGTTGGTATTGGTATGAGCACTGCACTCTACCTGGCTGAGCCAGTTGGTCGCCGGCCGTTGGCCGGCTGCTCATGGCTGCCCAGCTTCAGGTCAAGCCATTGTTCTCAGTCTAGTTGTAGCGGGCACAGCTCACTGGCCCATATGGGAATTAAACCCGTGGCCTCGATGTTACAAGCACAGTGATCCAACCACCTGAGCCACCCGGCCGCCTGCAACTTCACTAATTTTGTTTATTAGTTCTAACAGCTTTTTTTGGTAAAATCTTTATATGTTTCTATATGTAATATTATGTCATCTGCAAACAGAGATTGTTTTATTTCTTTCTTTCCAATTTGGATGCCTTTTATTTACTTATTTTTCTTGTCTAATTTCTCTGGGTAGGACTTTTAATAATATGTTGAATAAAACTGTATGGAGTAGGCATCCTTGTCTTTTTCCTGATCTTGGAGGAAAAGCTTTCGGTTTTTCATCATTGACTATGATGTTTGCTGTGGGCTTGTCATATTTATTTTGTTGAGGTATGTTCCTTCTATACCAACTTTAATGAAAGTTCCTTTGTCATAAATAGGTGTTGAATTTTATGAAATGCTTTCTATGCATCTGTTAAAATAATTATATGATTTTTATCCTGCATTTCATTAATGTGATATATCATGGTGATTGATTTGCAGGGATGCTTGCGTCCCTGGAATAAACCCCACTTGATTATGGTGCATGATTCTTTTAATGTATTGTTGATTTTTGCTTGCTAATATTTGGTTGAGGATTTTTGCACCTATGTTTATCCAGGATATTGGCCTGGCTATAAAATGTCAGATGAGAATAAATGCAATGGAGTAAATTAAAAGAAGGATAAGAGGTGCAGGGAGTACTGGGATGGAGGTTGTTGTTGTTGTTATTTAAAAACACCCTGGAAGGTATTAACTGCTTAACTTTCGATATTTTATTTTGCATATAATTATTCTTCTATTTTATATCTGGAAAAAATCCATCATGTTTAAAGCTTCATGGGGAATGATGAAATGTGAGGCAAAACTGGAGATGTATATCTAGCTTTAAATAACCAAAAAATTTTGACATTTTGAGTTAGCATCTATTCCCAGCAGAAGATTTACTTCTCCATAGTGTGGGAGGCTGGAGAAACTCATGGAGTCATTTTTTAAATAAATATTTTTCTGAGCAGCAACTGAATAGACAACAAACAAGTTCTGAAGATACAACAAACAAGGTTCCTGCCCTCCTGATAATTAGTATCCTAGGTCAGGGGTCAGAAAACTGCAGTTCACAGGCTAAAGATAAGGACAGAGACAGACAGGAGGTAGATATAAGGAGAGAATTCAAAAATACATTGAAAAATACATGAGAAAGAAGACATCAATTTCTGTTAAGCCATTTTTTCCCAAACACAATTTTGAATGCTGCTGTTTCCTTTCTAACTTATTTTTCTTTTCTTTTCTTTTTTTTTTTTTTATTAAAGTTTATTGGGGTGACAATTGTTAGTAAAGTTACATAGGTTTCAGGTGTACAATTCTGTATTACATCATCTATATATCACATGTGTGTTCACCATCCAGAGTCAGTTCTCCTTTCATCACCGTATATTTGATCCCTTTTACCCTCATCTACCACCCCCACCCCCTAACCCTCTGGTAACCACTAAACTATTGTCTGTGTTTATGAGTTTTTGTTTCTTCATTTGTTTTTCTTGTTCCTTTGTTGTTTTCATTTTATATACCACATATCAGTGAAATCGTATGGTTCTTGACTTTTTTTTTGTCTGACTTACTTCACTTAGCATAATCTGAAGATCTATCTATGTTGTCACAAATGACACTATTTCATCTTTTCTTATGGCAGAATAGTATTCCGTTGTGTATATATACAACATCTTCTTTATCTAATCATCTATCAAAGGACACTTTGGTTGTTTCCATGTCTTGGCCACCGTAAATAAAGCTGCAATGAACATCAGAACACATATATCTTTACGGATAAATGTTTTCAGATATTTTGGGTAGATACCCAGGAAAGGGATTGCTGGGTCATATGGTGATTCTATTCTCAAGTTTTGGAGGAACCTCCATACTACCTTTCATAGCAGCTGCACCAATCTGCATTCCCAAAGGAAAAAGGGTTCCTTTTTCTCCACAGCCTCTCCAACACTTATTACTATTTGTCTTGTTGATGATAGCCATTCTAACTGGGGTGAGGTGATATCTCATTGTGGTTTTTATTTGCATTTCTCTGATGATTAGTGATGTTGAGCATGTTTTACAAATGTCTATTGGCCATTTGTATGTCCTCTTTGGAGAAACATCTGTTCAGGTCCTCTGTCCATTTTTTAATTGGATTGTTTGTTTTCTGTTGTTGAGTTGTATGAGTTCCTTATATAAATCCATTACATTCCTGTATACTAACAATGAAATCTCAGAAAAAGAAATTAAAAAAAAATTCCTTTTGCAATTGCAAGAAAAAGAATAAAATACCTAGGAATAAACTTAACCAAGGGTGTGAAAGCCCTATACACTGAAAACTGTAAGACACTTTTAAAATAAATTGAAGAAGACATAAAGAAATGGAAAGATATTTCATGTTCATGGATTGGAAGAATCAACATAGTTAAAATGGCCGTATGACGCAACGCAATATACAGATTTAATGCAATCCCCATCAAAATCCCAATGGCATTTTTTAAAGAAATAGAACAAAAAATCATCAGATCTGTATGGAAGCACAAAAGTCCCTGAATAGCCAAAGCAATCCTAAGAAAAAAGAACAATGCTGAAGGTATCACACTCCCTGACTTCAGCTTCTACTGCAGTGCAGCAATAATTAAAACAGCATGGTATTGGCAGAAAACAGACACACAGACCAATGGAATAGAATTGAGAACCCAGAAGTAAACCCACATAAATATGGACAGATAATTTTTGACAAAGAAGCCAAAAACATACAATGGAGAAAAGATAGCCTTTTCAATAAATGATGCTGGGATTATTGGAAAGCCACATGTAAAAGAATGAAACTGGATTGCTATCTGTCACCATGTACCAAAATTAATTCAAAATGAATCAAAGACCTAAACATAAGACCTGAAACAATAAACTACATAGATGAAAACATAGGTACTAAACTTATGGACCTTGGGTTCAAAGAGCATTTTATGTATTTGTCTTTAAAGGCAAGGGAAGTAAAAGCTAAAATAAATGAATGGGACTATATCAAACTGAAAAGCTTTTGTATAGCAAAAAAAAAAAAAAAAAGTTTTTCAAAGACATTATTTTTAAGGACTGCATAGTGTTTCATTTTGTAACTTATTTTCTAATTTCTGTAATCACTATTATTCTATTCCTTTTATGTGCTCTGACATCTAAATTGGAAAGAAAAGCTTGTGGATAAGGCTTCCAAGGACTTCGACTGAACCATGAATTTCCTTCACAGAGTTGCTTTGACAAATAAAGAGAATGTACACACAGCGTCTTTATGGTGACTGGCTCATACTTGGTGTTCCATAGTTAGTAGCTAGGGTAATAGGAGGTAGTGTGCCAGTGGGAAGAGTATGGCCCTTGGGGGCAGCGAGAGCATGGTTCAAACCCAGCACTACTGTTGCTTGCCACAGGACCTAATCAGTTTAGTTAACAACTGTATTTTTCATGAATATTACATAGCAGCTATGAAGAGTAGGCACTTAATAAGATAGTTGTTATTCTAGAAAATGATGACTATGCTGATAATTATTCTAAACACAAACATCAAGCATGGTTTCTGTCCCCGGGTGGGTATGGGAGTGTGTAGGGGGAGGATGTTGGTGAATAAACTTCAAAGGTCTAGTTGTAACTTGCGTTGAAATAGCTTATGAAGATAGATGAGAAAACAACTACCGTGTTTCCCCGAAAATAAGACCTAGCCGGACAATCAGCTCTAATGTGTCTTTTGGAGCAAAAATTAATATAGGACTCGGTCTTATTTTACTAAACTATAGGACTGGATATAATATAGTATAATATAATATAATATAATATAATATAATATAATATAATATATAATGTAATATAATATATTATATAAGATATAATATACATATAATATAATATAAAACATACTATAATATAATATAATATAAAATATAATATAAGACTGGGTTTTATATTAATTTTTGCTCCAAAAGATGCATGAGAGCTGATCGCCCAGCTAGGTCTTATATTCGGGGAAACATGGTAGTTCTACTCAGCTATTTGTATCTGAGAAAGGTTTTAGTTGTTCTTCCGAGAAGATCAATAGCTGGGGGAATTTGAGTTAGGAGAGAGGGTGCAGGAGACGGATGGAATAGACAAGAAAACTGGAGTCACAGGTACAGAGGGTTAGAAGAGGATAAACAGCTGTGCTACCTCCCCTTTCTGTTTACACCAAGGGCTGTGGTTTCCTTCTTCATGAATCATTCGCCTTACTAATTCCCAGGTTCCACTTGGTGGAGGAAGCAGCGAGCACTATTGGTTCAATTTATATTTACAGAAATCATCAATCCTCTAGTGCTTTTAATCCTTGCCAAGTATGTACCTTTTCCTGTTATGTCTCATACAAGGCTGGAAAAGGTGAATGAAATGACACCAACCCCTATGTAGGAGAGATGGCATTTTATAAGCAGCCATCATTTAACCACATGGCTAGTTGGTAACAGTTCTTCTTAGGAGCAAATATTTATATCTGTCTAATCAGGGACAGAGTATTACACTTTATTGACTGATGTGTTTAAATTACCTATAGCTTCTATCTTTTCTACGTCGAAACTTAAATACTGGGTCAAGCCAGGTTTAGTGACAGTCTTGCCTAATGAGTTATGTTTTACAATAAGCAAAAACAGACAGACAGGCAAAAAATAGGCTTCAGCTTTATAACAACTAGTCTTCAATTCTGCTTATATCAGTTGCTAGTTTTGCAGCTTTGGGAAATCTGAGGCTCAATTTCTTATCTGTAAAATGGGATAATACATATTTACAGTCCCCACAGGGTTGTTGTTAAGATTGAATGAGATCATTATAGTATATCAAGCACTTAGCACAATCACCCAATATCAACACACTATTTTCCCTCCTTCCCTTTCTTCATTCCTTACAATAATCTCAGTGCTCAAGGCCATCTGGCTCCCAATAAAACTGAGGAGCGACAACCTCAATGTCATCAGACACAGCATTGTCACGAAATACCAGGGTGAACTTGGGGCTGTTAGTCACCTCTCTTCATTTTCCTGTCTATAAACAATACGGTGCGCCCATGGTGTCTAGCAGCCTTCCTGATGAGGCATCAGTGGGTCAAAGAAGTGATGAGTGAGGAAGTACCTTTGAAATGGTAAAGCCCTAATACCTGTAATTTTTTTGAGTAATCATAGGAAATCATAGGAAAGTAGCTGATCTTTGCTCTCATCACCTGTTAATACTAAATGCTTATGTGCCCCTCAAATTCATATACGGAACCCTACCCTCCAAAGGTATCCTATTTTGAGGTGGGGCCTTTGGTAAGTAATTAGGGTTAGATTAGCTAATGTAAGTGGGATCCTCGTGAAGGGATTAGTGCCCTTATATGAAGAAAAGAAGAAGAAAGAAAGAGATCTCGCTCCCCGCCACACACACATACATTGAGGAAAGTCCATATGCAGACATATCCAGAAGTCTACAAACCAGAAATCTGGCCTCGTCAGGAACTGAATGGACTGCACCTCGATTTTGGTCTTTCCAGCCTCCAGAACTATGAGAGATAATATCTGTGGTTTAAGTCACTAGTTTGTGGTATTTCTTAGAGCAGCCCAAGCTGACTAATATATCACCCTTTAAATTTCTAGTCCCCAGTGGAAATTCCTTTGAAGGAAGCTTCTAATGGTTAAATCTCTAGGGCAGTGGTTCTCAACTTTGGCCATGCATTGGAATCATAGGAGTGCTTTAAAACAAAACAAACAAAACAGTGCCTGGGTCCCATTCCTGGTGATTCTGATTTCATTGGTCTGGGGTGTATCTGGAGTATGAAGCGATGTAAGAGCTCCCCAGGTGACTCTAATATGCAGCCAAGGCTGAGGAACTCTGTGCTAGTACAATGTAAACTGTTGCTTAGATTGGTGCTTCTCAAACTTTTAATGTGTGCATGAATCACCTAGGCATTTTGTTAAAATTTTGATTATGATGCACAGTGTTTGCAGTGGAATCTAAGAATCAACATTTCAAATAAGCTCCCAGGTGACATCAATGTTGCTGGTCTATGGACCACACTTTGAGGAGCAAGAGTTTAGCAGAGGTTGGCCACCTGGGGCCCATGGGCAAAAGTCAGTCTACTGCCTGCTTTGTATGCTCATGAACTGAGAATGGTTGTCACATTCTTAAATGATTTTAATAAATCACAAGAAGAATAATATTTCTTGACACATACAAATTATATGCAGTTCAAACTATAATGTCCACAAATAAAATTTTATTGGAACATAGCCATCCTCATTCTTTCTTTCTTTATTTATTTTTTTGGTATGGTTGCTTTTGTGCTATAATGCTAGAGTTGACTTGTGATAGAGACTAAATGATCTGCAAAGACTGAAATATTTACTTTCTGACCCTGTGCAGAAAAACTTCACCAACCCCTGGATTAGAGGGTAACTGGGTAACTTGGACTCACAGGGGCATTAATACTATTCTCTAGTTTTTTGTTTGTTTGTTTGTTGCTCTCAGGTTCTTACAGCACCAGCCTTCTGCCTATTGGCAGCAGATTCAAAGACACTGATCTTCTTTTTCCTCTTCAAAGTACTGTGCTGGCTATGTCAGGTCCACAATACTGTGTATGTCAGAGTTTCACAAAGGCTCCTTTTATGGGAATGACTGACCAGCCTACTCATTCTCTCTTGCTCTTGTTCAGCCTCAGACCATGCTATGGTCTGAATGTTTGTGCCTCCTTAAAATTAATATGTTGAAATCCGAACCCCAAAGAGGAAAGTATTAGGCTCTGAGGGCTTTAGAATCATGAAAGCTTTGCTCTTATAAAAGAGACCCCAGAGAGGTAGTTTGCTCCTTCTATAACGTAAGGACACAGTAAGAAGTAAACAATCTATGATCTAGTAGAGGGCCTTCACTAGAATTGACTATGCTGGCACCTTTATCTTGGACTTCCAGCTTCCAGACTGTGAGAAATAAATTTCTGTTGTTATAGGCCACCCAGGCTGTGACATTTGTTTAAGCAGCCTGAACTGACTGAGACATACAATCATGTCATCAAGATGTTCTCATACAGGATGGACTTGTATAATGTGCAGAGGAAAACTTGATTTAAAGATTTGAAAACAAAAACAAATAATCCTATTATTAATAAGCAGTTCCTTAAAAATGGACATTAAATGCTATGTCTTTCGGCCTAAGAGTGGATCAATAAACCTGCTTTAAAATAAAATGATAAAATGTCTATGGATATTTTTCATCAATATGAGAGCTCATGATCTTCAGATGGGACCCTTAAAACCAGTTCTTTCTTCATCAGGGAGTCTAAGTTTTACCCCTACCATGAGAGAAAATGATTTACAGTTTCTACCTATCTCTTACACCAATATCTTTAATATGTTTAGAGAAGTTTGATCCTGAAATACTGAAGAACAACTTACAGTTAATAAATAAATGGGGAAAAAAATCTGTGAAGTGGAAGTGAGAAAAATTACTGCAAACCAAGCTCTGTAATTTTGTGGCCCCTGAGGTTACAGAGAACTGGCTAATAGTTTGTATCTCCTGAATTCAAAGAGATGGTAAAACCTATTCCTTTACAGAGTGGTTATCTTGAAAATACCTTAACAATTTAGCTTATGAAAAATCATGAATCACATCTAAGCAAATAAACCTGTTTTAGTTATCCTTTCTAAAGGCTCAGGTCAAGACAAATCAACATAATTGTCTGGTTCGGAGCTTGTCGTGAAACTATGGCTGCTGGTGTAAATTGTGAGTTCTCTATTATTTTTGGCTCTCAACAACCATAACTAGCCCAGAAATGTTGATCTAAGCTACCCATAATAGGGCAGCTTCCTTCCACCTCAGTCATTGTAAAAAGTAATGTGTCAAGAAAGATTTAGTAATCCACATTTTTCTCTGAGTGGTTGTTTTCACAGGCACAAACTGCTCTTTCTTTGTTTCAGGTAATTGCATGGTCAATAAAAATAATCATTTAAAAATAAAGTAAAAACAAATAAATAAAAATTAAAAATTCAGGACACGGATATTTGGACACACATTTGTTGTAGGACTATGCACCAACCACAAGAAACAATATTCCATTAAAAAGCTAAATTGGCATTCAAGAGCAAAGTTCCTGACTTCAGGTTCAAGATGTTGGAGTAGGAAGACCCTGAGCTCATATCCTCTCATTGACATAAAAAATACAAGTACATATAGAACAGCTATCTCTAAAAATGATCTGAAAAATAGCAGAACAGATTTTCTACAACTGAAGATATAAAGAAAACCACATGGAGATGGGTAGGAGGGTCAGAGACTCAATCTAATCAGGACCAACCCTGTCACCCATGCCTGGTGTGGTGACCCACAAGCAGGAGGGATATCACAACCTCATAGGTCCCCCCGCTACAGAGCGATGGGTCTGAGCCCCAGCCTGAGGGACCTGCATTGGGAAGAGGAATCACATAACATCTGGCTGTGAAAACTAGCGGGGCTTACATCTGGGAGAGCCAAAATTTGTAGGAAACCAAGGTTGTGCTCCTTCTAAGTCCTGGCACAGAGGCAACAGTTTGAAAAGCACCTGGGTTATATGTGAAGGTGCTTATACATAGTCAATGTATTGACATTGACTAATTTTAGAATGTATGCTGGTGGAGCAGGTATCTGTTCAAACTTTCTTCAGGGACAGAAATACTGGTGGGTGCCATATTTTTTTCCTTTTACTCTCCTTCCACCTATCTAGACTAACACTGGCAAGGACAATTTCTAACACTCTTCATTAACCTTGTTAACACTGTTCAGCCCATGGTGGCATTTCTCTGAGGACCCACACTGGTTGGCACCTCTTCAAAGTGGCAACTGCCCTACCACAGCTGGTGGGCAGCCTCAGTTGGAAGCAATGCACAACAGTGCGTCTGCAACTGTTCAACTTGGGCCACATAGCAGCCACACAAGAGGCGCATCATGCACACCAGCATATCAGCAGTAGTTGCAGTCAAACCCACCAGCCATCTGCCCTGCTGTACAGTGCAGCACACCAGTGTACCCACAACAGTTGTGGCCAGGCCTCACAGCCAGGAACCAGCCTCACCTTCCAGTGTATCCATAGCAGTTGTGGCCCTGCTACAACAGGAAGCCACACTAGTCCACAAGGGAACACCTCTGGAGCACCTGATTCTGGTGACTGGGGGGATCACACACCACTGGACCTCATAGGACATCTCCTATGTAAGGCCACTTTTTCAAAACCAGGAGACGTAGCTGATCTACTAATCATAGAAAAAAACGGGCAAAATGAGGAGACAAAAGATTATGTTCCAAAACAACAACAACAAACAAAATAAGAAAAAACCTTAGAAAAAGAACTAAACAAAATAAGGTAAGCTGTCTGCTAGATAAGGGGTTCAAAGTAATAGTTATAAAGATGTTCATCACTCTGTAGAACAGTGGGTCAACTCAATGAGAAGAGTTAAAGTAAAACAAAGAGATAAAGTAAAAAGAACCAATTAGAACTGAAGTTATAACTGAAATGAAAATCACTAGAGGGAATCAACAACAGTCAGATGATGCAGACGAATATATCAGCTATCAGGAAGATAGGTTAATAGAAATCACCCAGTTGGAAGAGCAAAATGAAAAAAGAGTTAAAAAGAATGAGGATAGCATAAGAGAACTCTGAGACAACATCAAGCATATTAACATTTGCATCATAGGGGTTCTGGAAGGAGAAGAGAGAAAGGGACAGAAAACCTATTTGAAGAAATAATGGCTGAAAACTTCCCTAACCTGGGGAAGGAAACAGACATCCAAGTCCAGAAAGCAAGGAGAATACCAAACAAAATGAGCCCAAAGAGACCCATACCAAGGCAGATAAGAATTAAAACATCAAAACTTAAAGATACATAATCTTAAAAGCAGTAAGAGAAAAACAACTAGTTATGTAAAAGGGAACCCCCCATAAGACTGTCTGTTGATTTTTCAGCAGAAATTTTGCAGGCCCGAAGGGAGTGGCACGTTATAGTCAATGTGATGAAATGCAAAAGGTTGCAACCAAGAATACTCTACCCAGCAAGGTTATCATTCAAATTTGAAGGAGAGATAGTTTCCTGGACAAGCAAAAGCTAAAAGAGTTCATCACCAGTAAATTGGCGTTATAAGAAATGTTAAAGGGAATTCTTTAAGTGGAAAAGAAAAGGCCAAAACTAGAAATAAGAAAATACATGAAATAAAAAAGTCTCACTAGTAAAGGCAAACATACATAGTAAAGGTAGTAGACAAACCCTTTGTAAAGCCAACACAAACAGATAAATGGCAATAAGTACATATATATCAATAATTGCTTTAAATGTAAATGGACTGAGTATTCCATTCAAAAGACAGAGGGTAGCTGAATGGATATAAAAACAAGACCCACACATATGCAGCCTACAAGAAACTCAGTTCAGATCTAAAGACTCACAGACTGAAAGTGAAGGGATGGAAAAAAGTCTATGCAAACGAAAATGAAAAGAAAGCTGGGGTAGCAATACTTAGACAAAATAGACTTTAAAACAAAACTATAACAAGAGACAAGGTAAGACATACTGATAAAGGGATCAATACAAGAGGATACAACACTTGTAAACATGTATGCACTAACATAGGAGCACCTAAATACATACAGCAAATATTAACAGACCTAAACGGAGAGATTTACAGTAATACAATAATAGTAGGGGACTTAAATACTCCACTTGCATCAATGGATAGATTATCCAGACAAAATCAACAAAGAAACATTGGCTTTCAGTGACATATTAGACTGGATGGACTTACTAAATATATATAGAACATTCCATGCAAAAACAGTAGAATGCATTTCTTTCCAAGTGTACATGAGCATTCTCCAGGATGCAGCACATGTTAGGCCACAAAACAAGTCTCAATAAATTTAAGAAGATTGAAATCATATCAAGTATTTTTCCTAACTATAATAGTATAAAACGAGAAGTCAATTATAAGAGGAATACTGGACAAAACACACGTGGGAGGCTGAACAACATGCCACTAAACGACAAATGGGTCAGTGAAAAAATCAAAGGAAATAAAAAAATACCTTGAGAAAAATGGCAATGGAAACAACGTTACAAAATCTATGGGACACAGCAAAAGCCTTTCTAAGGGGGAGGTGTATAGCAATAGAGGCCTACCTATAGAAACAAGAAAAATCTCAAATAATCTATCCTTACACCTAAGGGAACTAGAAAAAGAACAAACAAAGCCCAAAGTTAGTAGAAGGAAGGAAATAATAAAGAACAGAGTAGAAGTAAATGAAATTGAAGCTGGAGACCTCACTCTGTCTGATTTCAAACTACAAGCTTTAGTAATCAAAATAGTGGGTACAGGCACAAAAACACACATAGATTAATGGAACAGAATAGAAAGCCCAGAAAGAAACATGTACTTATATAATCAATTAAATTTACAACAAGAGAGGCAAGAATATACAATGGGGGAAAGTCTTCAATAAATGCTGTTGGAAAACTGGACCATTTTCTTATACCGTATACAAAAATAAACTCAAAATGGATTAAAAACTTAAATGTAAGGCCTGAAATCATAAAACTAGAAGAAAACATAGTCAGTGAAGTCTTTGACATCAGTCTTAGACATATATTTTTGGATGTGTCTCCTCAGGCAAGGACAACAAAATGAAAAAAACAAATGGGACTACATTAGACCAAAAAGGTTTTGAACAGTGAAGGCAACCATCAACAAAATGAAAAGGCCACTGAATGGGAGAAGATATTTGCAAATGATATATCTAATAAGGGATTAATATCCAAAACATATAAAGAATGTATACAACTCAACATATAAAAATAAATAATCCAATTCAAAAATGGGTAGAAGACCTAAAAATAAGTTTCTCCAAAGGAAACATGCGAATGGCAAACAGACACATGAAAAGGTGCTCAACGTCACTAATCATCAGCAGGGGAATGCAGGTAAAAACCACAATGAGATATCGCCTCACACCTGGCAGAACAACTGTCATCAAAAAGACAGGAAATGAGTGTTGGCAAGTGTGTGGAGAAAAGGGAACCCTTGTGCACTGTTGGTGGGATTGTAAATTGGTGCAGCCACTATGGAAAATAGTATGGAGTTTCCTTAAAACCTTAAAAATAGAACTATCATACAATTCAGCAATTTCAGTTCTGGGCATTTATCTTAAGAAAACAATAACAACAAAAAAACTAATTTGAAAAGATTTATGCACACTTATGTTCATTGTAGTATTGTTTACAATAGCCATAATATGGAAGCAATCAAAGATGAATGGGTAAAGAAGATGTGTGTGTGTGTCTCTGTGTGTGTGTGTGTACACACATACACACACACACACACACATACACACACACACACTGGACTAAGCCATAAAAAATAAAGAAATCTTGCTATCTGTGACAACATGAATGGACCAAGTGGGTATTATGCTATGTGAAATAAGTCAGAGAAAGACAAATACTGTATCATTTCACTTATATGTGGAATCTAAAGTAAACAAATGAACACACAAGACAAAACACAGACTTATAGATACAGAGTACAAACTGATAGTTGCCAGAGGGCTGGGCAGTGGGTGGAATAGACAAAAAAAGTGAAGGGGATTAAGAGGTGCAAATTTATAGTTACAACATAAATAAGTCATGGGGATGTAATGTACAGCATAGGCAATACAGTCAATATTGCAACAACTTTGTACAGTGACAGACGGTTACTAGGTTTCTTGTGGTGATCAGTTTGTAAGGCATATAAATGTCAAATCACTATTGTATACCTGAATCTGATATTGTATGTCAACTATACTTTAAAAAGAGCTTCGTATTCCAGAATTAAAAAAAAAATCATTTATTAGGTTACTCAGGCCCTCATTTGTTATATCATGAAATAAATGTGGTTATTCCCATTACAATTCAGTGACTTGCCCAAAGTCATAGTTATTTCACGGATGAAGAAAACTTAAAATCCCAGGCTCAATGACTCCAGAAATAAAATTTTTAAAATTTTAATCAATGTTTACTCCTTCTCACAGAGTAACTCTCTAATCCTGCTATTGAAGTCTGTTGTTACATACAGTAGGGAAATTCTGCAGGCTGTGTCCCATTCTTGAAGATTTATAACATATATTAGCCTAATAATGGCTCCAGGCTTATTAGTGGCATCTCTACATAAATGTATTGATATTTTCTTAACTCTGCATTTTAAAAATTTATTTTAAAAATATGGGCCCCAAGCCCTCCACTCTTTTATCACATAACAACTATTAACAATGTGTGCAAAACACATTTTGAGAAATGAAATGTTGCAAGGAAACATTCGCATTCTGGTGTTGATGATGTCAGCATTTGAAATCAATTGAGAAAATAGTCCAGGCCAAAAAAGAAAGAAAGAGAAGAGAAAGAGGGGAGGTGTGGCAGGCGAAGAAGATAAAAAGAGGACGAGGAGGAGGAGAAGGAGGAAGAAAAGGAGAAAAGAAAGAGAAAGAAAAAGGTATATCCTGAATAACTGAACACAGGAAGAAGAAAGAAAGACATTATGGCCAAAAACATTGTTTCGGGAAATTATTCACAGGTTTGAGAGCATCTTAAGATAAACTGACTTGTTAATATGCCAATGTTTTGAAGCAATGAAAAAAAGGTGTTGGGAAGCAGCCAAAACATCTTTCTGCATGTTCTGAGTTCCCGATGGAGGGCCACCAAGATTCAGAAGACACTGTCTCTCCCCTCCAGAGATCATAAAATATTAGGGCATAAAAGACAAGGATATGGGTCATATCAATAGCATGGAGTGCGTGACTAGTGCCCCTGGAAATGTACAAGGTACATGACACACTAGTTTAGAGGAGACTTAATTTGGGCATATGACCCATAGTCCAAAGAGGATTCAAAGATTCTGGTTTTTATAAATTTTTGCTTAGAGCTAGACTTCCAGGGCTCAAACCTGGGATCCATCACTTAGCTGTGTGTCTTTAGGCGACTTTCTTAACCCACTGGTGCCTCAGTTTTCTTACCTGTAAAATGGTGATAATAAGAGAACTTGCCCCATAGTGTTATTGTGAAGGCTGAAGTGCTTAGAACGCTCCTGGCACACAGTGTGCTTTATAAATGTCAGTTATTATTATGTTTTAAATTATTATTTTGAAATAAATTGGTGAAAACTTAGAGATCTGAGTAACAAAGACTAGCTCTGGGAATGCCAAGATGCAAAATGTTAGATGTCCCACTTTGTCCTGACTAACGTGCAGAAAACAAGGAAGGGAAGACTGGGAGGAATTCAGAGTTTGAATGGCTACAGAAAGGCAGTCATTCTAGAACTGAGATTGGGTAACTCATAGAAGGTACTTAGCATGACCAAGTACCACAAGCATTGTAGCTGGAGCTGAGAGCAGGTTGGCCTGGAATGCAAAATAGAGGGCAATAGGCCTTTTTGTTGTTGTTGTTTTGTTTTGTTTTTTTAATTTATTGGGGTGACAATTGTTAGTAAAATTACATAGATTTCAGGTGTACAATTCTGTATTACATCATCTATAAATCCCATTGTGTGTCCACCACTCAGAGTCAGTTCTCCTTCTATCACCATATATTTGATCCCCCTTACCCTTTAAGAAACATCATGCTTACAAGAGCCCAAACAAACTTTGAATCACTTACCCTGGGCTGACAGTCCAGGAACCTTCCACTGATCCCAGCTAACCGCACTTGTGTAAAGAGAGGTGGAGGAGGAACGTAGAAGAAAAAGGCCACTGTCAGAAGGTATAGACTTGGAAGAGAATGCGTCCTCTAAGGATTGGAGGACTGGTCTTGATTTCATCTCGAAAACCAAGAAATATGCTCAAACTGAAATTCTGTGTGTGTCATTTATTGGCAGGGGGTGGCTTATCATTATTTGTCCCACAAATGTGTTTGGAAATTGCCAACCAATTAAAATGCACAAAGTTAGCAAAATCGGTTACTCATTTCCCCCAAAATGTACACTGAATGTGCTGAAAATGAGCTTGCTTTCAAAAGTTCAGTGAAGTAGACAGATTCCAGTTACTGGTAATGACTTAAAACAAGGCATTAAAAATGCCACAGCTGAGTGTGGTTTTTTACTCTTTACTTTTAGTTCTTGATGTGGCTCACTGAAAATTGTAATTGAAATGACTGGTTGAGTTACAACTGCCAAAATCTGTCTTTGTTAACGTGGAAGTAAGAGAAGGTATAGAGCAGGGGTGTCCAAACTTTTTTCAATGTTTTTCACCAAGGGCCATATGCAGTAAAATACACAAACAGCCGGGCCACTCACTCGAGGTGAAGTGCGTATTGCCTCACTTGGTTTATTTAAGTAAACTAAGTATATTTTTGGAATTTGCTGCAGGCCAATTAAAAATGGATTGCGGGCCGCAGTTTGGACACCCCTGGTATAGAGGTAGGACTGGGGGAGGGAAAGGAGTGCTGGGAGAAGGAATAGGCTGTTAAGAATGAGGGAGAAGATGCACTTGTTTCCGGATTCCTCATCATAATTTGTGGTGGGTAAGTCCCTAAGGCTTCTTTACAATCTGTTTCATAAAGACTGAGATTAGAGTCTCTCTTCTATCAGCGAGTTCACACTGTAATTGCATTCCATTTTAAATATCTTCACTTGAGCGATGTTACCAAACTTTACAACATATAATTTACAATAATTGTAAGAGAAATTTGACTGCTCCTCTATCCACATAGGTCCATATATGCAAAGAACAAATTAAAGAGAAATTCATCCCAGGGAACTTTTTAAATAAATTGCCTGGGAAAACTGGAATAGAATTGCTTCCAAAAATTATATTTGAAGAAGGCTCCTCTAAAATTTAACTAGAACACAAAAAGCAATGCTTCCAAGTGTTAATTCCTTTAAGTCAGTGGTTCTCAACTGATTGTCTCAATTGGGGGGAGCAGGTGTTATTGGTATGTGGTGGGTTGAGACATCAAAGACGCTAAGCATCCTGCAATACATAGGCCAGCCTCCCACAACAAAGAACTATCCAATTGACCACCACAAAATGTCAAGCGTTTCAAGATGAATTCTTGCTTTATATTATGTAGAATTTCTCCCAATCCAGTGATTTTCTAGCTGGAGAAAATGATTGTGAGTATATTTCCCAGGCCCTTCACAGGCTTTTTTATCTCTTATTAACAGTAGTGGGCAACATAATGTCATGTAGAAATTAAATAAATATGAATGTACAGATCAATGAACTACTATGTAGTGGACAGCTACATAACCACCACCAGATCAAGAAACAGACAATTGTGGAAAACCGAGAATGGCAGCTCTCCACTCCCTGTGCTCCATGCCAGTCAGGACCTTTTCTCTTCTCTCATTTTCCTGACTTGGTTTCTAGGTTTTCTTTGTAAATTACTACCCAAATATTTACTCTTCAATGTTCAGTATTACTATTTTTGAACTTTATATGCGTGAACATGGAGTGTGTCTTCTTTTGTGTTTGTTTTCCTTCACTCATCATTTTGCTGAGTTCTACCTCTGTTATTGCATGTAATACACTCACTTAAATTTCTGTTATATTCCATTGTATGATCACAGTTCGTGCACTCCATTATTGACAGGCATTGGGACTGTTTTCCTTTTAGGGCTATTCCAAATGATGTTGCTGTGGACATTCCTGAATATAGCCTCTGATGCACATGTGCACACGTTCTGTTGGGTTTATACTTAGGAGAGGAATTCCTGAGTCATAGGGTATAAGGATCTTCAACATTAGTAGATAATGTCAAATTCTTTTCACAGGTGGTTGTAAAAGGTTACACTTCCACATGCTGTACTTGAGAGCACCAAGTATTGCACATTTTATCCAACAGCTGGTATTGTCAGTCTTTGTAATCTTAGGCAATTTGACAGTATGTCATAGTTTCATATTGTGGCTTTAATTTACATTTCTCCGATTACTAAGAGGGTTTAGTAATTTTTCACATGTTTATTGGCCATTTATATATCTCTGTTTACATATATAAATACATTTTTGTGAAGTGCCTCTTCAGGTTCCTTGCCCACTTTTCTGAAGGGATGTCTTTTTCTTTGCAGTTCTTTATATAATCTTGACATGAGCCCTTTGTAGCTTTTTAAACTGCATACATAATCTCCCCATCAGTTGCTTGCCTTTTCACTCTCATGATCGGGTGTTTAATGAACATTAGTTTTGGATTGTAATGTGATGAGTCAAATGTATACATCTTTTTGTATTTTGTTTAAACATAGTTTCCTACCTTACAATCATGAAGATAAACATTTATGCTATATTGTACAACTTTTATTATTTTGCCTTTCATTTTAGGATTGTACTTCCCTTTGAGCTGATTTTGATAAATGGTATGAGGTAGAAGTATGTTTGTTTGTTTATTTGCACAATGTCAGAAATATTCATTGAAATAACTGTCCTTTCCTCACTGCTCTGCAGTGACATAGTTGTCTCTAATCAAATGTCCATAAATATGTAGGTCTGGTCTTTTGGCCTTCAATTTAATTCAGTGGTGTATTGATTTTTGAGCTAATCTCACATTATCTTAATGATTACAGCTTTATAGCAATCTTAATATCTGTACAGCAAACCCTAACACTTTCTTCTTCGACGATACCTCAGCTCTCCTTAGCCTTTTTATTTTCATGTGACTCTTAAAATCAGCTTTTCAATTTTTACACAGCGCGCACACACACACACGAAAACACATACGTTTATTTTAGAAATAATAATTCTTTTACATTGCATATATAACTTTTCCACATTGAGTTTTCTAATCCATAACACAATGTATCTCTCCATTTAGGAAGGTTTTATTTAATTTACCTCATTCATGTTTTATAGTTTTCTATATAAGTCTAAGATAACACAAAGGGTGGAATTGTCAATTCAGACATACCTACAATAGCAAACATTACTAATAATTCAAAGTACACAGGATAAAGCATATAAGACTCAGGCAAGTTATCCTTCCTTTGGAGAAGCAAAAACCATCAAAACAGCTCCCTAAAGAATCTTTCTCTTCTGTGGTAGGGTATGTTGTGGTTCAGATTTAACATGTGATGTTTAAGCAATTCATGTGTAATATTGCTTACACAAAAGGAAGCATTTTGGTTAGAGATCATTCCCATTTTTTAGTCAACAAAATACACAGCTTATGTGACATTCTCCAGACTGTCATGCCCTCAAAAAGTCATATGTTCCCCTTTTCTTTGAAAGAGGTAAATAATGCTAAGAGCATTTTATTAGAAAAGGACTCTCACTTATCTTTCTGCTACTAAATACCAGTAGCAGGCTTATCGGGGAAGTGATATTTCTTTTAAATATAACTTCTAGCTTTTCATTGTTGGTATATAGAAATACAATTATTTTTTATATTGATTTTGTTTTTAGTAATCTTAAAAACTCATCAATTATAATAATTTAGTTGTAGATTGTTATATTTTCTCCTACCTGATCATATCATTTACTGTGATGAAAGTTTTTTCTTTCTTCCTTTCTTCAATTCATTCATTCATTCATTCATTCATTCATTCATTCATTCATTCATTTATCTCATTTCACTGCTAGAGCCTCCAGTACAACGTTGAATAGAAGTGGTGGTAGCAGGCATCATTGCTTCCTTTCTGATTGCAAAGAAAAATATGTCAGTGTTTCACCATTAAGTCTATGTTTGTTATAGTTTTCTGTAGACAATGTTTGTCAGATTAGGGAAGATTGCTTCTATTCGTAATTTATTAAGAGATTTTATAATGAAGAGAGGTTGAATTTTATCAAACACTTTTTTTCTTTATACCCATTGAGATGATTGCATATTTTTCCTTTATTTTATTTATGTGTATACCATATTGATAGATTTTAAATGTTAAAACAACTTTGCATTTCTGGAATAAATTCAACTTCACTATGATATTAGTTATTAACACATTGAGGACTTTAATTTGCTAATATACTGAAAGCGTTTTTGCATCTGTGTTCATGGGTAAGATTGGCCTGTAGTTTTTCTTATATTATCCCTTATGAGATTATGGCAGCTTCATAAAATATATTGGGTAGTATTCTTTCCTTTTTTATTTTATGGAAGAATTTGTGTACATTGCTATTATTTCTCCTCAAATGTTTCAAAATTGGCTGGTGAAACCACCTGGATTTCACAGACTCTTTAATCCTAGCTTCCTAATATCAAGTGATTTCAGGGTTAACCAAGTGGTTAAAATATATGAAGCAGCAGGAAATAGAGTAAAAAAAAAATAACAATGGTGATCACTGCATTAATTGGAAAACACCTTAATGCACTCAAGAACAAATGAACTTACAAACAGGCACATACACACACAGATGGGAGGACAAGCCAATGGTATTTGCTGGTAGCCACCACTGTCTGAGTCCCTACTTTAAGGTTTCACAATCCAGCAAATGCTATAAAATATTGGGCCTTCAACAACCTCTTAGTCTGTGGTCTTAATCTTAAAATTATTTGTTTTACCTCACTCTACATAGCACATTCCAACCTGTTGTTAAACTTAGATAATTCCGAAAGAATTTCATTTGGAGTGGTCCCTGTGAGACTGAGACTGATGTGGATGGAATCCTCTAAGACTTCATTACTTTTTATGCCCTTCTGACAGGATAGAATGAAATCTAAGCAGATAAGAACTATTGGTCTTCATTTTTAGTTCATGAAGCCCTTTTAGACATCAGCTCCATGACGTCTTCTGTCCATCCTATCTATACTAACCATAGTAATGTCCGTACTATTGAAATACTCTTATGTTTCTGAGATTGCCTACACCAGACAGCAAGTAAATGATGCATATGACTATACCCAAATCATGTGACCCAGCCCAACAGTCTTTCCAATAGAATCCTACTGCTTCACCGACATTCTTGACATCATAAACTCAGGACCATCAACTGGTTTAAAAGGAAGTTATTCCTGACTTGGAGTTCAGGGAAGTATGCAAGTGAGGAATGAGTAGAAAAAATATCCTCTAGTTTCTACATAAGGATTACACTTTGCCTTCAATGATGCAAAGAAAGAATCTAAGAGTAAAAAGCCTTTTTCTTCCAAACCTGAGGATTGCATTTTCCCATTTGCCCCAGAGAGAAAATGGTTCATTATTTCCTCGCTAGCAGCAAAATTATAGAACTCAAATAAAGACAATCACTTCTCAGAATTGACAGTAATTCTTTTCATTTTGATAAGCACCTGGTCTTTAGCTGCAAAATTCTGTCTTTTACCCTTCTATTAAATAATTTTTAAAATAAAATCCCATTATACTAATATATGGGATTGTTTGACTTTCCTTGTTAAGCTCGCTTCTGCAGCTTTCTCTTTTAACAATCATGTCAATGATTGGAAATGGAAGTAAGGCACAGAGGCAGCTTATACGTGTGCTGATGAATCTCTCATAAACGGTAGAAAATTCGAGACTTAATCACAAAACATCTATAATGAGGGTTTTAAAGAGCCTATTCATGAACTGGAATCTTTCTTCACCAGACTTACCAAATTCTGCAGCAGGTAACGAGGAGACTATATGGCTCATTAATAAATATTCCTTTCTAAAAAGCATGTCTTTTACATAATCATGAAGTTGAGGGAATTTTTAAAGGAATTATATCATTGAAAAAGTGATTGGTGTGTCTGATCCGCAATAATTCCGTTCTTAACTGAGATTTTATATTTGAATAATTCCTGCAAGTATATCTTCTGTGCAAATATATTTTGATTGGTAGTGAATGTTACTAGTTATTTAGTTTTCAGTCTATAGACTGATATGATCTGATCCTCTGTCTTTTATATGTGGCCTTGATTGGCATTCCAAAAATTCATGTTGGGAGACTGCAAGAGAAATTGTCTGACATACCACCTGAGGGGATAATGTGAAGAAACTGTAGACACTGGATGAAACAGTCACTCTGGCAATTATGGGATGTGAGAAAAATAGATTTCTCAGTATTTGAAAGCAGGGAGAGAAATTTATTTTTCTATTTCTACCTGATTTATCAAAAACTGATCCAAGAACCTCTCAAAAATTCCTGTTTACCATTTTGTGAAATGGTACCATTAAAAACATCTTTATTAATATGTCCAAAACTGTGTGAATTTCTGAATAATATTCCCCCAAGCTCAAAAAAATGTGTTCATTGATCTTGACTGTCAGCTATTAATGATCATCTGTAATATTTTCACAGTCCCCACCATTACTACGACTATTGCTACCACCTACCGGACCATTACCAGCTGCCATTATTGGGGGCTCATGACATAAAACAGAACAATGTGCTTCCCATGCATTATCTCATTTAATCCTTTTAAGAATAAGTGGATAAGTATTTTACGGATCTTTCATATGTGAGAAATCAGATTTAGATAAATTAAACAATCTCAGTAAGGTAACTCAGGTAAAAAGTTGGCAGTGCCTGGGATTGAACCAACGCATTCTGATATCAAAACCCAGGGTTTGTAATCATGGGGATATTCTGCTTCTATCCTGCTGTGGAGTTGAAAACCAGGTGGTCAATCTTATTAGAACTGTGTGTAAGGGTGAAATATATAAAGCTGCATTTGGTTTAAGGAATTCTGAAAGCAATGTAGCTGAGCTTTAGATTAGTGTGTTCCAGTTGATGTTGGGGAAAGCAGAATTAATTCGGTCTGTGAAACTATTACCGACCTTAGCTTCTTAGCCTCTCTATGTAATAGAAATTGACAAGAGGCCAACCCAAAAGCTCAGACAAGGTTTACCGGGGCTTATGCTCCCACACAAGGGAGACAGCGTGGGAGGGAATGTTCTCTGACTGGGTCTCCCAAGGGAGCCACTCAGAGCATTATGTAGGGCAGAGTGAGGGATGGTTTGGCAGCAACTGGGGTGATCCTTTTTTTTCTTCCTGGTTGTGGCACTTGCTCAAGTGATGCCAGGGTCCTGGAGCATGCTGGGTAGGCTCAAGGTGGCGGTGCTGCTCACTACTACCGACCCAGGAAGGTTGTACAGTGGTCAGCTCAGCGTTGTATTTGCATGCGGATGTGGGGGATTGAAAGTTGCTTATCTGGCCTTCTGAAAGTAGCTGAACTGGGTAGTGTGGAGTCTGGTGGTTAAGCAATGGAGCCGAGTTCTGTCCCAATTCTGTCTCAAAACTACATGCAAAATAGCTTATAATAGACATTCCTACTTTTCAGATGTGTGTGTTTAAAGGTAACAGTTAGTTTAAATGCACTAATAAATTCATAACCTATTTTATTTATTAGTGGAAGGAAGCATAATATAGCAGTATGGTTAAGCACATGGACTCTGGAGCCAGATTTCTTGCGTTAAAATCCCAGCTCTGTCAATTTCCAGCTGGGTGACTTTGATTAAATTACCCAATCTCTCTCTGTGTCTCAGTTTCTTCATGTGTAAAATGAGTTTAACAATTTTAAGTACCTACCTCATAAGACTTTTGTGAGGATAAAATGAATTAAATTTGTATAACACTTAAACTAATTCTCAATTCCCCTAGTAAGCACTATGGGTTTCCTTGGATGCCAAATGCTAAATTCCTAACAAATTATTTTTAGGAGGTCTGCAACTGTTTCTTGGATTAACCTGAAAATATTGAGAACCAGTTCTCTGGAGCAGATACATTGATTTAGCGACCTTCTTTGCATCCTTACAAGTTACTATATGTGTTCTGGATAATTAAGAATGCTGGAAAAATATCTTGTAGTGGGATGTTTCTCTGAGGTGTGTTAGGAATTTACATGCATATAATCTGCACTTAGGTGCTGAATCAAAGTCAATAAAAAATGACACCGTGTCATGTAGGGTGTCATGTGGGGTCTCTAGCCCCACTCCCCGCATAAGAATGCAGGATATGGTAAGGCCAAAAAGGAACACCCACGGAGCCATGTATAGGGGAGTCATACCACTATAGTCTCGCTGGCGGTTGGGTTGGAGACACAGGAAGCAGGAGCCACACACAGGAACCACACAATCTGCAACCCTCCGTCCACTTGTCTCTGCCAACCAACCTCACTTGCTAACTGCAATCCGCCTCTCTTCAATCCGCAATCCACACTGCGCCACACCACGCCACACCACACCTTGCTAGTTTAGCCACGGCAGTTATATTAATGGCTAATGTCTAACCGGTAACAACCGATGGCCAACTAGTCACAGCTGATGACCATCTACTACCTGAGCCAGCACCTTCCTATATGAGGCCGAGAGCCTAAAAACTGTTCTCTGGGACTCTGTCCCCACACACCATCTCAGAGATTAACATTTAATATAAAGTCAACATGACAGAGATAATCTAAATACAATAGACAAAGAAAAATGTAAGAAAACACATATTTTTCTCTCTTTTTTTTATTCTTTTATTTTTATGTTTGGCAAAGTAGACTATTATTCTAATTTTTTTTTGTTTCATTAACCCAGTTTGTATAACCCAGTTTGTATAACTTCTTTCCCTGCCCATACATACATACAAGTAAATAATCCTCTTATCAAGTGAATTTTGAACTCCGACTCTACATTACTTATTATTTTTCTTCTTGAGTGAAAACTGGTCTATGCTTTGAATCCTATTTGACAAGCCCCTGTATTTATTTGCATCCAAAGATTCTTTTGCAGTCTACTTAAAGTCACTTCTTGGCAGCCTTGGGTAATTGCAGATGAAAAGTCTGCAAGTGTAATTTTTCCCTTCAAGAAAGTGAGGAAGGTACTTCCAAAGCTAGGTAGAAGGATTCCAATGAGGAAATAATTAAAGGCAGGAAAAAGAATTTAGCAATATCAACACACACACACACACACACACACACACACACACACACACACCCTAATCCAAATTTGGAGCTGAAAAAAAATTGAGGCAGCAGGTAACTCAGATATTTGCATCTCGAAGCCTGAGAACTGAGGCACAATTTTGTACAATCCTCACTTGGGCAAACTGAATATCCTACGGATTTGTTCATGAAGCCTAAACAATGAGCAGGAACTCCGAAGTGATACAAAGAAAATGCTAAACATTTCCTCCTTACATTTTCTTTCATGTGGAAGGACAATACACTCATTTTGACAAGGCAATGGAAAAAAAAATGTGCATCTGACGTACACTCTCAAAGAATGTCCACCCAGTCTGTGTGGCACCAAAGGGGACAGCACCAACACCTCCTTTGTCTCTCTGGTTGTTCTTCACACTATGTTTCATGGTTACCTGAGTGTAACCATGGCCATTCTTAGTCCAAAGGACATTTTCTTTTCCACATACTGTATTTCCCTTTATCCATGGTTTCACTTTCCACAGTTTGTTACCCATGGTCAATCTCAGTTCAAAAATATTAAATGGAAAATTCCAGAAATAAACAACTCATAAGTTTTAAATTGCAGTCCATTCTGAGTAGCATGATGAAATTTTGCTCCATCTTTCTTCGTCCAGCCCAGGTCATGAATCAGCCCTTTGTCCAGTGTATCCAATGCTGTATACGCTCCCTACCTGTTACACACTTAGTAGCCATCTCAGCTATAAGATAGGTTATCAGAAAGAATGAGAGAGAGAGAGAGAGAGAGAGAGAGAGAGAGCACATTCACATAACTTTAGTTACAGCATGCTGTTATAATTGTTCTATTTTATTATTGGTTATTTCTGTTAATCTCTTGCTGTGCTTAATTTATAAGGTAAACTTTATCATAGGTATGTATGTATAGAAAAAACAGCATATATAGGGTTCGGTACTATCTGTTGGGAGTCTTAGAACGTACTCCCTGAGGATAAGAGAGGACTACTGTACCACAAGGATAAAAAAGAGGGTTGATTACTTCCAAATGATTTCTTGAACATCAGCAAAAGCTCTTTCTTTTTTATTTTTTAAAGAGCAGTGAGTCTCAGAATTGAGTGTGCATTAATCACCTCAAAGTCTTATTAAAATAAAGCTGCTAAGCCTTATCGTCAGGGTTTCTGATTCAGTGGGTCTCAGGTGGGGCCTGAGAATTTGCATTTTTAACCGGTTCCAGGTGATTCTAATGGTGCTGGTTGTAGATTGCACTTTGAGAAACACTGGTGTAAAGATTCACACTAAGGGCCCAGAGGTTTTCAAACTTTTCTGCACTTCGGAATCACCTAGAAACCTATAAAACTACTGGTGCCTGGAACCAACACCAGAAATTCTGATTTCATTGGTATGGGGTGTGACTGGAGCACCAGGATTTTACAAAGCTTCCCCACATGATTCTAAAGTTTGGGGACTGGTAAATTAGGCTATACCTCTCTCTACCTCTCCTTGTAACTAGCATCTAGTAAAACCCTGATCAAAAGCTTTAACGCCCTTGTTCCCTTATCCTTTTGTTTCACTTGCATTTAGCTGGCAAAAATCCCACAGTCGGATCAGTTCATTAGTTGTATCTTTCATTTCTTTATCCACGTTTCTGTGCACTTTTGGAGAAAATGATGCAATTGCATATACTGATGCACTGGAGGACCTCAAATTCACTCTTATAGATCAGAAGGGCCCTCAAATATTTGTAATTGTCATTATACAAGACCTGATTCAGTTCGTTTATTGTCACCCTCACATTCTCTCTCATATATGGGCTCTTTTTCTGGTTCTCTCGTTTCTCATAATATGTTTTTTGTTTTCCAAGCACTCTCAACATCTTAAAATCTCTCTCAGTGGTGCTCAACCTGGGGCAATTTTGCACGCCCCCCCCCCCCCACCACCCGCCAGGGACATTTGGCAATGTCTGGAGATAGTTTGGTGTCACAACTTGTCTGGAGATAACTGGTGTCACAACTTGGGGCAGAGGGCTGTGTTACTGGCATTTTGTGGGTATAGGCCGGGGATGCGGCTAAATATCATACAATACACAGAATAGGCCCCACAACAAGGAATTATTCAGCTCAAAATGTCAATAGTGCAGTAGATGAGAAACACTAGCATCTCTATGCCACCTTTCCAACTCTCAGCAGACAACCATCACTTGAATTTCTCAACGAAAAGGAAGCCCACTGCTCCTCCAATCTTCACACTCACATGTATAAATGTATTCTTACCTGTTTGGTTTAGTTTCTGTAGATTAGGGAGTTCTCTATAGCTCACAGTTCCTCAGGTGCTCCTCCTCCAATTCTTCATCTCTCAGATCATTTCTGGAAGCTAAAAAACTTTTAGATGAGTACTCATTTATTTATCCACTTATTACTTTATTCACTTGGAAAATATTTATTATCTACTATGTGTCAAATATTGTGCAAAGTGCTAGGAATATAATGCTGAACAAACTAGATACAGTCAATGTCTTAATTGATAGTATTGTCCAGTAGAGAAAACACACATTAATTAGATAGTTTCCCAAGAAAATATTAATTATAAAATGTGATCAATGCTAAGCAAGCCTCTTATTGGTGTATTTGCCTTAGCGTGAGGGGTCAGAGGAAGCTTCTCTGAGATCGTGTTGGTTTCTGGTTGAGTGTGGTTAGCTGGGCAGGGTGGGTGGGAATGGGGAGGTGGACAGACTCCAGGCAGAGGGAGCAGCGTGCATTGAGGTCCTGAGGACTGATGTCTGAAGCACATCTCATTGGAGGAAGTGAATGAAGGTCAGTGCTGCTGGAGAACAGATGAGAGGGAAAGAATGCACAGATGAAATGAGAGAGCAAGCAAGGGCAGGTTCTTTAATTTTTTCATTCATTCAACAAATAGATATTGAGCACTTCCTGTGTCTTGCTCTAGACACAGAGACACAGGAGATTTAACAGTCGAGTATATTATTGTGGGTAAAATAACACAGAGTACAGAGTGTAAACAAAAGAAATAAGAAAATGATGTTGTATGTTAGATAGTGATCACTGCTGAAAAAATAAATAAGTTGGAGAACTGGCCCAGGGAATACGGTGGGAGTGGTAAGTTTCTGTTTTTGCATAAGGTGGTGACATTTGGTTAAACCTGAGGAGAATGAGGGAGAGGCTATACAAGGGGAAATACCTTTCCTGACAAGGGTACCAGCTAAAGCAAAATCCCTGAAGGGACACATGCCTGTTCAATTTGAGGAAGAGCAGTGAGGTCTGTGTGTTTGAGGCAGAAAGAGTGAAGGGCAGAACAGGAGGAGGAAAGGGCCAAAAGGTAAGGGAAAACAGAGATTGGCAGAGGGAATTAAAAACATAAGCCAATAATATGCTGTCAAAAAAATAAAACAAAAAACTCACTTCAAATAA